>NC_054746.1:10510281-10836531 GCF_018143015.1 Lytechinus variegatus | reverse complement strand
GCCATTTTCAGTGATCAATTAGTTTTCAGTTAGCTTCCACTGAATATCTAAATATATAGATTAAATATACTTCATCCATCAGTTAGAAATTATGTGCAACTAAAAACTAAGAAATATTGATTCACCCTGCTCGTATATTTCTTGCATTTTATCGAGGTTTTATTTTGCTAATCAATACTTCATATTTTCAATAAAGTTATCAATCTATACCATATTTCAAATTGAGAAACCTTTGTAAATATGTTTGATTTATTTTTTCAATTTTATTTTAGTATGATGATTACATTATCCGTGATGGCACTGAAGAAGATCTAAGCAAGGTATATGATCTCCTAGAAGAGTTGGCAGATATTGAGGATATTACCGCGGACTTTGTGGTCAATAAAGATGGTAGGAAATATTTTCTCATTTGGCCTGTAGGAAGCCACGAAATAGGAAATGAAAAGCCAAGATAACACGATTAACAATGAAAGCGTGTGTGGGCGACAAAAAAATGATGATGATGATTTCGTTGGTGGTAGTAGTGTTCGTGATGATGATGATGGTGGTAGGAACGATGGTGACGATGGTGACGTAGTGACGATTGTGACGATGGTAAAAATGGTGGTGACGATGGTTATGACCCAGGGGGGCACTCAGTATATAACGCATAGTGGGTATGTGCCGCGGAGGGGACCCCCATTTTTACACTCAAATTTCCGTTCCAAGGCATAGCATTTTTGCCTTGTTGAGAAAAAGAACAAAGAAAGCCGCTCCAAGGCATAGCATTTTCTTCTTATCGAGAAAAAAGAAGAGAGAAATCCGCTCCAAAGCTTCGCATATTTTTCGTTACGCCGCTCCGATCGCGTTGAATGAGCTGCAATTTTGGTGAAAAGCGGCCGCAGAGCTCCCCGGCGGAGGCCGCGCTAGCTGCATCATGCACGCGTGACCGTTCCGTAGGGATGCATACGCGCTCACACGCTGGCGATCCGTTCCAAGGACCCCCGTTTTCACAAACATTTGTCGTTCCGAAGCCCGTTCCAAGGACCCTCCTTTTTACAATAAGCCCGCTCCAAGGCCCCCGTTTTTTGTCTCGCCCGCGGCACACCCCCACCACTTTTTTGGTCGAGTGCCCCCCCGGGGATGATGATGATGCAATGGTGATGATGATGATCATCATGATCATGATCATGATGATGATGGTAATCTTCACTTTTTTGTACATGCTCATTGAAAAAGTGGAGGGGGTCTATCTCAGCCTCCAGCCAACCCCTGTTTCTGCGGCCAAGTAGAATGAATAGCATTATCCGAATTCGTTGTAACAACGAAAATGTTTCTCTCAATATTTTAACTTGACGTTTGAGGCCCTGAATATGTAGTAATATCGTTTATTCAGTCATGAAAGAACTGGAGAATTTTTTTTTCTTGCAGCATTCGCACGTGGCGGTGCAACTGACAAGAATCTGTTTAGTTTTGTCGTCTTAGAATGTCAACATCGTGTTAAAGATCAGACTGAAGAGACCAACCACACCAACGAAATCGTTGGTTGTATGCTGTATTCAAAGATATATTGTGTTTTGATGGGGCAATTATATTTCTTACAAGGCCTTTATCTGAAACAGGAGCATAAAGGTAATTAATGCTATATATGACTCTAATGACTCTCAATGGAAATTAGTTTTGTAGCTTTTCTTTCTTTTACTTTGTATTGACCGGTTGTTATATGATAATGATAATATATAGTTTTTACGTTACATGTATAGCGCTTATTAAACTTTATTTCTAATCGCTTAAAATTGTATGAATTATTACCCCGTCGTAGGATCCTGGCATGCCTGCAAATAATGTATGGCCTTTCTCCACTCCCTGAGGGCATTCTAAAGAGTTCTAAGACTCAATTGGTAGGCATACTACATCAGCTTTCGCATCCTACCAGGTACCCATTTAACACCTGGGTGGAGAGTGGCAAAGTCTGGATGGACGCCTTGCCAAAGAATGCTGGGTCGCGTTGGGATTCGAACACATGACCCCCGGATTGCTAGGCGAGAGTCTGAACCGCAACAACACGACGCGTCGCGACGCTTCCACGTTATCAAGCTTTAATTTGTGCATTTCTTATTTCCAGATTTAATTTTTTTTTCTTAATTAAAAAAATAACAGCATTGACCACAACGATAGGTTACTGTTCGCAAACACATTTTTGTTTTCTATATTTAAATGTAATACAATTCAATGCATATGAGATGTTAATGCCTTCAGTATTCGATTCAATTACATTGTGATGGAAAATCGAATATAGGCCTACATCTTTATTGCCACCATACTACCAAATCATATAAATGCACACTTACAAATATTTTGAAAAGTAGGTCTATATTTGAACCGAAACGTATATAAAGGCCTAAACTTAACTACAAAATCATATATTAACGATAATTGAAGTTGACTTACCGAAATGTTCTCCCCTTTCCCCACAATCTAATGGCAAAATCCAACATACAGGCTTTAGATTGTATTTCGCGAATTGAATTGATTTCTACTGCATGGAGAACTTCTAATAAATATTCTTTGCCCACGATTCAACGGAAAGTCGAATGACTCTCGGACAGGGCAATAAGCAATGTATTTATTGGGTGGGTGGCAAATTTTGTTGACTTTCCAAGGTAAAATAAATTGTTGGTATTGCTTTATATAATTCTTTTTACTGTGATATTATGGTTAATAAAACGAATGTAAACTATGGCTTGAGGTTTATTGCAGCCTATAAATGTGGCTGTTTGATTGCTGCATTGGGGAATTAGCTGGTATAGAAAGTCACTCACCCCCCCCCCCCCCCGCTCCTTCCCCACCCATTTCATTTTGCTTGTATTTTTTTTTTGCCAATTGCTATTGCTTCTACGTGGCTTTGACCTTTTCTTTTCGCATATCACCAGTTTTAGGGACAAACGCTTCTTAAATGGTGACCTTTCATCTCTCTCTCTCTCTCTCTTAGGGGGTGGGGGCTGGGGGCTTGGCAGAATTAGTTGTGCACCCTGCACTGTTCCCGCCCCTCCAGTTTTTTTAACCCTGGATCCGCCCCTGTGTCATCGCCTACAATCATTATGACTATTTCACATTAGATATGCAAGAGAACAAAATAGGCCTAATGTTTGCCAGAGTACAAATTAAAGACCAAATGGTGTTTGCCAAGTGCCATCCACCTTGTTTCCTGTAAATATTTTCATAAAGATTATATTATTTCGGGTTGATATCTCCATGCTATTTCATTGGTTTTTATTGTGTGTTAATATACAGGTAAAGGCTTAGGCAAGGCCCTACTTCGTTCAACACTGCAGGTAAGCGTTGTAATTCCAAATTCAAATAACCACTGAACAAAACATACATTCATCCAGGTAAATAGATTTCGGTGACTTGTTTTATACTTTTTTCAGCAAGTATCTCCATTTATCTTATACTTATAACTTATTCATAACGATGTAATTTTTGTTTCCTGTCTTGTTTTCGTAAACACCAATATTGCTGATAAACCTAAATGATTTAGAAATAGATATATTAAGTCTTGTGTGGTTTGGGGTTTATGAAATGCTAATTGCTTTGAAACGGGGAGAATAACGGAATACATTTTTTTTATGAATAAAGGATATTTTGATGTACGCATCATTTGTTTTTAAGTTCATTCCTTGCAGTAAATTAAAAGTTTATAGTAGATTTTAACACAATACCCAATGTAACGAATTATACTAAATTTATTTAAAGGATAGAAAATCATGCAATGTCTATTACGTTTCTGTGAATATTTTTCATACAAAAAAAATAATGTTAAGCTTTTCATTTTGTTCAAGTAAATCACCCCCTTCATAGGCCACAATTATTCTTGTAACATACGAAGTTATTTCGCCATTGTCAAAATATCCCCCCTCTCGCTCTCTCTCTCCCTCTCCCCCTCTCCCTCTCTTTGTAGGCTTGCAAGAAATGCACCGGTGACGGCTTTATTTTCATGATTCATAAGGATAACAAAACCTCCCAATCACTCTTCCAGTCATTCCACGCAATCAACATGACACAATCGATGAATTTCGAATGGATTAAAATCTTACTCTAAGATAAACATGCACCAAAGACTACTTACTTGACACGTTAAAATATGTTGTGTTCATTATCCACCTGCATATAGTTATATAGTGACATTTTATATTCGTTATCAACTTAAGCGCAAGTTGTATTTATTTCACAATTTTTTTCTTCGAACTAATGAATTTATACTTTTTATGATTTTGATCCATTTAAATGTATTTTATAATCTCAGAAAAAAGATAGGGCTGGTAAAAACTGACCCACCATTATTTCTGATCACTGGTACGTCTTTAAATTCTGATAATTTGTAAATAATATATTTTAATTGAGAAAAATCTATAGAGTTATTTTGTTCTGACCAAAATTGTTTTAAGTTTACGAAATGAACCTAAATTCTTTGTGTGAAAAGCTTTGCATTTGTTCAGTGATTATGTTTGCATCAATATGATTTCTTTTGTTCCTTCTCTTTTTTTCTTTCCTGTAATATATACATGTACGCATATATGAATAAGTCGACTATATTTTCTTCATTTCCAAGGGGAATCCACACTTTACAAGCTTTGCGTTTTAGTGGACCCCCTCATTTCCATTTATGTTCTATATTGGTTTTTTGTTTTGTTTTGTTTTACGAAGTAAGAATGCCCTTCTGTAAAATTGTACTTGATTTGTATTACTTTATTACTTTGTATTATGTTTTGAATGGAAATGAAATAAAGAATTGAATTGAATTCAGGGGCGTGCCTCTAATTATAAAAGATTTACTTTTTGGCAACCCCCTCCGTTATATGTTTTACTCAGCTAAGGTCAGTTTTCCCCAAGAACACATGATTACGTCATGTATTCTGCGGCTATGCCTGATACTTCTAGTGTTCTGATGTTATAGACTTTATCGTGTATTTGTTTATATTTTGTTTATGTCAAACAGAAATTATCAAAATCTTCTATTCTAGTAAAAACCAGCTGTTCTTTAACAATATTCATTATTCCTAAAGAAACTTTTGACCAATAGTTGGTTTTCCTATTATGTTTGTACTTTATCCATCAACCTGATGATTTCACCAACTTTTCTTAGCTGTCACACTCACATAGATTTTTTAGGGGTTATGGTGTAAATAGAACCAATCTTGATATTTTTTCTTTGCTTGTGAATTTTCTTCTTGGGATAAGGACAGCGTAATTCCTTTTGAAAGCATTTTACCCCTCCTCCGAAAAGCAAGATTATCGTCCAGATCGACTGTATTTCAAAAGAGTGCATTATCCCGGGGGGGGGGCCACTTCCATTCACGAGTGGATACCATGCGCGACCATGGGGTCTCGAAAAGCACCCTAAACACGTAATTTCCATATTCTGAAAATGCACCCCTTAACAAGTATTGCCGTGTGAAACCCTACCCTTAACAAGTATTGGAAACAAAACGATACTCTTGGAAAATATTCCCTGAAATGAACCCCTAAACAAGTACAGGAATGTTTTATTGTTACGGGTCCTTCGGTCGTCGGCTTAATTTACCTTATTTGGTTTAGTACGACCCCACCTTCTACACCTCGCGCAAATCGGACTCTTAACACGAAGTGTTGGGGCAAAAAGGACATCCTTTATAAAACATTTTAATTTTGTTTTATCATCCCCGCAAATTCGACCCTAAACACGTAATCTTCCTAGCGAATTAGATACCCTTTTTTCATTATTATTGTGTTTTTGACACCCTTTTCACGTTACGTACGTAACGTGCCCTGTCGTGAAAAAGACATCCTTTTTACGTGTTTTTTGGTCGCGCATGGTATCCATTCGTCAATGTAAGTGGCCCCCCCCCCCGGGTGCATTATTTAATATGCCAAATCTTGTCGCATTCCACAATCTCTTTTTTTTCTGAATATTAGGACTATTTTACTATATGGGGTACACGGTCAAAATTTAATGACTTTCCATGATCGAGAAATAAGAGATGAGCAACATTTTGGAATGTTTTAAACCCCAGTAGTTTAAACATGCATTGATATTTCATCTGAGTTTTGCAGCTGAATATGGGTTATCCAACCGTCTTTTGTCTTTCTTTTTTTCCTTTTAAATTCTTTAGCATGTTTAGAACATTAAATTTTATGCAAAAAAAGTAGAAGTATCGGAGACTTATTTCTAGCATTTTTACATTGCATTTTACTCTATATAGATTATAGAAATTGAAATATCGTGCAATATGACATCGAAACAATATAACTAGAAACAATGTTAGTGAACTGAATTAAGATTAATATGATTAAAATAAATGTTGAAGGATATGTCTCGGAAATGCAAATGTCTCATTAAAAAACTTATCGGACATTTATCCGACAAATTCTAATTTATCCGACAGTTACCATAGTAACAGTGTTTCTCAGTAAACAAGGAAAGTTGTCTGAATGTCAGACGGAAATGTTGAGCATATCGATGATAACTGGCGACATGTATGTGCGTAGATTTCAAACTGCAGAAAGGAGTATACTTTAGCTTAAAAGCTAAAAATGAAGTGAATAAACAAATAGATATCAAGGTTGATATAGGCTATCATATTTTTGACTAATCATATCATATTTCCATGGAAAGTTTGTAAATCACAATATTTCAATGATAATAGTACAAAATAAAAATGATTACAAGGAACATTATTTTCCATTGTGATTTGTCTCATATCGTGCCCGGTAGTGTTATGTTCTAGGATTATGATGTCGATGAGAAATCTGACTTGCTATTAAGAAGAGTCTACATCGAACTATTTTTTCTACAAAATAGCGAAACTGGAATTCTGAACAACTATCCAAGAATCTTTGATAGGTATGCTACATTTTGGGGGCCTTATCAAATTAGTCACCAACCCTTTCGATGCCGCTAATTTTGTATCGTCAGCTCAGTGGTGCCTGGACCCTGGTGATGTAAATTGTAATGACGATGAATGAGACGATGGTACCGTACCGTACGGTACGGTAGACGGTACTCGCATGCATGTGTGAGTGAATATAGCCAGTGCGGCCTGCGGCAGTGCCTAGGCCCTAGTCTTGAGGACGCAATGATGATGACTTTTTAAAATCCTGTATATGACAGGATTTTAAAAAGTCATTATTGCGTCCTCAAAACGCAATAATGCAGTGCCTAACCTAGACAGCTGTCGGCCGTCTGTTTCGAGGAGTTTTTTAACATTTTTTAAAAATTTCTCCTCGTACACAGACGGCTCGCTATCGTGCAGGCGGTGCAGCCACCATGGCATTATAGGCACTCATTCAATGAACAAGGTTATAATATAACCTTGTTCTCGGTTATATCTCCATGTGTGGCAAAATAAGGGTGGCAATTTTTGGCTTATTTTCTCTTTTTGTTTGGGGCAAATGCCTGATTTTTTTACACTGGCAGTTTCCATTACACCTATTATTCATACAACTTGGCTTTTATTTAAATTTGACACTTTAAATAATTTTTTTCTTAATTAAAAATAGAGATCAAAAAATGAAAAATTTCTTGCCATATTACTTTCCACCATAGAGGGCGTACACAAAAATATGCCCAAAATTCAAGTTTTTGAGCGCTCTAGTGAATACAAAAATTATTCACAAGTTACTTATGTGAAATAAATTGCAACTTTATGGAAATTAGTAATTTTGGTCACAAAAGTGATATTTTAATGATTTTTAAAGTGTGTGCTCTGTACAACATTGGCATACCATACTCCTACCTGAAGATTCCCCACAGGCAGGATGGTAGCAGTGAACAAGTGGCATTAGGGGACTTGCAATGCAAAATCCCCCCGTCGGGCTCTTCAATTTTTGTCTTTAATGAATAAAAATTTTGAAAATTAACGCGACCAAAATGCAAATTCATATTCCCTCTAGTCTTGGCATTAATTGCCCAAAAACGGAGAAAAATGAAGTTAAAAGGAAAAAAAAAACACTTGTTCACTGGTACCACCCTGCCTGTGGGGAATCTACAGGTAGGACTATGGTATGCCAATGTTGTACAGAGCACACACTTTGAAAAATCATTAAAATATCACTTTTGTGACCAAAATTACTAATTTCTATACAGTTGCAATTTATTTTTCATTAGTAACTTGGGAATAATTTTTGTATTCACCAGAGCACTCAAAAACTTGAATTTTGGGCATATTTTTTTGTACGCCCTCTATTGGTGGAAAGTAATATGGCAAGAAAATTTTCATTTTTTGATCTCTATTTTTAATTAAGAAAAAAATAATTTAAAGAATCAAATTTAAATAAGAGTCAAGTTGTATGAATAATAGGTGTAATGGAAACTGTTAGTGTAAAAAAATCAAGCATTTGCCCCAAAGAAAAAGAGAAAATAAGCCAAACATTGCCACCCTTATTTTGCCTCACATGGAGATACATGTATAAGTGAGAACAAGGTTATACCATAACCTTGTTCATTGAATGGGTGCAAAAACAGTGACTTACCTCGGCTGTCGCGCAAATTCACTTCCCTGTTTTATCCGATCTTAAGTACATAAACATATAGCCATTGAATCCCCTGTACAGATCGCACTAGAACTTCGGTCTCTGTATTTGGTGAGTGAAGCCTACGGAGTTCAGTTGAACAACCAACATAACAGAGACCAAAGCTTTTGGTCTATGCCTGACATCGAGGCACAGACTGAAACCTCAAAAAACTGAAAAGTTCTCTCCTCCCCAGTCTCGATCGGCCGTTTTTGTTGTGAGTCATAACAAAATGGCCGATCGAGACTGGAAGGAATGAGCTTTTCGGGTTTTTTTTGAGGTTCCAGTCTGTGCATCGATGTCAGGATTCTACCACTCGTTAGACCTTCATCCATATAATCGTTGTAAGTGCATAATTTCTGCTTTCACAATTTTTTTACCATAATCTACCCTTGTCCCGTGAGTATGGGTAAATACACGGTAAGCTCCTGGGTTAGGCAGTGCCGTGGCATGGTTGTGTCCGGACTTGCCAGGAGGCTTCTAACGAATACAGTCCGCTTATCCGTCCTCCCCTTATCCGGATCTTTGATTCTCTCTATTATCCAGTTGCACACTTGCCAAGATTTGTTATTTATTGTTTTTTATTCAATCTAGTCCGTGAGGAAATGAGATTTCAATCTAAACTCAATCCTATACGTAATCTGACTCTCCCCGATGACATCTATACACAACAAAAAAAATAAGTCCCCCCTAAATCAAATTGCTGTAACTTTTGAACGGAATCATTTTGAGATATGATATTTGGTAGGTGGTTTTCTACACTCATTAAGCAACTCCTGGGGAAAGTGAGATTGATCGGTTGAGTCATGCATGAGTAATTAAAGATTGAATTAAAAATGACCAGTTTTGAAAGTCACAAGAGTCGTTTTTTCAGATTATGCAAATACAAATTTGGGCAAAAGTTGTTTTTATGGTGTTAATGCTGTTTTACTATCCAGCATTTAGCCACTCAACACACAATTTTGATATCGTATGTTCATGGTTGAGTCAGCGCAATATTGAAGGGGTGGGGGGCCCACTTTTTTCCAAAAAAATGTAGAAATGACCATACAATTGTGATTTTTTGCATGGTCAGCCCCCCCCCCCCTTTTGGCTCAGCCCCTCCCCCACACTTTGAAAGCCGTTCCGCGGCCCCTGTATCGTGACGTATCATCATAGGGGTTTTTGGTAGTTTCCTCTACGACTTGCTGCGTCATATTAAAACTTGAAAATGTTGGTGGCTCCCCCGATTATAGGCCCCTCCCCCATTTTTAAATTCTGGATCCGCCACTGATTTGTCCATAAATAAAACTGATCATGAGAAATTGTTAGGAAAAGAATACATTTATGCAGGATAAAGAGTATTCATTCTAAGTTTTCGAATGTGCTCGCTCAACCATGAAAATGTTACAAGTACTGAAAGTGTGTGGTGATAGAAATGATGGATGATAAAAACAACAGCAATTATCCCCAATATTCACCTTATTACCCTTTAAACTGAGCCTGTGACATTGAAAATACCCATTTTTCCACTTTGATGCGTGCTCACTCATCCATAAATAAACAAATCGATTTCATTTTTGCACAGAATTTTGCCCATAGGTTGATAAACATGTACTGCCAAATGACATTGCTAAAGACAGCCTTGAAAAAAAGTTCCACCATATTGAATAAGGGGTTACTTATTCTTAAACATGTGCACCCATAATGTACACGAGTCTATGAGAGAGAAAGTCAACATTTTAACAATTCTGAAATGAGGGTTTGTTTCATGGACAGTTAGTGTTACTTCTACCAAAAGTTGTTTCATGAAACTTCGCACATGACTTCAGAATAGCACTATTCAAAAGGCGCGCACACCAAAATAACAATTCGTTACGGCACAGAGTGGGGCCAAGACCTTGAACTTTCTTCTCATTTGCATAATTTTCAAATATTGTTTGCTCACTGATGCATTAAACATCGGGATTTTCATAAAAATCAAATCAAATGAACCATGCAAGGAGGTTTGTGACAGATATCCATAGTTACAAATTGCATTTTTTCCAATAATGTAAAAAAGAGCTTATCAAATTCCATATGTTCATTCAAGCGTGAATGTTTAATTAAATGCCTCTGAATAATTGAAGCATGTTAATTGGTCATGAACATAATGAAAAAGTTAATAAAAGATCAGTTTCAGTTACCAAAATGAAGCAATACTTGCCTATTAGCCTATGATATTTGAAAATCGTATTTTTTGTTTTCAATAAATGTTCATTGAACTGTGAAACGATGAATATTGTTGAAAATACTCTTACCAAAAATAACTGTTACCATATTCTATCATTTTTGTCTCACCTGCGAAGCAAAGTGAGACTATAGGCGCCGCTTTTCCGACGGCGGCGGCGGCGTCAACATCAAATCTTAACCTGAGGTTAAGTTTTTGAAATGGGTTTTTGGTAGTTGTAGTACTTGTAACATTTTCATGGTTATAACTTAGGAAGTATATGGACCTAGTTAATAAAACTTGGCCATAAGGTTAATCAAGTATTACTGAACATCCTAGTAGAGTTTCATGTCACATGACCAAGGTCAAAGGTCATTTAGGGTCAATGAACTTAGACCATGTTGGAGGAATCAACATCGAAATCTTAACCTGAGGTTAAGTTTTTGAAATGTCATCATAACTTAGAAAATATATGGACCTAGTTCATGAAACTTGGACATAAGGTTAATCAAGTATCACTGAACATCCTGCATTAGTTTCACGTCACATGACCAAGGTCAAAGGTCATTTAGGGTCAATGAACTTTGGCCGAATTGGGGATATCTGTTGAATTCCCATCATGACTTTGGAAGTTTATGGATCTGATTCATGAAACTTGGACATAATAGTAATCAAGCATCACTGAAAATTTTGTGCAAGTTTCAGGTCTCATGATTAAGGTCAAAGGTCATTTAGGGTCAATGAACTTTGGCCGAATCGGGGGTATCTATTGAATTACCATCATAACTTTGAAAGTTTATTGGTCTAGTTCATTAAACTTGGACATTAGAGTAATCAAGTATCACTGAACATCCTGTGCGCGTTTCAGGTCACATGACCAAGGTCAAAGGTCAATGAACTTTGGCCGAATTGGGTGTATCTGTTGAATTACCATCATAACTTTGAAAGTTTATGGATCTGATTCGTGAAACTTGTACATAAGAGTAATCAAGTATCACTGAACATCCTGTTTGAGTTTCAGGTCACATGATCAAGGTCAAAGGTCATGTAAGGTCAATGAACTTTGGCCATGTTGGGGTTTTTTGTTGAATAACCATCATATCTCTGTAAGTTTATTGGTCTAGTTCATAAAAAGTGGATATAAGAGTAACCATGTATCACTGAACATCTTGTGCGAGTTAGAGTAGTATTCAAAGTCAACACTGCTGCTATATTGAACTGCATGATGCAGGTGAGACGGCCAGAGGCATTCCACTTGTTATTGATAGAAATGTGTAAAAAAAATCAAATTTTAGCAAATTTGGACTTGTGTTTATTCAACCGTGAAATTTATCCAATAAAGTTGTATCATCTTTTAGATAGTACCTTTTTGAACCCTTCTGACTATTTTTCATGATGAGAATGTGGAATCAGTTCCAATAAAATGGAATCACAGTCATATTTGGCTTGTGACTTTTGAAAAGTGACATTTTGCCTTCTGACGGTGCTCACTGAAGCATGACGCAAATTACGTCCTTAACATTTACTCAAAGGGTAGCTTATAAAATTACCTACACGCTCATGTAAAAATATATCAAAAACTCGAATTGGTTCGGAAATTATTGATGTTTGTTCAAGGGGGGACTTACTTTTTTTGTTGTGTATATTTACCAATATAGTCAACCTCCAAAAAAAATTATTTTCATGAAATTATCTCACCCAAATCACCAAAAGAATAATGCAGTGAATCACCAATGATACTGCAGTGAATACTGTCTGTACGCCCACTACAATAGTGTAGCTACCGCCCTTGGCCTGGGGAGGCAACCGGCAGCGCAACTGCTTGTATTTATTATTGGGTCTCCCAGATCCGGATAAATCCCTTATCAGGATTGGTGCTGGTCCAACGTGTCCGGATGAGAGAGGTCGGACTGTAGATAGAAAAAATTTATTTACTAACGTATGCTTACTCTCCATGCAGTCACGGATTCTATTGCATTCATCTACACATACTGCAAAAAAAACTCAAACTTACACCCCAAGATTTCTAAAAGTGAAAGATCTTGATAGCCATAAATCCTATAGACTATAGTACTGGTAAATTGGGATACAACTTTATTTCTGATGCTATCGATTTCATTTTCAAACAAGAATTCATTAAAAGATGAGAAAAATATTAAAAGACGGAAGAGACTCGCCCGATATTTACGCCACCACCTTGTTTCCTATATAGTTCTTCCCCAACGTTACTGATGCTTGACGTGCGCGTACAAGACACTGCCAATCAGGGAAAAAAATTAATTTTTTTCAGGGGCTCCATTTTAAATTTTTTGTACAATGTCGGGGGATCCATTTCTAACTTTTGGGGCACAGTGGTAAATTGTCCATAGACTGTGTACAACAGATAGACCGTCTCCTCTGCTTAGCGAATCGGAGACCACTGATTGGTTTAATTGCGCAGATCACTTCATGATTAGGTACGGTAGCTGCCAAAATAATTTCCTCGGACCGCGTGCGAAAGTATCGATAGCGACAACGATATCCAGTCACATTGTCTTTTCGGGAAATGCTCTTGGTTTGCGTTCAGATCACTCCAGTATCGATCGGAAATTATTGAGACTTGGCAATTTCATGCATATTCATGCGACCCTCCGAAACTTGGAAATCAATTGACTTTGTGCACGTTGCGATAGGCTACATACTCCAATGAACACGATGCCATATCGACGCTAATTCACAAGATTTTGACGAAAAAGCAAAAAGTAATCAAAATTTGTTTCTGTGCGGTATCAGTGAGAAAAGAGATCCTCTGAGAATACCTTATTACTATATTTTCATTCTTAAATTGGCTCTCGGCAGTGCCTGGATGATGTCATATAATAAGCAAAATGTACTTAAAATGTGCTTAAACGCTCTGCTATCCATTCTTTACAATTTGCCACTGTGCGGGGCTCTTTTTAAATGCTACTTTTATTATTTTGAGAAATACCTGTTCACTTATTGACGAAATTATTACTCATTTTGATCTTTGTAAAATTATATTTTTAAATTATTTTTTTCATGTTTAGAATATTGGATGTGGGTGTGTGTTTGTGTGGGTGTGACTTTGAGTTAGACTTGGATATACATTTAAGTTAAAGAAATCAATTCAATATCTAATTTCAAATTTTCAATTTTAGAGGAGGGGACATACCTGTATCGAGGTCTTGCTCTCTTTCCTCTCCAGTCTCTAGGTATTGATTCTTCTCTCATTATCCTCTTATATGTGGAACATACATGTACACCTGTATAATATCTGATGGTCAATAATAATTTAAGATTGTCTAAAAATTTTAGAAACTGCATCAATTGTTGACATTCAATTATATTCTTTATTTCTTTCATCAGTGAATACAAGATGGCCATACCAGAAGGGTGTGTGTCAAAGAGTTCAACACAGTGAAGTTTGTTACAGCCCTCAACTGTAAAAAGGGACCATCAAGATTAAGAATGGCATCTAAGCTGAGTTCTGGTAAGGATTGCCTGACCTCTGACTTCAATAGCCCCAAGTCAGTACGACGTCAGTCTAGGAAGAGAAGGGGACGAAAGAGGAGACTGGATCCAAATCCTATATGGGAGCATGCGATCAAGTACAGCGAAGGATCCGATTCAAGTCTGGATGAAGCCTTGAAAGACTACATGGACAATGTATCGTCTCAGCAGCAACAGAATCATAGCGAGTCCGGTTCGGATGATACCACCATGATGAAACGCTTGTCGTCCCTCAATATGACTTCATCGAGCAACCTTTACGGCGAATCGGACTCGGTCACGGAAAACCACACCATGCTCAAGAAAAATGTCAATAAACGCAAGAAACGTTTCAAACGTATGGTAGTGGATTCGATACCATCGGGTTCGGGTTGCATGGTCCGGAGCTCCTTGATGCCAGACTTTGTGCCAGAAATTTTCCACAAGCGTCCTCGTGTCAAGAAAATGCGTCCAAGGAAACTGGACAAGACCGACGACACGCCCGAGATGAAAGGGGAGTTTGACTTTGATATTCTCCTTGCTAAATCTTCAAAAACTGGTGCCAAATTGAAGCCGAAGCTTGACCCGATGGACCTGTCCCGGCCAACCGAAACCTCCAAAGACATTACTGAAGACAAAGAAGTGTGCTCAAGAAAGCAGGATAAAGTAGGAACTGACAGTGGTACTGCAGTGACAGGGAAACCTGTATCAAAAGAAAGAACTCGATCATCCAGCTCTGATGGTGCAACTTCTACGGAAGTTGCAGAGAGTAAAAACATGGACTGCTCTAGTAATGATAGTGATGTTACAATGAGACAACCTTTAACACCAAAGAATGAGTGAGTATATTTGATTTATCTCCATGGCACATTTCATCAGTTCTTTGTCATTTCGGGGAGGCTCTTTTTTGAAAAAAAATTCATTGCTTATTTCTTTAACATGCAGTTGTACATGTACATGATCATCTGCAAGGGGGGGTATATGTGGTTATTTTTTTATTATAGATGTTTAAGTTATGATTATTTCATAGTGATTGCAATCCGTATTCTAATGTCAATATCAAAAGTCCAAACCAATTGTATTCTAGGAGAGATAGAAACTGTACTGATGGAAACTTGTATGCCAAACTTTATTTACGTATATGTGGTATTGTTATATATCCACCAATAGCTTCCCCACCCCCCTTTTTTTTCCCCTTCCACAAGGTTTTTTATTTTCAAAATGCATAACTCCACTGTATATAAACATTTACAATTTTTTTTTCAGACAAGCAGTATATAAACATCCTAATAGACATAAAGTCAAATATCTACCAATAGCTTGGGTTGTAAGATATAATTTTAAAGGTTTATTTTCAAGATGATATTTTCAAGATATAATTTTCAAGGTTTATTTTCAATTGATACTTCCTTATTTTGTTGAACTATTTCACAATTAGCTTTGTGATCCGGTCGCCTGCCACCTTACCAATTTCCACACCTGTATGATATAATGTCCATATACCAATAGCTTGCCTGTACTTTGTATTGTTTTAGAAGTCAATGATAATGATACATGATATTTTCTTTTCATTTGCCATTTCTGCTGTAAAAATGAAATGACAAGTCCACCCCAATAAAATGTTGATTTGAATAAAAAGAGAAAAATCCAACAAGCATAACACTTAAGATTTAATCAAAATCAGATGGAAAATAAGAAAGTTATGACATTTTAAATTTTCACCTAATTTTACTTAAGAGTTATATGCACATCCTGGCTGGTACGCAATGAGGAGACTATGATGTCATCCACTCACTATTTCTTTTGTATTTTATTATATGAATCTAATTTTCTCCTCATTGTCATGTGATACAACGTTTAATTCCTCCCTGCACAAATGTAATTAGCATTGTTTATGGTTCAGTCAAGTTGGTCCTTATTGTCAAATCTATAAAAAATGAAATGCATGTATTGTATAATTCAAACAATAAAAAACAAAAGAAATAGTGAGTGATGGACATCATCGACTGAGTCACCTAGTTGTGCATATCACTACCGGTATTTTGTGAAAAATAAGCGAAACTTAAAAATGTCATAAAGTTACATCCAATTTTGATGAAATTTTCAGCACTCTGCTCGTTTGAGTTTTCTCTATTTATTCAAGTCAGCATTTTCCTGGGGCCTTTAACAAGGCACTAGATGTCAATTCTGGAAAATTATTTCTTTGAATTTTAGGGAAACGAGCAGCAGTTACGTGTCATCTAGCGATGAAGAAGAGGATGAAGATGATGGCTATACAAATGATGAAGGAAGAGAAGGTAAGACCTGGCTTTAAGGAACCAAAACCCAAGAAGAGAAGCAGTCTCATTGGGAAGAGTAAAATGAGAGGAACAATTTAAACAAAGTTTCATTAAAATCGGTTATGAAATAGCAAGTTATGGACGTTTAACAAATCTTGAGCTACTTTCAATGGGGATCCTCAAATTGGCAAACATGCTTCAAAACGGCTGATTTTGTGGTCAACGCTCCATTTGTTTTGTAAACTAATTTTTTCATATTTTCCCCCTTTATTTTTATATTTCACATTATCTCCTCGTGACCTTGACATATGTGATGTGAATTGTATTTTCCCATGACATATGTTGTGCTCAGGAGGAGGCAAGATGCAATTTGAAAGATTGAAAAAAAAAATGCCTCATACAAAGGACTAGGTTAGGGTAATAGTGTGCCTTGTTGATTGATGCATGCACTATAATATCCATTTATTGTTGATGCTGTTTATTTTATATTTATCATTGAGTGAACAAATTATCATTTCCTTTTGTTTACCGCTGATGATGATGATGAGCAGTGGTATTTCTTTCATAAGCCGGTGACTGTATCAGGCACCTTGTTTATTTATGAATTCATATTGATGTTGTTCATGTTGTTGTTGGCATTATTTTTGTATCATTGAGAGAAATTTTCCTTATTTCTTACGGTGTTCAGGTGATGATGAACAGAGTGATTTCTTCCATGAGCCAGGGACTGTATCAGGTATACCTAGCGTAGTTCCATGGTGGGAGGGCAAGACTCTAGAGGAGTATGAACAGGATCAAACCTTCAATAGTATCCTCAATGGTAGCTTTCAGCATCTATCAAAGCCTTCACAGAGGTGTAAGTGTTATCTCTCATTCAATTCACCTTTTTCTTGTTATTTACCATAAATTGTTATTTTATTCATCTTCTTCTATAGAATGTTTAGATTACTAAGGTCCACTGATCAAAAGCATGATTTAAATTCATATTTGTTCTGTTGTTGTAGTGATTGTTATTTTCTATTAATGGCATAATGAATGTAATGTAACTGTTTCCTTTTAGATTTGAGAAGATCAGTGAATAAATTACAGGTTATGTTCACATTTTCTCCTCTTATTACCTTTACGTCATCTAAAGAAAAAAGATACTGAGGCAAATTAATGTAAAGAAAACAATATTTTACTTATGATATTGGTTTCTAAATTCCCTAGCTTTTCACTCAAAATTACGCGGTTGTCATGGTTTAGAGGAGCCTTCTTCCATCATGAGGGGATGCAGACAAAGGCTTAAAGCTAAGGTATGTGGGTACTTGTACAAATCAAGTTATTTTTACTGTATGTTATTTGGGCTACATAAACCAGTATATAACCTGTTGCATCATGCAAGCCCAGCTCCTGGTGATGGGCTAAAATAAGAGATTGAATATTTGAACTGATGATATTACCAATGTGCACGCTCTGTCTTGGAATTTTTATAAAAATTTTGCCCTGCATCCAGAATGTTTATTGTACCAAGGACTCTCACCCCTTGAACTCCCCAACCCCTTTGTCTTTTGTCATTTTAACTCTTATAAAGAGCCTGTTAACTATACAGAGTGAGTCAGAAAAAATGTCCCACTTTTTTAAAGTTGAATTGTTTAAAATATGAATATTTAATCATTAGTTTCATGATATGTCTTGATAAAGGTGTCCTCCCAGTACATTCAGGTACCTTTTTCATTTGATCCCCTGCACGCATGACTGAACAGCGGACAATCTTTAGAAGACTGTCAGATCTCACTTGCGCCAAGTTACAGGGTGGGAATAAAACACTCTTTTGAACAAAGACAGTCCGACAGACTGAAACACACACACACTGTTCAGCGAAAAACAGGCTTCATCACCGATGACAAGATCTTCAACAAAGCGAGGAGGTCTTTGCAGTAGCCAGTTCGAAAATGCCATTCTTCGTTCCTGGTCTCTTGCCAGGAGCTCATGCCTACATATCATCTGGTATGGGTGATATCGTACATCAAGCCAGGTGATACGGTTGAAGGTGCTCTGGGTCAGCTGAAGCTCGTTCCTCCGGGACGAGATCCGTTGGTTGTCGAACGAGACATATCATGAAACTAATGATTAAATATTCATATTTTAAACAATTCAACTTTACAAAAGTGGGACATTTTTTCTGACTCACTCTGTATTTATATGTATAGTCTTCATCATTATTTCAATTGCCATTCTGCTTGTAAATACACAAAATGATATGAAATTAACTTATCACTATCATTATCTCCTTTGTCATTAATGTTATCCTTCAGAGGCTAAAGAAATCAAGCTTGGCATCCTTCAATGAGAAGATTGTTCGCTTTCTTCACAATCCATTTGAACAAGAGTAAGTAATGACTAATAATAATAATAATAATATAGGATTTGTATAGTGCATGTGTCCACCTTGCTAGGTATTCAAGGTGCTCCTATATTACCCCGGCTAAGCTAGTCTACTGATTCTGGTGCGCACAGCTTTTTGAGGAATTACTCCCTGCCAGTACCCATTAACCTCACCTGGGTCGAGTGCAGCACAGTGTGGGTAAATTTCTTGCTGAAGGAAAACACACCATGGCTAGGATTCGAACCCACGACCCTCTGTTTGGAAGGCGACAGTCAGAACCACTAGACCAGGATGCGTCCACAATCTTAACGCCAGTTTCATACAGAATCCAATAAAATGACAACCCACGTGTCTATACAGTCTATTTGCATGCATGAAAAATATGTATCAAAGGAATGGAGCAAACTGTTGTGTGATTTTTCAAGCAGTAATCAAACATTGTCCCACGTGTGCTAATCTGTGTTAGCGATATACAGTTTGATCGTTCTTCGGCTAAATGGGTTTCATGATTAAGCAAAGTTCAGTTTAGGTAACTGTACTAGATCTTTGATGATACATTGACAATCTTGAGGTTTTTCTTGTGAAATTAATGTTTACTACAACTACTTTCATTTATCTTTAACTTCAGTTCAGAAATTTTAGACTTTCATTCTCATCTAGAGTGAAAAAGTGGGGGGGGGGGGTAATATCACACTCACCCATGTCATGTCATTATTATGAGGATGAAATCTTTTTTTTCACTCAGAATAATGAGTATAATTATGTTAGGAAAATATCAATCAAAACATGGGTCAATGGAAAAAAACTCTTAATAAATGTATTTAAAGGAAAATGAAACCATTGGAACAAGATAGCTTGTGTGAAAACAGAAAAATCAAAGAAACAGATCAACGAAAGTTTGAGGAAAATCGGAAAAATAATGAGAAAGTTATGAGCATTTGAATATTGCGATCACTAATGCTATGGAGATAGCAAATTGGCAATGCGACAAAGATGTGTGATGTCACTTGTAAACAACTCTCCTCATTACTTTAGTATATATTTCACTAGAATTGCCTCTTTTATCACATCTATCCATAAATCATGTGTTCTGTCTACATGAGGGCATGTAATACATATTTTTTAAGAATACATCATGGATAAAGAGTTTGTTTCATCAAAAGAAAAAGCAAAAAGAGACATTTTGAGGGTATTTTACAGTCCACCAAAGGGAAAGTTGTTCATCAGTGACATCACACATCCTTGTCGCATTGCCAATGGGAGGATCTCCATAGCATTAGTGATTGCAATATTCAAATGCTCATAACTTTCTCACTATTTGTCCGATTTTTCTCAAACTTTCTTTATTCTTATTCTCTGATTTTTCTGTTTCTACACAAGCCTATTTGTTCCAAAGGTTTCATTCCCCTTTAAGATGTATTTTATTGCTGTTGGCCTTTTGCACCTCAATTTTTATTCACATACTAAGCTTAGCCCTAAACTATCTTTTTGGTGCTTTTTGTAGAGAAGCCAAAGCACAAGAAAACTTAGGCCTGAAAACGCTTATATATTTTGTTGTTATGGTACATTATATCTACCTGTTCAAATTAGCTAGTTTTTTTCAATGGAAAATGTCTAACAGGGTTGTGATGACTACATACTTCTTGATAGCACTGGTATCCCAATATATGTGACTACTTGCATTACCCTATTTACCCCTATTTTGTATCCATTTCCTTCTTGCTACTCACAGCTTTACATTGCCTTCTGTGTTCTGTAATTGAATGCATCTATCAGTGTTTGGTCTACTTGTATGATTTGATTTTTCTTTCTATTCTGTACAAACAGGCTTAGTCTTCTTTCAACAAAATCAAAGGAGAAAAACCAAGTATTCCAGCTGGCTTCCATGTATGCACTGGACGTTAGAACAGAAGGAGGGGGACAAAAGAGCAAATCAGTCTTAACCAAGACTAGGTAGGTTATTTGGTGAAAGATGTGAATTGTAATTCACCCGTCAAACAAAGTATGAAAAAGTAGAAATTTGCATTTGTGGGGGGGTAGTGAGATTGTGAACACATGCAAGACCCATATTTTGAAAGTGTTGTATTGCCTTAATATTGGCTTAATATGGCATTAACAGGCCTGTGAAATCTCTGCTATTTAGCGGAAATCCGCTATTTTCATTTTTAAGACCGATTTCAATTTCCGTGTTTTTCCTGTGTTCCATTTCCGTTTTTTCTAAGTCAAAATTCCGCTATTTTATCCAAAACGGCTGGAAAACAAGTCTAGGTAAATGGATGCGAGCAGAATGTGTGTGTTGTGAATATACACGTTACGGGGCCTTGTATTTTGCCTTCGCGAAGTTTCGAATTTTTAGCATATGTAACTCTATGAAACTGCTGCGGATCACACCGTGCACCGTTGCCGTTGTTGGCATATGGGCCCGTCAATCTGTATGCATTGTCAGCGGACGGAAACCGCATACAACATAGGGAAATCCTTGCGTGTGCACGTTGTTGGTTACGTACATGCACATACGATCGAGACTCGCGAGTGAATGAACCAGTTCACGTGTTTGGGATGTTTACAACGTTAGTGTTTTTCAAAAAGTGTCTTTCAAAAGAGCGCATACAGACATTCAAGAGCACCATGATAAGCAAGATACCTCTAAAAAGCAAAAGACGAGAAGTAAATAGTAAGGTAGCCATTTTTTGAAACCCCACTCACAGGCCTGCATTAAAGGGGAAGTTCACCCTGACAAAAAGTTTATTGTAAAAATAGCAGAAAATATAATAAAAAATATTGCCGAAGGTTTGAGAAAAATTCATCAAATAATTAAAAAGTTATTAGAATTTCAATTATTTGATTTGTGACGTCATATGCGAGCAGCATTCCTACGTAGCGAATGGTAAAAAATCAATGAAATGTCATTTTCTCAGAAAATTGAAAATGGTTTTCACTGTAAATTTTGTATATCAATAGACTAATCGTTTCACACCCGATCATGAAAAGAAAACAAAATTAAGTCATCAGGAACCATACAAAATTTGAAATTCATACATTTTATATTACATAACACATGGGGCAGCTGCTCGTTTATGACGTCACAAATCCAAAATTTTGAACTCTAATAACTTTCTTACTCTTTAACGGATTTTCCTCAAACCTTCACCAATATTTTTTACTATTTTTTCTGCTATTTTTACAACAAAGTTTTCTTCAGGGTGAACTTCCCCTTTAAATAAAAAATCTTGCACAGTGAACTTTTTCCTCAGTTTTCGCCCAGTACTCATGAGAGTTGACACCATGTTGCCTTGATACAGCATGGCAATAAATCAGAAGAAAGTGCTATGTTCCTCACATGAGGTCGTGTTGATAGAGTCATTAGTCACCTTTTATGACATTCATCTCTCTAGATTTTCATTTTATGAGATGATAGATTCCAAGCATCTTGTTTCATTTCCTACATAAACATACTAGTTTTACACTCTAAAAATTGATTACACAATATTGGGTTAAACTTCACCCTTTACCTATGTATAAAGGAAACATGGTTGTCATTGGAGTAAAACGTTGCTCAGCATTTTCCAATAAATGTGCAGTATTTTACATAACAAGTGTGCAGAATATTTGACACAATGGGGAATGTAAAATGTTAAGTATTAATGTTGGGTAAAAAGAGAACGTGGTTGTTGGGTAAAACGTGACACAACACAGGTTGTGTAAAATATTTTCACAAACAAGGTGCAAACAAATCAATTACACCATGGATGTTGAGAAAAAAATACAGACTTTACCCAACAGTAAGTCAAATTTCACCAATCATCGTGATATTTTTTTACTTGAAGTATGGGTGATTCTCTATTTACATTTGACACAATGGTAGTGCATATTTGCGAAATATCATGTTTTAATACAAAATTGACCAAGAAATTACTCAACTTTTTTTTTTTGCAGCGACGTCTCTCAGCAAATTTGTATACCTAATTCTTAGAGTTGGTGCTCATGCCGATAGTTTACTCAACATTATGAGTAAAGTTTTCAGAACAAGTGCAAAAAAATAAATGACAACATGGATGTTGAGAAAAAATACTGACTTTACCCAACAGTAAGTCAAATTTCACCAATCATCGTAGTATATATAACTCAAAGAGTAAGTGATTATTTCACACAATGGGAAGTGTAGTGGCTATTTGCGAAATTTCATGTTTTGACGCAACATTGAGCAAGAAATTATTCAAATTTTTTAAGCAGCGACTTTGCTCAGCAATTTTTTTTACCCCCAGTTCTTAGAGTGTATGGAAATATATTCAAAATCACACTATATCATTTTATATTTTTCTTCCTTCACCTTCAAACTTACAGGCATACAGTACTGAATTATCAGACTGGCAGTATGGAGAATGATGCAGTCGTCAAGTCTCGGCCCGCGTTCTATCCACAGTTTGCTAAACGAAGACGGAAGTCACCCCCGCCTGGAGTTACTACTACAGGTACATTGCGTGAGGGAGATGAAAGCTTATGGGTTTCTTTTTTAGACCTATTTGTACGATTTCTTTTTAAATATGATGATTTGTAATCAAAATGATTATAATGATTTGTAATTATTTGTATGCAATTCAGACATAGCTATCATGTTTTCATGACAGGATTTATTGTATCTGTATGTTTTTAGTAAGTTTCTCTCTTTTTTCCCCTCTATTTTTGTTTTCCTTATAAGCGGTTTTGTAAAGAGCATTATTAGTTGAAGTCATTTCATTGTAGCATGTTTATTGAAACCATTGTTATTTTTATGTCTTGTTTATAAATTTGAATTATTAGTTGCAAGATGTTTGGCAGGGATGTAGTCAAGGCCGGCCTCAAAGCAACATTTTGCAGGCCTTATCCTTGGCGTCGGCCAGAGTCAGGTGTATAAATTCAATGAGAGAAGGTTTTCTCCAGCGGCCTTGTGACTTGACTTGCCTCGACTACATCCGTGATGCTTGCATCTCATATTGCATTACGTAAACTCAAAAATATCCTCATGTATATTCATCTATCTTGTATACGTACCAGTTGCTGTGGGAGCGGAGGCGGAGCCCTTATCATCAGGGAATGTCGGAAGTCGTATGCTGCAGAGCATGGGATGGACGCCGGGATCTGGACTAGGAGCCGAAGGAGCAGGGATACGAGAACCAATCCAGGCTTACATGAGGCCAAAGAATAGGGGTCTAGGCTACTGTAAGCCGAACTGAAACTCTGTTCTTTTTGGTTCTCTGAAAGCTAGATGAATTCTCAGTGCCACATTGTAACTATTTTCAGCGGAAGGTTGATTGAAACAGTAAGTTGGTAAATGTTTATTCAGTGAGGAAGATTTCTATTGATCTTCAAAGGAATTTTTAGGTTACTAAGGCAGTTCTATAGTCTATTATAGTCCTTACCAATTCTGAAAGCATTGAGTGCCTTTTTGTCCTCAAAAATGCACCATGTGGAAAATGAGCTGTCATACAGATGTGTGGATAGAGTGAGATCAACATAATGGAGACCCTTATAGAGGGCCAGGATCCAGTGGATCTACTGTTGTATGATGATGGAGGGCTAAGCGGAAGCTGATCCAGAATAGAGTCTGTTATTGGGATAGGTTGAACGTACATTGAGCAAATCCACAATTCAAACATTTTCAAGGTCAAGTCCATCCAACATGAACTTGATGTGACTAAATTGAGAAATATTAACAAGCTTAAACTAACAATGTAATCAAATTTGGATGTAAATTAAGAAAGTTATGACATTTGTAAGTGTTTGTGTATAGATGGGCAGTAGTCGTATCACAAAACCGATGACATCACACACTCGCTATTTATTATGTATTTGATTTTGTGAAATATGAATTTCATTTTTTTCCTCCATTAATTTAAAACTTGGTAAGATTCCCTGTTGTGAAATCATCATCATGATTTACTGTGATGCGGTGAAGATTCTCTTTATAATTAAATTGTGAAAAAAAGGATCAATTTTTATAATGGAAGTATTCATATGTTTCATAACTTTCTTATTTTACATCTGACTTTGATGAAATTTTCAGTGTTATGCTTGGCTGATTTCTCTCTTTTGGTTCATATTGAATTGTGTTGGGTTTATGCGCATTTATTAAGGTAAATTAAAAATCTTCACAAATTATCAGAATTTTTACATTGAAGCTATTACCTTTCTTTCCTATTAACCTCTCTCTCTTTATTGGGCATTGTAATTAAGCAGCAGTGCTCTTTATAAGAGCTTTGATAGCAAAATAAATGTACCTGTATGTTTCTAATGGTCCTTTGGTTTGCCATTACAGTGTGTTCATGAAATATCAAGTGGATTGTTACGTCACCTATGGTTGAAGTCATGCTTATATGAAGTTTAAGTGGTGGATTTTTACGTCACCTGTGGTTGACATGCTAATATGAGGTTAAATGGTACAATATTAAGTGTGGATGTGGATTTTAAATTCCCAAATTTTTTGTCACCAGATACTATCTTTTTTTTTAAATTATTTCAAATGAATTATTCATGATTCATTATGAAATGAATTGGGTATAAGATTTTGAGAATGGTATTACATGTTTGTGCAATATTTTATGATGAATATTGATGTTGCATTTCTATTTTCTGTGCAATTATGGCTTTTAAATGTCAAATGAAAATAGTAAATGTGAAAAGAAACTTAACTCATACAGTAAAAAAGAGACACATACTTTATCCTCTTTTGAACATGTAAAACAGAAATTGGAAATAAAAAGAAATCTAATCTAATTTATCCCCATTGGTGAATTTTATCCTTTGATTTTACCCTTCAAATTTGTTCTTCTTCGATTGCTTTAAAAATGTATGAATCATTTTAATTTAAGACACTTATAAATGGTGCTTAATATGTTTTTTTTATCTCTTTTTTTTATTAATCATTCTCCATCTGGATAATCATAATGTATATTTTGTCACTTAATGGATATCTTATGAAATCTCAGTACAATTCATTGCTTTGCATGTCCTTAACCCAACATGAAATTGGAAATGAAGATTGCATTTGCATTTCAAAAATAAGTTCAGAAATGAATGGAGTAAATTATATACTTGTGGTTAATATAGTGACAAAGGGATGGGGGCACAATTAAAGAGAAGCAAATGGACATTCTCATAACAAAACAAAATACTGCATACTCAAGATGGTGTAAATTTGTATTTTTGTATGATATATTGGTAATAGTATGTTACATTCATTTAAGAAATGCTTATTTTTATATGAACTTGAATGAGTATAAATTTCAACTTGATAATATTTGTATGTGTAGAAATGGTAACTCACATGCCGCATTTGGCCGAGATGTTATTACTCAACAGGACCTGTAGATTTGTCATACATGTACATGTTTGGTCTCCAGAGGGATTCAAGCTCTGACTTTGCCATTATGGTATGATTTCCAGCCTTAAATTTTGATATTTTGAGGACAAAGCCACCTACCTGAATGGCACATTATAGCTCAAACACTGGTACCATAACACTCAGACAAAGCTTTATGGAGCAAACCATATTTAACACACATTAGCTGGCCTTTCCGTAGCTTTCTTTGGTCAGAATCTTCTGCTTACTGAGCACAAATGAGGGAAATGAGAGAGGCACCAAACTCCGTGGGCAATAAGAGGAGCCTTGTGGCCAGTCAAGAGGGCTCCCAATGCAAGTGCCATGGTCGCCTTGGATTTATTCAAGCCCTGGATTTCGTGGGCTACTGACAGATGTCATCGCCGCTACAATTCTGTCAAATATGCAGTTTTGATTTTCTAAAAAGCTTTCGAAAGCCCATAGCCAGAAAACTTTTCGAGTAAAGTCTGAATTTATGGGGTTTTTCCCAATATATTTTCAGCCATAGAAAACACCTTTAGGGGTAACACTAGGTGATGTTCAGACCTTTAAAATCATCAGGCTGCATTGGTTTCAACTGCATAGTATGGGGTAGACGGGTGGGCAAAACAAAGTGGTGCAGATATCACACGGCCACTGCATGTTCTCTACGCAGCCTCTGTACAAATTCTATATGATTTATGTACTTACCTGCGCTTTAGGGGGAAAATATTTTATTCTATTTTTATGTGCTTCTTTTGACAACCTACTGCCTGAATCTGCTACATTCAATAAGCTTCATCATTTGCAGTAAATGTGGATTTGCTGGGTCTCTTTTGAGCATTTCGGGCATTTTTCTGATGAGCATAGATAATGTCAGTATGTAAGTTGTAAATCGTACCCATCTTAGATGCTTCCTAAACTAATGTAAAATCTCAAAGAGAGACTTATTGTACAGCATTTGCAATCAAACTTAACCTAAGCATAAGTGCATGGAGTAATGTATTGTTTATACTTGTTGGTAAACATTTGACTGAGTGACCAGTCTATTCATGATAGTATTGATATATGGGAATGACTCTGTCGAGGGATTAAGGAGATGTAGTGAATTTTCCTTCACTCACGCTTGTATGTAAGATTTTTTTCATAATTCCTTTTTCCACAATATTTAGCCTCTTAAATTTTAGATTGATAAGTTATACATTTTTGCAGAAATTTTTAGATAACTCTTTGGCATTGACATCTACCTTTACAATGATATTTGCATGTACATGAGGTGTAAAGAAAAACATTCAAATTTTCCTCCTCCGAACTCAGAAATAATCTTTTTAGATATTTGTGTAAAAATGAATATGATATGTGCATAAAATAGAGGGTAATACAGTAGGTCATATACATTATATATTCAGGTACCTTGAAAGTTGAATTTTCAAGTATTTATTTTCTGATTGCCTCCAGCCCCCCCCCCCCCCTCTTCTTTCTCTCTCTCTCTATCTTTATCGAACTTTCCCTTTTTGTTCACTTCTCCCTCTCCAATGCCCTTTTATCTGTCCATCTTCCCCTTTTATCTCTCTTTTTTCTCTCTATCCTGATTTGTCTTTTTTTCACTTTCCCTTTTCCTCTTTCTCCCTCTCTCTCTCTGTTTTTCTCCCTTTTAAACAAACAGTCCTCTTCATATATACAGTATTGTAATCGAGGTTGAAAGGATTTGTATGTTTTTAATGATGCTAATGTCATGTGTGTGAAATGTACATCGGTGAATTCAATGAAGTGTCTTGATGATTGACAAACATTTGTCTCCATTTTCTCTTTAATCTCGTGTGATGTTCATAAAGAATTTTCAAGGAGACTATGAGACGTAGCTTGTTTTACGGCTAGAAGTGGCAGTACATGTCGTGGAAAAGGAGATGAAACAAATTGCAGATAAATGACTAACATGTGTATGCAAAGTGCAGTTCAAGAGAGCAGTTGGGTGTTTCGTAAAGCTTTCCATAAGTTACGAATGACTCTCTGCACGACTAGTGATCCTTTTTTTTCTGCTTAATGGTATATCCCTTTGTAACTGCCTTAGTACCTGAGAACATATTCCAGTCATGCGTAAAGTCCTGCGTAACTTAACGAACAGCTTTATTAAACATCTACCAGGTTTGAACATAAAGATCTTATAGGAGAGAAAGAATGAAAGAGATAGAGAATGAAAGAAGAACAGACAAAGGTAAAAATTAATTCAAAAGGAGGAAAGGAAGGAGAAAGTAAAAAAAAGTACTTCATTTCAAGATTTGAGCTTCGTGACATCATACAAATGCTGAATGAATGTGACTCGAATACCGAATACAACAGTCAGGTTCAAGAAATAGATTGCATATTATGATGTTCCTTTATTTATGTAATATTACATGTACTCGGTATGGTCTTGTAACAAAATGCTGGTGCCACATGTCACCAAGCACATGGGTATATATTGGTCTAAAAGCACTTGGTCTTCTTCCCAGATAGTCTAATACCACATGGGCTATTCCCATTTGGTCCACTTTCAATTTGATCTAATTTCTGTATGGTCTACAGTACATTCCGTCTAATACCCATGTAGTCTATTTGTAATTCTCATTTAGTCTAATGCCACTTGGTCTAATTTTCCACTTCATCTAAATTATCATTGTTTACTCTTTACAAATTAAAAAATAGTATATTTCACTTTGTGAAAATGTTGTTCATAATACAGTTCATCTAACCTTGTAGACGAAGTGGTATTAGACCAAGTGGGTATTAGACAAAGTGGGTCTATTCTAACTAGATATTAGATAAAAAGTGGTAGGTTGGCTAAATTAGGCCAGTTAATAGACCAAATGGTTAGTAGACTAATTGTAGACGTACCAGTATTAGACCATATGGGATGAAACCAAATGTAAAGTAGACAAAGCAGATATACATGTAGACCAACTGGCAACTTGTAGTCACCTAAGCACATATTACCTGAATACATCTCTTTCAAATACAAATCACAATATCGATTATATAAAATTTCAATGTATAAACATCAATCGAGAAGTATAAAACATTCAACCAACGACACCTTCATCAACAAACGTAAATGTAACATAAATTAACATATATTATGTTTTTATCAGAATATACACCACAACAGTAGAAGTTTATATAAATTTGAGGTAAAGTTTAGGTGGATAATCATTGTTCTGGTTTAAAGAAAAATTTACAAAACACGATAAAAAGTCCATCTGGCAAATATGCATTTACTCAAAGCTGGGACTAATTATGGGCTTATCTACGAGATGACAATAGCATATTTTAGTAATATGATGAACTGAATAATGAAAAATAATAAGATGAGACTTAAATCTAATTCCAGCATCACAGTGAACCTTAAGATAAAATGTCTACAAAATATTTTCAAAAATATAATTTTCAATCAAAGGCTCAAGCTACCAAATTATTTTAGTGCAATAGACATTTGCATTTTAGAGCATACATGAGCCGAATACATCATGTCAGGCACTGATATAGATATGTAATACCAATCCATAACTTGCAAATTCATTTGAAGATTTATAGAGTTGTCTTGTTCAGATAGATACTCCATGTCATATTTTCAATCATGTATAGATTATAGTATAGACACAATAGAGTATAGACACAATACAAATGGCATTTCTCCTTATTTCAAATTAGAAAATGATTTACAAAATTGTTTTGGACAATAATTATGAGGAGAACCATCAAGGAACAACAAATCAATTTCAAAACAAACTGCAGCATAATATGTTTAGAAATATCTTGCAGCATAGCAGTATGCATTGTAAGGTTGTGAGTTTAAGCCAAGTTTTACAATTTTCAGATAAAAGGAATAATTTCAAGATAAATTTTATACAGATTGTTGTGTCTTATGAATATTTTTTTTGTGGGGGGAGTTGGTTATTGCAAATCAAAATGTGTTTTTCAAGAACTTGAATTTGTATGTTGAGACACGCTTGAATTGGACATCAGTCAACGATTATATATTTGTATGATTTACTTTAACAAACTTGAACATAAAGCCCATAAAATGCCTGCATGATCATCAGTCATCTATTTGGTTTATTACTGTATATTTCTCATCTTGAATGTACATGAATTTATGTTATATTTCACTTCTCTTGAAACATTCAGGACTTCTCACCACCAGTGCCAAATTCTTTCCATTTCATTGATGCCTGACTCCTAATAGTACTGTTAATATCACCACATAGTCCTTGTATATCGAGGTAGCAACCTGTCCAGTTACAAGATGAAATCTCACTAATATTCATTCTTCATACTATATACATTAAGTCGCAGTTCCAATTCTTTCTGTCATGCAAATCTAATATTAATCATATTTACAGTGGCGCATATCTAAAATAATTTGTAATTTTTGCCTGTCAAAATGAATAATGCAAGAGTTTATACACATTCGGTGGGAGACAGAACTGACCATCATCATGATCAATTAAAAGATAAAACTCCAAGTAAAATTGCAAATCATCCATAAATCTTGGAGTTGGCTTCTTGGCATAAGCTTCTATATACATAAATATATACACACATATACATGTATACTCTGAATATGCAACAATGCAGCAAAAAAAATTAAAAGAGAAGAAATAATTCAATACATACAGTATTATACACTTTACGAATATATTAGTTTTCTTAAGGCACTTGTGAACTGAATTATATTACTCATATTAAGGCAAAAAAGTATTCTTAAACATTCTCATAACTTCGTTATCAATTCTAATGACTTCTCAGAGATACTATAATTGATGCGGATTCTACTTAAACAGGACTGGTGACTACGTTGCCCTATTTCATTTTGTTAGAGGTATTAAAATGTGCAAATCAATTCATAATTCATAACCTGACGTTGTATCACCTGAATCTCTACCTCTTGAATTTCCATTATGGTCTTTTGAATACATCTACTTTGACTGATGAAATTAATTAGTTTGATGAATAGTATATCAACAGATTTTTGTCTGAGTTAGTGTTTAATAAATAAATAAATAGTAAATGCAATGAACATGCAGCAACATTTTTCTATCAGCAAATTTGTCTACCTTTCAAGTAAAACTGCCAGACTCTCATCCCATAGGACTCGCCATATTTTATGTGAAAGTCTGACACTATTATTTCTTAAACAGTTACATGAGGTAAATCTTAGGATGCAGCATTGTTGAAAAAAAAATCACGTCTTTCTTGAGATTTAAAGAAATTATTTTTTAATCAAGTATAAAATTTTGTCAGAAAAAAGATGAAGACTGCGGTATGGGTGCTGTTCAGTAGATACCGAGGGTTGTCATGGTAATTGCTGTAGCGATGCCTCCAGCAAACATGGCTGGAATAGCAATGAAAGATAAGATTGAGAGAGAACCGATGCCAGAGAGACCATGACCACTGAAAAATGAAAAAGAGAAATGATAAATAGATTTAGATAAAGATCTTTTTGATTATCGCCCTTTTCCTCTGTTTTCCTGTTTTATTTTTATATATCACTACTCGAAAAAAAAAAATCATACTGGGATTATTACCCTGTACTACTCAGTATCCCTGAATGAATGAAATTACAGTGGAGGCATTGAAATTGATAAATCAATCTTTACCTGCATTGATTATTATCTTAAATGAATTGAATTATAGTTTAAGTCACTTAGCTTGATAAAACAATCTTTACTTATATTGATCATGGTCTTAAATGAATGAAATGAAAGTACAAGTTGTTCAGAGTGAGATTATATTACCTATACTCTTTACTTATATTTAGCATGTTCTTAAAGGGATGAAACTATAGGTCATTGTAACAAGTCTGAAGATTGATAAAACAATCCTTGCTGATATTCATCATCTTAAATGAATGAAATTACAGTTAAAGGTCAAGTCCACCTCAGAAAAATGTTGATTTGAATCAAAGGAGAAAAATCAGACGAGCACAATGGTGAAAATTTCATCAAAATCGGATGTAAAATAGGAAAGTTATGATATTTTAAAGTTTCGGATAATTCTAACAAAATAGTTATATGAACGAGCCAATTACATCCAAATGAGAGAGTCGATGATGTCACTCACTCACTATTTCTTTTGTTTTTTATTTTTTGAATTGTACAATATATCAGTTTTTACGAATTTGACGATTAGGACCTCCTTGCCTGAAGCACAAAATGTTAAAATAATGGAATTCCACATGTTCAGGGAGGAATGAACCTTCATTTCACATGAAAATGATGAGAAAATGAAAATATTTCATATTTCATATTTCATATAATGAAATACAAAAGAAATAGTGAGTGATGTCATCAGTTCCTCATTTGCATAGCGACCGAGATGTGCATATAACTGTTTTGTGAAATGAAGCGAAACTTTGAAATGCCATAACTTTCTTATTTTACATCTGTTTTTGATGAAATTTTCAGTGTTATGCTTGTTGAATTTTTCTCTTTTTATTCAAACCAAGATTTTGTTGGGGTGGACTTGTCCTTTAACTAATGCAGATTTATTAAAAAAAAAAATACCTTTAGACCCTACTTGTACTCATCATCTTTAAATTACAATATGAGTCATTTTGATTGATAACACAGTCTTCACCATACCTCGTACATCCTCCTGCCAATCTGGAGCCATAGATCATGATCACACCGCCCAGCAGTGCATGTAGGGGAGGTACTCCCACCGTTGAGGACCATGTACCAGAGGAAAGAGCTGAGGCTGCCGCACCACCAATCGCTGATGTGATGTACAGGACCTTGTGTTCAGAAATAAAATGTATTCATTTATAAACAGAAATAAATCACTTTACAATCACAAACTCACGTTTTTATTGTCTCACCTGCGAAGCAAAGTGAGACTATAGGCGCCGCTTTTCCGACGGCGGCGGCGTCAACATCAAATCTTAACCTGAGGTTAAGTTTTTGAAATGACGTCATAACTTAGAAAGTATATGGACCTAGTTAATAAAACTTGGCCATAAGGTTAATCAAGTATTACTGAATATCCTATTAGAGTTTCATGTCACATGACCAAGGTCAAAGGTCATTTAGGGTCAATGAACTTAGACCATGTTGGAGGAATCAACATCGAAATCTTAACCTGAGGACAAGTTTTTGAAATGTCATCATAACTTAGAAAATATATGGACCTAGTTCATGAAACTTGGACATAAGGTTAATCAAGTATCACTAAACATCCTGCATGAGTTCCACGTCACATGACCAAAGTCAAAGGTCATTTAGGGTCAATGAACTTTGGCCGAATTGGGGATATCTGTTGAATTCCCATCATAACTTTGAAAGTTTATTGATCTGATTCATGAAACTTGGACATAATAGTAATCAAGTATCACTGAAAATTTTGTGCAAGTTTCAGGTCTCATGATTAAGGTCAAAGGTCATTTAGGGTCAATGAACTTTGGCCGAATTGGGGGTATCTGTTGAATTACCATCATAACTTTGAAAGTTTATTGGTCTAGTTCATTAAACTTGGACATTAGAGTAATCAAGTATCACTGAACATCCTGTGCGCGTTTCAGGTCACATGACCAAGGTCAAAGGTCAATGAACTTTGGCCGAATTGGGTGTATCTGTTGAATTACCATCATAACTTTGAAAGTTTATGGATCTTATTCATGAAACTTGTACATAAGAGTAATCAAGTATCACTGAACATCCTGTTCGAGTTTCAGGTCACATGATCAAGGTCAAAGGTCATGTAAGGTCAATGAACTTTGGCCATTTTGGGTTTTTTTGTTGAATAACCATCATATCTCTGTAAGTTTATTGGTCTAGTTCATAAAAAAAGGGAAATAAGAGTAACCATGTATCACTGAACATCTTGTGCGAGTTAGAGTAGTATTCAAAGTCAGCACTGCTGCTATATTGAACCACGTGATGCAGGTGAGACGGCCAGAGGCATTCCACTTGTTAAAATTAATGATTGCTTGTATGTGAATTATATTTAATTTGGAGGTCATTTCTCTTTTTTCTTTAATGCGTAAGACAAATCAATTTACAAGCACAAATTGCATGCGTTTATTAAAGGATTGCTTGTACGAATTATATTTCATTTTTAGGTTATTTTGTTTTAATGTTTATCATGTATGTTTATTATTTTGAGTGTATTTACTGATACGAACAAGGCCAAATGCGTCCACTGTTCGACATGAAAAATGAGCATACATCATAGGGAGATAGTTCTTCACTCAGTATTGGGGATGGCAGTTTTATATAATGTTCTTATAAAATCATGATATAATAACGATATCCTTCGTTATGCACCCAACAAATAGAGAAACTTAATTTGAATACCCTGAGTATATGTGGTGATGTAATATCTAGAAGTGACAGAGATGTCATCAGTTGGATGTAAATGCTACTATACTCAGTTTGCTGAATAGCAGACTCATTATATGACATTCGTATATTACCATGATATAATATTGATATCACACCATGCACCCCCCAAAAAATATTAAAACTAGATACAAACTTACCTGCCACCAATTCTTAAGGCCTGTCCTTGATGCCTTGAGATAAGGTGAGAACCTCTCAAGGAAACTCATAGGAATCACCTGAGATACCAAGGTGCAATATCCTCTACTGCCACCTATTGGTTCATCCACAGCCAGGACGATGGGCAGCTGGAGACACCCAACCAGCATGCCTAGAACAATAGAGGGGAAAGATGGTGTACTGTGGGATTACATGTTTCTGGAAGAAACCACATTTTGATGATTGAAAATAGACAGCAATTGTATTTACCCATAAGATGAAAAACAAAAAAGGTTTTGAATCATGTGATTTGTAAGGAAAACAAAGAGTATTAAAGTTAATGTTAATAAATGGAATAAGCAAACATCAAATTTCTGTTTTGAAGGTGCGTAAAATATACAGGGTAATTATAGTCACGTATGATGATGTTGCATTATTCCCAATACCAGTGTCACTAATAAGACGATATGATTTCTTTTCTCTCTCCCCCGAGTGTAGAATGGAATAAATCAACAAATATTGATATAAACACCTGACTTAGTCCCAGACGGGACTACTTTTGCACATTCTGTACCCCTTTGGGATTACCAAAATTAGATTATTTGACCAAATTGTGTCTAGTGGCAACAGACCACACAGTTGTCAAAGATCCTATTATGTTGGATACACTGAAACAATAGAAGATGCCTTGGGTTAAACTGCTTGGACACTGTCATAAAATCAAGGTGAATTGTGAGACACAGTCATCGGGAAGTTGGCCTTATTAAGCGTTTCCTTCGTCCAATTCAATGATTCCGAACGTTGATTGACTGATTAGTCTGTGTCAGGGAGGGGGATAGGACATGCTTCCAGCTTTAGATTCAATGGTCACGTTTGCAGATAATTAATCTCTCGGACTTAAGGATTGTCATATCATGGCTCATTACATAATAAAACTTTTACAGTATCTTTGTCATCCAATAGTTACTTCCATGGAGTCCCTGGTTTTGAATGGCTATTTAAGAAGCAGTTTTACAATGTGATCATATCAAGAATTGCCGTTTATAAACGACTATATAAAACCATTTGAAGGATTTTTCCAGTGTGTCGAGAACAGAAGTTGAATTTCCTGACGACTAAAATTATTTCTTGATATCAAGGATTGTATTTGTTGATATCGATAATGCAATATATTGATATAAATAATTTAATTCAATTCATTTTAATAATTAGGATTAAAAAGTGAAAGGGCTTTACATACATCAGCATACATTGGCTAACATATGTCAAGGGCCCCATCTTACAAAGAGTTACGATTGATGTGATCAACCACAACTATGAAAAGCCACCAAAGTCAGCATCTAAAATGCATGTTTGTTCAAAATATTTGCTACATAATTATGTATATTTATGCTTCCATCCTTTTCTTGAAAATTCAGTGTGCTTCTCTTCGTTTGCAAAGGACTTTTAACTAATTTCACTGTTAAAAAAATTATGATTTGATTTCCATATAGGTGAGAGTAGTGGGATCAATCATAACTCTTTGTAAGAAAGGGTCCTGGTGCCACAGCCCTTAATACGAGACTCTAATATAGGGATGATGACACGGGGAGGATGGTGAATAGTGTTGTTAGTGTTCACCCTTTTATTGCAAGTGACAGCCTGAATCTCCGCAAGTCTCATAATGAGGTTACCCCGAGCTAACTCGACCAGAATGACTGGTGATGAGTTTAAAGAAAGTTGAGAGACTTTCATAACACTTCCCCACTGCCGATGTTTCACCCTTTTCCTGTCTTCACTAAGTGCTTTATTTTGAACCCAAAGAACTTAATAATAAGTTACATTTATAAAATGCATAATGCTCAATATTTCTAAGGCTTCTTATAGAAATTATTATTACCCTGGCCAACGGATCCTGGCATCCCAAACACAATGTATGCACTTTCTCCAATCCTTTGGGGACGTACCTCCTTTATTCGACTACCTCCCTGATAATTGTTTTATTATCGATAAGAATATTTCATGAGACCAATCAATGATCACATGGAAATTCCTTGAGATGGTGTATGCGAATGAGGCACCTGGTAAGATAATAGGGATGTCAATCTACTATAATGACCATTTGTCGTTTTATTCCTATATTTTATTTATCTTTATATTTTATTTATCTTTATGCCTGGGATAATATGGTTACATAAAATTAATAAAGCACATCTGCTAGTTCACATCTTGTCACCTAACTACCCACAATTTACCAAATCTGACACTGACATGTCCTTCCTGAAAAACCCAGTGTTATACAGTTTGTCCACAGTGTGATGTCATCATCACACTACATGTATTTGAGCATTTTAACTGTGTGTCAAATTATTGCATTATCAATACTGTGAACACTCACTGTATAAATATCCAGTGTGTAATTGTCTTCAGACTGTTTAATTTGAATATTTTAACAGTGTAAATCACATCTTCACATAGTCCACTGTGTGAGTACATTATGAATGCTCATATTGTACAGGTGTCCATAGTGTGAAAATGTTTTCACACTGTTAGAATTTAGCATTTTAACAATGTGGATGACATCTGCACATAGTCCATTGTGTGAATGCACTGTGAAAATTCACTGTGAATACACTGTGTACAATGTGAATACAATATGAACACACTGTGAACACACTTTGAATACACATTTTAAAAACACTGTGAAGACACATTGAATACACTGTGAAAACACTGAACACACTGTGAATGCACTGTCAACACAATGTGAATACACTGTGAACACAATGTGAACATATTGTGTGGCATTGTTTTCTTTCCATCTGGTATCAGTGTGGTATTGTTTTCACACTGTTAAGCTTACTTTACTTACTTCCAAGATACTGCCCAACTCCCCTAAAAGGGGTCAAACGGGCAGGGTTAGGGTGCGCTGATGGTCGTTACGCGGAGGTGAGAGGCGATGCTTAGTATTGATTTTGGTTTAAGTACTTCTGGATTGTTACTTTGAATTTGTCTTTGTCGAGAATTGATTTAATTGAGTTTGGCAAGTTGTTCCAGTCAACAACAAAACGTGGTATAAAAGAAAACTTATAGCAGTTTTTGTTAGTTGCAATCGGAATAAAGCTATTTGTGGTTGAGGAAGCTTTTGCATTTTAAAATGTGAATGACACCTGCACTGTGAATGCACTTTAAATGCACTGTGAATACACTGTGAACACAAAGTGAATACACTATGAATACACTGTAAATACACTGTGAATATAATGTGAACTTTGAATACACTGTAAATTCACTGTGAACACACTGAACATACTGTAAATACACTGAATATTCTGTAGACTACACTGTGAATACACTGTGAACACACTGTGAAAACACTGTGAATACACTGTCAACTATACTGTGAATACACTTTCAACACACTGTGAATACACTGTCATCTATACTGTGAATACACTGTAAACACAATGTGAACATATTGTGTGGCATTGTTTTCTTTCCATCTGGAATGATGCACCACTCATTTTCGTACTTTCTGTGTACTGTCGCTTAAAGTCTGATATATAAAACTGCCAAAATAATTGTTGATTTCATTTTCTACTTCAATGCAAAGGCTTTATCATTTGATAAAAATAAATTGGTAAATTTTAGTCATAGAAACGGAGCGACTACTCACCAGCCAAAACAGGTGGCCATGACCTAAGCGAAATAAAATCAATCAATCCGGTCAGTTCATCACTCGTGTTAGGGCTTGTAAGCTCGGTCTGCCATGGGGCCAGGTACTCGATTAGGACCAGGGCTAACATGATGACCAGGGCTACTGGCAAGGCGAAGATGATGTATGGCACACCAACATGTTCATCTAACCTGCATGAAAGAAGAAATAAAAGATACATTGTCATGGCAGACTACAAATACTTTCGAAGTTTTATTCCATTTATTGGGATGACTTACAGTGAGGAGTAAAAGTTGGAAATCTTCACTCGCTTTCCGGTCCCTTTGGTAGAATGGATCACTCCATTTCGAGTGAATTTAGAATAAATATACGAATGTTTCAGACAGTTTGAAAGTGTGGAATTTACTCTAAAACAAGTGAAAATCACTCTTGATCTAGTGAATATAATTCATATGACACTTTCTCCTACGAGTGACTTCTTCTCAAACTTGTTAGAGAGTATATCGTGGATATATAACAATCATTTGGAAAAGTGGCAATTATTCACGAGAAAATATAGTTGTATTACATCTACAGGACAAGCGGTAAACACATCATGATTGGTTTCAGTTTTTTAATCTGATAAATGTAGATCTTTCAAGTCATTCATGTCATCCCTTGCCCTTATTAGTGGTTTGTGTGGTTTACAAATGTTAAACCATAAAAATTGCCGTGGCCGCGATTATGACCAAACTCGTTATATGGAAAATAGTAATTGAAGCGACAGTTTCCGTTAGCAGAAAGAAAGGGGTTAAGTGGCGCCTTTTAAGTGATCTGTCTCGTGCGATCGTTGCCCTCGTTTCTTTGTGTTCATAATGTTTCTTTACTCAGTAAACTTCCAAACTCCTACATCATGCTCTTAACGAAAGTGGACTTAAAATATTTGTGCTTTCACATCTTTAGGAGAAAAGGGCAGAGGGAATTTATCTTGAAAGGTTATTAAGAGAAGAACGCATCTCAAACGGAATAAAAAACTGATAGGAAAGAGGAAGACGTTGAAGGACAGTAATTTTATCACAGCTTTGCTCATTTGTTTTTTAAAAATGTTGTTTTGTTTTGTTTTGTTTTGTTTTGGGGAGGGGGAGAAGACAGAATCGAGCGAGAAGTACTAAGATAACCAATTGCCATGATTGTTTTCTGAATTAAGTCACGTTTTTAACTTTTGAAATCGAAAATCTTATATCTTCTTATTACGTCAAGAATAAAATAGTCCGACAAAAAAAAATCAAAGTTCAAGGGCTCTATGGAACATTACAAAGTGCTTGCTTGAGGTCAGAGATCGGTCAGTGTCTTGTCTTCGTCAGTTTGTTACATCTAATCGCGCGTCTCACGGCGATGTGGCCTTGTCGAAATCAGAAGACAATTATTATTTGATCAGTATTAATAGGCTGTCCAACTACGCCCCCTATTCTTTCTTTGTGGAACACCCTTGGACCCCCTACAACGCACTGTGGTAAACTCCCTGTCAGTCTTATATTTAGGACAGAAAAATAAGATGGGAGATAAATCGTCTTGCATGGCCACTTTCTTTCATTGCAGTTTGTCTTCTCTCTCTTTATTATTATTAACGCATTCATTATGCCAAAACATATACAAGAAAAAGTTAATAGAAAACCAATGTAATTCGGCTACAACGAAAAATTCGGTTGGATGAAAATTTCAGTGTGAAATGGTATTCTTTCATCGCTGATGATTTGTTTTTTTTTCTCGAACAATTCGTGTATACTGGGAAAGTTGATGTAGGCCCATATTGGTCTATATAGTGTTTACATCCTCTAGAATATTTTCCCAATAGGCCTATACTACAACTTATTCTTCGTTTCCGATGTATTCTCAGCATAATGTCTTTCCTGCATATGCCTTTCTCAATCTCATCTCAGTCCCTTGCATCATCCTGCCCCCTTCCCTCCCTCAACCCCTTCCTCCCATACCATGTCCATCCCACCCCCATACAACTTCCCCTTTATCACTCCCTCCCTAGTGGCAGATCAAGGGGGTTTAGCCTTGGGCTCCTTAAAATAATAAATAAAAGGGGGCTCACGAGTGTCGCGAAGACAAAAAAGTGGCGGATCGATAACGGAGGTGAGGGGTGAGGACGCAGTACGTCGCAGCTTATTGGGTCAAACCAACATGGCCGTTCAACCCCCCCCCCCTCTCTCCCTCTCTCTCTCTCCCTCTTAGCAGAAAGCTAGATCCGCTGCTACTCCTATCAATCCCCTATATACCCCATCCAATTCTGTCGTTCTCACCCGCCCACCCTCCCTTTTTTCCACCCCACCCCAATCCACTGCCCTCTATCACTACTATCCCTCAGGTGTATAGAAAGGTGATTCGAACCCCTGTCCACGCTTGTCATCAAGCTCACTCAACCATGGAGCCCAATTTCTTGAGGTGCCTTCATCATCTTCCGCTCGTCGGCTTGTCATCTTTTATCAGATCTCGTACCGACCTTCCCCCCTGCTTTATTGCATTGGGGTCTTTGCCAGCTATGGCTGCAGGCGATAGCTGAACTTGATAGCTATAGTCTTGCTACTTCCTCTCATATTCCTGATAAAATTATGCAAGTTATCGCGTAATAATAATTCATTTACTTATAATTATGGAACCCATTCGGTTATTAGTTATTATTGTGCAAGATATGTGGTTATTAAATTTTATTTATAATGGTTTTCTGCACGTTATTTGGTAATGACTATGCAAGTTCCGGAGTATCTTTAATTATACTTTAAAGCGCTGAATATCATAAACTTCAGTATTATGTTCCCCATGTTCCCAATTAAATGATTAAGAAAATGGTGGAGTCGAAATTTCTTAAAACCCTATACTTTGATTTATTACAGATAACGGGTCGTGTGGTCCAGTGGTAAGAGCATTGGACTCATAATCGCAAGGTTGTGAGTTCGAATCCCCACTCTGTCATTGTCTCCACTTTGATAAAAAGACCCGAGAGTAATGTCTGTCGTCTATAAGGTGACTGATTAACCTAGACGTAAAATGTTTCCTAGGTTATTGGTTATATACCAGCTTGGCGTTTACCAGCAAGAAATGCTGTCCTGTCGAGTTCCTACGGGATTTACCATAAACAGAATAATAATGCTTGGAAATGTGGTCATTTTTCTTTCCACAATATTATGATTTTTGCAATGGTGGATTATGATGATTATAGTACAGTCCGTATGTGGCTTACTCTTGAAAAGGCAGTTAAACTATTTCTTACTGATAATTCCTATTTCTAATTCTTCGAAATGAAATCAATATGCATTTAACAAAATCACAAATAAGGGTTAACTCAAGTACTTCGTTTATAGTACGATAAAATGAAAAAAAAAGTCTTTGGAGCATTTCGCTACATTGATGTAAAAAGAAATACCAGCAAGAATTAGGTCAGATCTTAGAAAGAAGGGCCTAAAATTCGATTAAATATACGAAAGAATATTAGTTAAATTCATATTGACCAGACGAATTCTATTAAAAAAAAACAGTAATACAGGTCTACAGTTGCGAGACTATACATCACAGGTGTACAATAAAGCAATTACAGTAGACAATAGCAGAAATAGAAAGGAAGTGACTCGCCGTATCGCCTCAAAAGTCAACAATTATGTGATTAGGAGCCGCCAACAGACACCAGGCACACATCTCTCATCACAATCATCGGGGGAGCTCCGGCATGGGACCTATCACAAGATTCGCTACCCACTCCCTGTGCGTCCTGTCAAGGCCAGCATGCATTGCCAAGTTCGTTGTAAAAATAAAACAGGTATATCGCGCCCTACTTAAAACCCAGCTCAGCTCAGTCATCTCGAAAAGACCTGACGACAGACTCGACTTGTTATGAGGTAAGGGGTGCACTGCCACTTTCATTGTAACGTTTAATAATGTCTTTGCACTTGTCTTGGTGCATGCGACCCTATATTCTATCTCTCTTCGTCTCAATAATTCAGATTCCCCTTTTCCCCAACTCTACTCCCCTTATTTCTAGCTTCCTTCCTCTCTCCTCCCCCTCCCTCCTTTCCCTCGTCTCCGTGTGTCTCTATTCTTTATCTGTTTCTCCCCTCCTGTGTCTCATTGCATAAAAGTCAACAACTTTGCCATCTAATGGTAACTTTCGTAAAATCCTTGATTTTGATTGGCTGTTGGAGCTACTTTATACCATTGCTTGGCAAATTACCATTATCATAAAAACTTGTATGCAACGGAGTCATCACTCGTCTTTTTCTCTCTCAAAACAATAAATTACGTAATCCTATCATTTCCATGTTTTTATATAACTCTGTCACCCCAAAGATCACTTCACTTTCCCATTTTTAGCGAGTTACATGTATTTACGTTCCTCTCACGTAGATATGAAAACACCAATTTAAAGGGGTCATGAACTCTGACTTTCCTACTTCTGGCTTCCATGATAATTGCCAATTCTTTAATGAAGCTTTGAAAACTTTCTTTTTAAGCGGAGAGATTGAGACTAATGACTTACTTTTTCACTGTTATCTGCTTGGAAGGTCTGATCAAGTTATTGACATATTCTTCTGTAATTCCGTACAGCACTGCACCAACCAAGCAACCGATGAACGTCATACCTGCAAATTCAAAGGATAATAATGCAAGACAATGTTCATAATCATTCCTTCAAGCAAAGTTTGATTATTTCAAATATATTTCATCCAATGTGATTACTTGGATTTCGATGCTTATGATGCCCAACTTAATCTCGAGATTAGCCACTAGACATACACTTATAATAATCACAGATTATCGCAAAAGCAATTATGTTTATCTTATTTCTAGAAAAGAAGCATGTTTGTGTCCGGTGAAAGAAAGAATAGATTTATTCACCGAAACTTACACCGACAGTGCCCTTCAAATTGCAGAAAAGGGAAAATACGGATGGTCATTAGAGCAAAAATAGTAGATTAACCAAAAAAAGAAAAGAAACATGAACACGTCATGAAGTAAAAAAAAACAATCACTCCAACTACGTTATGTCGTGTTTCTTGGTCTACTGTAATTTGTGTTTTTATTTTGGAAATTTACCGCTTTATTGATTTTTTTCTACGTTATTCTTGGTAAATTATAAACTTTATGTTGTTGACGTATTCTCGTTGCAATGTGGCAATTAACATGGTTGTTTTTCAGTGATTTTCACTAACTACTTAGCTCTAAGCCAATTAATGCAAGGATTCGCAGTAGCTTATAACATCTGTGGCGAAAATCTCTGACAAAACTTTTCACGGGACGCTCTCCATGTCCAGTTGATACGTCCGAATAAGAGCTGACTCAGTTTCTTCCTTTCTTGATTATTTTTAAAACTTATTCTTGCGTTTGCTCTAGGTAAGATTAAAACGAAGATTTTCGAGCATGGATTCATTCAGCGCCAACGTTCCAATCAGCTTTTCGAAACCTGACTAATGATTCTTTGAAAATCTCAACTATTCAAGTACTTCAACTAGAGTGATAATCCGGAAACAAGAGAGAACATTTGGATGCCCCCACTGGCATTTCTAGAAGGGGATGCTCAACAAGTGTTTCTGACAAAACTTGCTTTTTGACACGATATCTTATACTTCATCCCTAGGGAAACCTTGTACGATTTTCAACAATTAATGGAACAGTGGTGAAGGGTAAATTGCAGCCATCCCCGAACTTACTGAGTTCATTATTTTCGGAGAAACGGAGTGGGGCGATATTCTTTAAATGAAATTCGTTGACGATGATTCGTTAAGATTTACACCATCGAAGGATAACAAATAATTTGGTTTCCATATTGAATCGGAAGAGAATTGAAGGTGAGTGGGATTAGGAAGTCAATGAAATAATTGAATTCGTAGTAGTAACAGAGAGGAAACAAACATTTGGTTTTACATAGGCATGGCACTGTTTCGAAAGTAATCTAGAAAAAGACAGAGGCCTCTCTTCCTTTTTAGCACTATAGCCGTACTAAGACATCGGTCCATTTTGAGAGGGCATCTTAAGTAATTGTATGGGCAAGTGCTGCTAAAATTTGGAGGATCCGGTCGTAACCACTTGAATTGATTTAGCCAACCCAAATTAAATAACTGAAGACCTTGCAAAGATGTGGTTTCTCTATTGCATTATAGGGTGAGTGACTTCATCGTCTTGCTTCTTCGTGAAAATAGGGAGATTTCGCAACAGCTATCCAGACGCTTTGTGGAACGCAGAAAATCTATTGTCGAATACACTTCAAGGCAATGAAGTCTTTGTCGAGGGTCGGTGAACCGAAACATTAGTCTCGTTCGTGACTCTTATTTGGACAAACAATATATTTGCAATTTTTTGTTAAAAGCCGGACAAAACTTCTGTTCCGATTCATCGTCTCCCCCCCCCCCCCCCCCGATAAAGACTTCCTTGTTATTTGACTTGCATTTTCAACGCATTTGCTGCGTTACAGGATTCATGCCGCGTCGTTGAGCAGAAGTTCCCTATTGACAATCTGAAACACGCACTTCAAAAGTCAAACTTCGCATGATCGAGACTCAGATTTATGAAATTCGAATTCTAACTACAGTATGTTGGAAGAGTCTTCAAATTTTCAATGTTTTCGCACAGATATTGGACTGAATCGAATTCAGTTTTAAATTCATTACCAGAATATCGCCGACATAGGTTACAACAATTTCTTATTGTTATTTGGGAGATGGAGCATACATATAAGAAATGGCAGTACACAAAAAGGAAGTTTTCGAAATCATTTCGTAGACGCTTTCTACAACGCACTTATTCCTTTGAAAATGCAAGTCAATTCACAATGGACTGCTGAGAGGTTTTTGTCGAAAGTTGGTGGGCCAGGACAGCAGATCGCTCGAAGATGCAGACCAGACGAAATAGTGCAAATATACCGTTTGTCCTGAGTCCAAGACGACATTGCTGTTTTGATTCACTGATTTTCGACAATGGCTGCTTTGTCATTGAAGGGATTTGGACAATAGATTGTCTGCGTTAGAGAAAGCGTCTGCGTGATGATTGCGAAAACTCCCCATTGATGCGAATCATGACTGATGGATGCATTATTGATAGCACATTTTGCTTTGTTAATTTGTTTTATTCTAACGTACCTGCATGTTGGACACCAGCTCCTACTTCAATCAAAACAGCTCCCGGACACTAGACGAAAAATAAATAAATACATGAAGTAGATTTGATTTTCCAGATTTACATTTGCGATACCATGACAGTCGTTATTCGAATTAAGTTCAGTGTCAGGTTTGGAGGTGACATGTCACGCATGCGCTATATCTGAAAGGTTATGAATTCAGACGACTTTTGTCAGTAAGCCTACCTGCCATTAAGTTCCAAATTGGAGTTAGCATCTCAACATTTTTTAGTTATTAGGTCCTGCCAGAAAAGAGCCCGTAAAATAGTAAGTATTCGAGATTATATAGGCCTACAACCTTTAGTTTTGTTTGGGTTTATGGTTAAGTTGAGTGTAATATAATTAAATATGTGGATTTGACCGTTCTATCAAGGGCGTGTCCGGTTTCTGGGTTTCAGTGGTGGTGGGGGTGGTCGTAGTGGCAATTGGATTTGTAATTGGTGGGGTTCATACCCTTGCCCATATACTTATATTTATGAATGATGGCGGGAAACCGGGACTCTATACAGATACAGTGCTTGGAGTAAAGACGAACGGAAATAGAAATGAACGAATGATACTGATCTCGAGCGAAGGATCCCAGAATGGAATAACGGATGAATAGTCTTTAATACAATATTGACGAAAATCCTTCAAACTAGATCAACCCGTGGTAATCCGCTTTATTTTTATACATATACTCTCAGAACATTTAGCTCATCCAGATTACATTTATCCTTACCTATATAATATAGTTAGGTAAATTTTCTGTTAATAGCTCTATGATGAAACCTTTAAACGGGAATCCCGTGCTATTGTGAGAGAGGTCGAGGACTTGGTGATGTGTCGATCCAGGGTCTAATCGGTTAAAAACTGGATTGTCATTAAATGTATTACGTCAGAGGAGATTATCCCGATCGCAAGAAGAGCATAAAGGCTATTGACCATAAAATCAAGGACAGTCAATTCAAGGGACTTCTAGCTCCCCGAGGTTGATTGAGATGGGAGGAATGTGTAAACATCTTCAAATCAATTGTGTGCTCTTTTTTACGATTGACGGGTTTTGACTGCAATGACTGCATTTTCAACAATTTCCACTACTCAAAGTGTAGATGCACCCCTGCATGTGGTCACAAAATTCGTCCGGCGGTCAAGAGGCTTCTCAAGAATTTCTGGAAACCTATTTTTTTCGCCCATTCGGACCATCTCGCCATGACTTCCAATACCAAATTCACCTCATCACAAGATGCTTCAATTGTGGTTCGATTTTATATTATATATACATGTATGTATATTCAAGGATGTTGCGTGTCGGTAATTAAATGAAAAAGGAGATGGTAAACTCATATTAAAAATAAAAATAAAATAAAGATAAAATTAAAATATGGGAGGAAGGTTATGAAAATTCCAGGGTTTGTAATTATCGTCTAACCAGTCGCTTAGACGATGGCATTGGAAATATATCATAAAATTTGTAGTTTCTTTTCGTACCGTTGGCGAGATGATTTGAAGCGTTTTTCATCTGATTCGCGGGCTTTCTGACCCAATCAAGGGCTTCCGAAACATAATTACAGGTTTAATGGTGCTTTAATTGATTAAAATGTAACACTGTATCTCCCTGACCTCTATATCAGTTGAATATTAATGAACTGTACGGTTTGAAAAGCTGTGTGTAACGGGGGTCTGTTACGTTAGAACTGGAAAGTATACTGCAATCTTTATTCATGATGAAGGTGTTATTGCAATCCCTCCCCTTTTTATTTTCATTAGTCTAGGTTGTTTAAGAGGATTACCGAGAGGCAATGCTACACGTATAGCAAATTTACTGTGATGCAAATGCAGCTCAAGGCAAATAATTCGAGTTTAAAATCGATTAGATATATGTTTCATTGCCCCCTCTTTTTATTATCATTTCTTAAAGTAATTTCTACAACAATTTCTACAAAGTCCAGCTTTATTTTGGTTAAAAGTCCATAGCATTATAATTGATGATATATATATATATAGTAATACTTTTTTTTCTCTCTTTAAAAAAACTCATATGTTCAGGCAAGTGCTTCATGAAAGAAATACATGTATATATGCAAGGATTTCACTCCATAATATCCTCTAAGCCAATCATGTGCAAGGATGTCAGGAGCTTATAACAATATTGTCAATGAAAATCACTATTTTGGTTTCATGACGTTCTCTCGAGGTATCAATTAAGCAAAGAGCTTGTATATAGTACCGCTTATCTAAATATATAGTGAAATTAACTTACTGCTCCTGACAAGGCCATGCCAATGCCCAACATAGCACCGCCGATAGCGGCCGCTGCCATCCCTTTGCTGTTCATCCGACATCCTAGATTATTGCGTGCTGACTGGAACTTGGATGCCGTGAAGGGAAGCAGCGAAAGGATGCTAAACCAAACGATGCTTGCGACGATGGCTGAAAGGAACATCTTTAGCATGACGAAATTCTGGAAGAGCATCTGGCCTCGGATGTTGTAAGGCTCGAAAACTGTAATACAAGATATAAATAAAAATTGCATGCGTTACACTCTGTAAAATTTGAGAGCAATTTAGCTAGGCAACACAACATAGGTTATAGACTTTTGCCCCAAGAAGTGCAATGATGCCCCAAACGGTCAAGATCAACTGACCAATTTGTTTAAAGAAAGTTGTTCATGCTAAACCCCTGGTCATATTTCTACGAAGACTATACAAATATTTGGTAAAAATGCTGCTTTGGGGAAATCGTGTGTCCAACCAACATTGGGCATTTCTTTTGGGCAGTTTTATTTATTCAGTGTAATGAAAACTTTGTCAATTCTAAAGTAATTGCTGCTTATTTTTTAACCTTACTGGACAATATGCTTCCCGCATGGGGTAAAATACTGCCCGAAATTGGTTGGACACATAATTACCCCCGTGCTGGTTAAAATTCTACCTTTTTTTTTTTACAGTGAACAGTTGTGGTCAAATTGATGTTTAAAACTGAACCTTGACATTTGATATCATTTTTTTTTAGGGTTCCTTCATCTTTGTGTGTTGATGATAAATTGTGTTCATGTATTTTGTGTGTTAAAGTGTGATGATTACTGGTCATTGAGGAATACACTATGATGGGCAGTTTTTGCTTATCCGAAGTCGGTCATTCTAGTAAACAACAAACTTTGGACAATAAGTGTCCAAATGGTGAATGGTTGAATATACGTTTGTTAATGATTAAACATGACAGTCTGCTTTAAGAGAGTATAATAAATCAATGTTATTGGTGACATAATATCAGAGGTAGATGACAATAAAATCTGTATACGTAGTTATAACAATCAACTATAAAAGGAATTGTAAGAGCAATTACATTCATTTATTTAGTTATTTTTTCTTTAAGAGTGTTCCAGAATGTCCTGGCGGTAAAGCTTTGTTAGGCACTATGTTTCATGAGATAAAGTGATTTCTGCAATTTGCAAAAGATACACATAGAGAAGGCTACACAATAGGCTGAAGAATTTCGTTATTTAAGGCAGATAATAGAGCTTCCTCCGCAGTGGAAAAGAACAATAGGCTTAGCTATTTTGTTGACATTGTTAATTTCACTGAGGTCATTCAAGAGTCTTCTCGAATTTGACTGCTCCTGAAAGAAGGAATATGTTGTTTTTGTAGACAATACTAGAAAATTCCAGAATGGTGAATACTAGAAACCTCTAGAATAGTGAATAATTTGTATATTATAAAGCTGGCAGATTCTTCAAGGACATCATCAGATCAGATCACTTCATCACATCAGATCAGAACTTAGAGTTTCATGCCAAACTTTATGTCAGAGCAGACTTTATTTCCACCCGGAATATTTATCTTCTGTGGAATTATTTACCCGCCATCAATGAACGGTTTGCAGTTACTTTGAGAGAGGAATTCTCAGTTCTCAACGAGATCATCAAGCTGTTTTAATGAACGCTTTTCAACCCATGGATTGCTGAATTTGACTGTTAATCATCATCAACACTGTCTCCACGGACATTTCAACTCATTACAGTGACTCTGGTTATTCATCGTGCTTCAACATCAGTTTCATCATCGCCATCTTTGTGAACTTTGATTTACGGAATCTTCGCCAGCCAATTTGGATCTTATCTGGATTATATACTGGACTATCGTAACTGTGAACTATAATGAAGACGTCTAGATATGTAAGACCGTTATCATTTATTTATATTTGTTAATGTATGCTTAATTATTTCCTTAATGAAAAAAAAGAGGAAATCAAAATCTACATTTAATTTTTTTTATTGTTATTTGTTGCAGTATCGTAACACAACAAGTGACCGAAGCGAGTGATAAGATAACATAAAAAGTAGAAACATGTAAGAAAGGAAATTGAAAAATCGAAGTATACCTGGGGAAATCAAATAACTTCATGGCCACGAAGAGAGGAAAAAAACCCTGAAGCGGCACAGATAAAAGGTCTCGGGAACTTCGGGAAGAATGCAGTATTTCCTGGTTTTACAATACATTACCTGTCAATGTCAATATTTCATATCCTGTATAGGTGAAAACTCACCAGGTATGACACTCCGCCCAGTTTTCACGGAGTGCGTGTTACATCCCAGCAAGGGGGCTTACGTGCGACCCTCAGATCATACTGCCAGGTGAAATTATTGAAGGACACGTGCATTTTCCACGATTTTTGTGTAAAAACAGGTCTTTGGGGGTTATAACAGTCATGTTTTATAATTTATGATACTGTTGCAAAAAATCAATATTCATTTCGGTTATTTCAATCTAATCTATGGTATTTTACAAGTATTAACCCTATGTTGGATTCATGTTTTTATGAATGTCCAGTAATCATATTGCTTTACTTCTTGGTTGTTCTCGTAACTTTTACGCCTGTGACACAATCATCATCGTTTTAATATGGCATATGTGGGAAAATTTCTATTTAAAAGATTGTGAACGAGCTAAGCGAGCGGTAAAAATCGTGGCTTTTCAAAATGGGTAGTTAATTTTGTAATATTGATATAAAATTCGAAAAATGATATCATATTCCAACCCTTTATTTCTCCACCCCCTCTTTTTTTTTTTTGGGGGGGGGTCTGAGCCCAAGCCACCCCCCCCCCCTCCCCCTATGTAGGCAAGTTATAATTAATTTCATGAACCTCATCATACTGACTAAATCACTGGGGAAGGGGGCCATGAAACAGTATGCACTCACAAAAATTCGTTGATTTTAAAACATTCCAATTCCTTTTGCATGCAATTTCGTATCAACCAATTTTTGGTAGGTTCATATTTTAACCCCAGGTTTTTAAAAAAAAGTTACAGGTTAGCCGGGCAGGTTAGTTAAACTATTTCTGATGGTCTATATTCTTATTCATAAATCACGCACATGATGAGGCCAATTTAGTATGCTTATAAGAGCAAGACCGATAATGGCCATAATCGACACCGTAGAAATAATGATTTTTTTTTCCTAAATCTGTTACCGCTGGAAATAATCAAATAATACCGGTATCCTTACCCTCTAAAATCCCGGGGCTTTATCCAGGTATATAACACCCCGAGGCCGCAAACCTTGGGCATTATTACTATACAGCGCACAGGGACATTTATTATGCGATATCAATACTGTTTTATCATAACAACAAATTGCGTTATTCGTCATTCAAATCCAACTCCCTTTGATATCGAGCGCGAGAGACCTCACGGCTTTTTTATGATGGAAAATGAGAGAGAGAGAAAAAAAAACATATCCTCGTTGGGTTTTCATTGAACTTGGTAGCTTTTATGTTTGCGTAGTAGCCCCGATCCAAGCACTCTATCACCGGTCGTATTCTAATGACCTCGTTCACATATGACGACAAACTAACCCTTCAGAGGTAAACCCCTATTATATGCTGATATAAAGGGATGACTTTGGGGTCCTCGGTGGTGGAGTTGTTGATCGCATGAAGCGGATAAGCACTTCAGGATCGTTTTACTTCGGAAACAAAAATAGCTGATGGTAAAATTAGACTGTGTATTAATTTACGAAGGTTATGTAATGTTCTGTAAAATGAGCATGGTGGATGCATGTTAAGCCTATTGAGTACAAGTCAGTGTTTTTTTTAATACTTTCACCCTCTATCTTAATCTAATGTGACGCTAAATTACGAGTGGGAATGGAAGTTTTGTCGAACACCAGTTTATTCCAAGCATGCTAAAAGAACAAGGAAAATTATGATTTGCACAAGAGCAATAGGCGTTGTGGAGAAAATCGAACTCAAGTTCCTAATAATACAAACATTTAAAACTTTAACCACTTGGCTGTAAAACACCCCCTAATTATCAGTTTTCCTTGATTCAATTTCACGACCTACCCCATCTTTTCTCTCCCTCCTTCTCTCTGACCTCACGCACACACGCCTACACACGCACGCGCGCGATCGCACACACACGCCCCCACTCTCTAATGCTCTATCCACACAATCCCCATCCCCTCTCTCTCTCTCTCTCTCACTCACACCCCCTCCCCTTTCCTCTCTCTCTCTCTCTCTCGATGATTCCTCCTCCGACAATCTCTCTGTGCTCGTCTCATTCTCTCACACAATCCCACTTTTTCCCGTTCTCTCTCTCTCACACACACACCCCATCCCTCTATTTCCCGTTCTCTCTTCTTATTCCCGCTCTCCCATCTCCGAAAAAGAAAATTAATAAATCCAGTAGAACACATTTGCTATCTACCGTAGACAGCTATAATGAATATAATACCTAACAAGGGCCACTGTGCGATCGAAATTATAAATCTGTGCCAATATTGGTCAATCAATATTTGAATTCTACAACAGTCTGATATTAGGTGAAAATAGGACTTAGTTGTATTATATTCTGGAAGTGAAGCAGTCAACCTAAGCTGTAATTTCTTCCATAATAATGTGGCGTTTTTCGTGGGTCACGTCATTAGTCATTTGTATTTCTATCATAGTTTTGTGTGTCCAGCTATCATGACTAATCTTTCGCTTTTAAGATTTGGTCGAATCGCGGCCCTTATGGATTTGTCCATGGAGCTACTTCCGTTAGTAGCTCCATGTTCTAATGGAATCTAATGTAAAGATGTACTAAAATCATTGCTCCACTTGTCCCCGTGGTACTTGTCACACAAAATATATCAATATGTCTCCATAACTGCTGGCAAATACAAATTAATGTATTAAAATACATTATAAAGATTAATTTCAGAGTGTGATCGTGCTTGATAACGCAGACCAAAACCCTACTCAATTGGAACGACTTCAAAAGTCAATGACAGTTCTCCCACTTTGATCCATTCAAAAAAAAATCGCTTGCTTTCATTCACCATTTCACCTTGGTTGTGTTTAGATTTTCAACTGGAGCAAAGAGAAGGGAAAGAATAGGTATGAAAATTATGTGATTTGTTTAAGAGCGTGTGGGAAGCTCTTTTGGAGCTTGTGCCGATCGAAGGTGAGCGTTTCGGCACCCTTCTGTTGTGGCGTAGATAGGAATGTGAAGAGACCTTAGAGCGTGAATTGGACCGAATCAATCGCACCACGTGCATTGCTATCATCGCTAAAAACCAGTTAACATGAATCATTTATTGATTCTTTTATGAATGCAATTTTTATGTAAAAGCCAAGAGATTTTGTTAGATATTGTCAAGAATCGGTAATTTATGCGGTTTCTTTTTATATTTTGCAATGTATTTGACTCCATAGCAGCTAGGTAGGATATCTGCAACAATTATGATGCACAGGACCGAAGCCTGTCGAAGCACCATTAATCATCATCCTCAGCAGCAGCAGCAGCAGCAACAACAACAGCTCTGTCATTCAATTATGATAAAGGATTCTCGGATATGAAATCATCCCATCAGATACGTCCAACACATTTGACTCTTTATGATTTTTGTAATTTGCCTGCATGTGGTTGGCTTGCCGAATTTACATATGTAAAAAAACCCGAAATTTTGTATATTCATAGACTTTATAACTTTCCATTATTGTGATCCCAATAAAGTTATATCAAATTAATGAATCATGATTTTTTAAATGATATTGTATACTAGATTCGATCAGCCTTATTAGTCATTTATTATTTTGTCGAGTCCTAGATTGTTCTTTGTGATTACATAACCCGCATATCATTCAAGAGTATTGCTGAAAACGTACCGTCTTTATCATTTCCTGAACTTTTGTGCGATTCTGGTTTTCACATCATTTACACTGACATTGAAAATTGTTCATAATCATGTTGGTAATGATCAGCGATTCACCGATAAGATCAAAGTCGGCTAATTACAGACACAACAAAATCGATGTAGAACTGCCACATGTCACAGATTGTGAACTAACCATTAAACAGATTCCGCCAACAAAACGCTCTTTTCTTTTCAGAATTGAGATATTTCGTCGGCACAAAGCTATCTCTTCCCACAATGCAAAGTGGAGAGATAACATCTTTGTAGGCTAATTTCACATGATCTTCTCGTCGATTGAAAAGTGAATTGTATTTTGCAAACTTTGATCGTTTTAGGGAGGAGTTGGGATGAAAGAAAGATTGGTTTGTGAGGTGATTTTAAATCCATTTCTTTTCACCAGGGGAGAATCTTATCTTCGCAATCAAAATTGGACGATATGAAACATGCCTCTGTATGGACTTAAATGATCGAAAATGAGAGGGATCGAAGGGGAAGAGAGGAGAAAAGAAAGGAAGATTCTTTAAAAAAAAAGAAGAAGCTAGAAATAGAGAGAAAGGGAAGGGGGAATGCGAGGAGAGTGAGGGAGAGATTGAGAAGAAACGGATAGAGAAAGCGAGAGAGCGAAAGAAGAAGGGGAGTGTGGGAGAAGAGTGAGGGATATACAGTATAGAAAGACACACACACAAACACAGAGTAATATAGAAAGAGAGAGAGAGACGAGAGGGGGTGGGCAAACGAGACAGGACAATATATATTAGGTGTCGTGTGCAAATAAACATGATTAAGAAATTCTTTAAGTATTCTAATGTGTAAACCAATATGCCTATTTATAATTGTAAAAAAAATATGAAAACGGTATATAGGAATTAGATTTAACAAAGTATCCTGATATCATGCAGGTGTTTAAATATATATATTACTAAATTAATGACATCAGTTTGTGTAATGACTCGTTACATATTCATCGTGAGTTTCTTTTAATAAAAATAAATTACCTTTTCTTTGCAGCTGACTCGGATTTAGTTTGCCAATTGACTATAGGCTGCTGCTTTTAAAAGATATTGACTATTTTCGTATGATTTTGATGATGCTCGTTTCTTTTTTTAATTGGAAAGGAAAATGCTCGAGGATATATAACAAATTCGATCACACCCTTTATCACTAAAAGGAATTCAAACAAATTGGTTATCTTTCAATCAGAGTTTTAATCCCGGATTCAATTTGCAAAATCACACCTCTATTAGGATGAAAAGGCCAAACTAAAATGGACCACATCAATTCATTTCCATATTAGCACTGTCAGACGTCATTAAAAGGAGCAATATAAAAGCATATTACTTGTGAAAACGCATAATGACCGCGTTAAAGAATGACTAGAGGAAGTTTTGGATTTCTAGTTCTTTTGTCCCCTGTGAAAAATATGAAAATGGTATTACAACTTTTAGAAGCTGACCCAATAATGATCTCATCAGGTTTTTTTAATATATATAGCTGTTAGGAATATGGATTTGAAAGGAGGGGAAATGATTATATGAAATACAAAGATCGGCAATTCAAAAGAAGGGAATAGATAGAAAATCGAAAATGACCGTCATGTCTCACCCGCCACAATCATTCAATACATTCTATAGCTTTACAAATATCGAGGAAAAAATATAATAACGAGATAAAATGAAAGACTGTTATGATAACTATCCCCCGCCTCCAACAATCAGTTACACTAATCTGTAGATATCAAAGATTGATAACATTCACTCCGGATAATTAGTCTTTATTATCATTCATTAGGGTTAACACACTGTGAAGCGAAAAAGATTCGATATGCTTATAAAGTAATATGGTTTAATTTGCAAATGAAGAAATGAATGGTGCCGATCATTTCGAATTCCTGTAATGAATTTGAATAAATGGGAATTTATGATTGGCAATAATGATAATTGCTTTCAATTAATACTTCCCATTATCTTTAGTAATATTTTCCCATGATCCAATTTATCTGACATTCTTTATATCTATTACATGAAATAGGGCCTAATTGAAGTAACTGATGATTTATCAATATAATACAGTTTAATTGATATAGTGATAATCAATATGTCCTGAAAATAATGTTACAATATTTACTTAGAATAGGATTTGTTCCATGTTAAGTTTCAATCTCAGATATTTGGACTGCGTGTTTCAGTCGAAATAGTGTTAGTCAATAATGTTTAAAATTAAAACTTGAAAAAATTTACAGATGATTATCACTTTTGCTAAATCTGGATGAATTACTGAGGAGTAAGGATTTGAGAGAGAAGGGAAGAATATAATCATCCAATCAAATATTTTTTGATCAACCAATCAAAATAATCTATCAATTAACCTCGTCATGATTAATATCTGATAAATTGAGCTCAAATGAGCTGTGCGCTTGTTTTCCTCCAGTTTCTCGCTTCGCTCACTCGCTGCGTAGCTATAGTGCCCCCGCCGAAGTTCAAGTCTCAGAAAAAAAAGTTAAATATCTGGGATTTGAAAGTTTGATCACCGTGATAACTATTTTTGTTTGACACCTCAAGGCGTGTCATTGGATAGGGACGGAAAGGCAGCCGCTTGAGCCGGGGAAAGTGAGCCCTGATTACTGGATGAGAGAGGATACAGCTCACCGGGCCTGGCGTCCACATGTTTCATCTTCTTTTACACAATTTAAAGTTCACGGGGTTGGCATCCAGCGCAAACTTCACTCCTGACGTTTCTCGTCAAATAAGTTACAGGTTTTTTTGCAAGAAGCCCTTCGTCATCTCCCTCCATTTGGTTGTTTCGTATTGTATTCTTGCTTTGATTGTATTTGATGGCCGTCTGCCATTTCTAAATTTAATCTAAGGATGTCGAAGTGACTGTATTTCCCTGTATTGTTCTTCGCATTGTGTTTCGAATTGTCGGGATATCAACTATCATCGATGATCATCAAATCTGATCAATGATGTAGACAGACATTAAATAAAAGAAGAAAAAAAAACAGCTTCATCGCCAGCATTCTCACTGCTTTTCAATTGAATGAAATCTTTGAAGATATAAAGGCGAGGACAAGGGCAGTCTAGCTCTGTAGGTAGTGGTCAAATTGTATTGTTTTTATAATTTTCGTTCAGACCAAACGAGGCTTTATTTCTCAGGTAACCTTCCTCATTATGCATTTTTACGACTGAAAGAAACACGTACCTGACTTTGATCCGTGCCTTTACCGTACATGCTTCATTAGTCCAATGACGAATTGGTTAGAAACACAAGAACGGACGTTCCAATTTCACGCACGGTTACCGTTTGAATATCACCGCATTTATTATCCTCTTCCCTCGTTTTTTTTTCGTTTTGTTTTGTTCTTCAAAGGCCCCATACTTGTGCAACTATTTCAAACAAAATGTTAAAACCAAATCCCATGTCAGCTATATCATTGATAATTTTTTTTTACTTAAACGCTTAGATGGAAAACAGTTGTTTATAAATATTCTGCAACGTTACAGGTATAATATACCGTCCAACATATAGACATATACGAATATCGGCACTTGGACACATTTCATATATACACGGGAGCACCTAAATTTTACATGATGTGAAATATCTTAACGGTGACATTCTGTCGTGCAAGATCCCATAATACGCTCACTTTGTGATAATACATTGACTTTCTTTTTTTATATACTAATCACTAAAATTATCAAACTGTATTTCGGAAGGAAATGAACATGTACGGACCGCATCATCTGAGAAAACCTTTTTTTAAGAGAGAGAGTGATGAGATGGAGCGAACTTGGCAAGATCTGCCGAATTTCGTCACGAAAAAAAAAACACTTCGGCTTGAGACTTTTACGTTTACATGGTTCGGGATCACTCAAATAATTTCACCGTGTATTACAGACTGTTATAATTACATTGCCCATTATAATCATTTTTTCCTCATCCTTAAGTTCAAACGTAGGATGCTTTTTCCGGGAAAAAAAATGTCATTGTGTTTTGTTAGTACATCGACATGACTAAGGAGCCGAGAATAACAATGCACTATCCTTTAGCGAGTAGTGACCTTCTTTTTAATTCTCTAACGACTTTTCTAAAAGGAAGCATCCCCCGCTTCATCTGTAAACTTGGTTTCAAGATTACCCTGAGGTTTCATAAAGGGGAGGTAAAACCGGGTGAGCAGGGGGATGAAATTCCCATGATATTTCAAGAAGTGACTAAAATGAAAAAAAAAACCCGGAAAGGTTGGAGGAAAGAAAAGAGGAAATATAAAAAAAAGAAGAAAATGACTTTTTTTATTTTTGTTTTCATTCATTTATTTATTCTTTTTTTGAGGGGGGGTGTTTAGCTCTATACACAGTACAAATACTGTTTACTATAAATTATGAACCTTACAGTAGTTGTTTAACAGTTTAACAACTATGCTTGACTAATCGAGAATTGCATATTAGAAATTAAACTTTTTTTAAAAAAATTCAAACAATTGTTTAAATTGTTTAAACAACTGCTCTATGGTTCTTATAGTAAATAGTTATGTATGAACATTTTAAACAGAGTTTTTACTGTGTAATGTACCTACTCAAAGAAAGGAATGACGTAATCGTTAGGTCTCCTCCCCATTATAATACCCTGGCGCCGCCCTCTCGTTACCTACACCATTTAAACAAATCCCACATGATTTCAGAGTGTCGGGATGGCCGTGGTTTCTTTTTCGAATTTACGTTTTCCGTTCGACATCACGCAACATCAAGAACAATCAACCTCACCGAGATGACAACAGGAATATAAAAAAATTATTAAAATGAGGGTCAGACTACTAAAATTCTCTTAAAGACATAATTCTTGCCTTTAACATCCGTAATTCGCAGCACCGGGTCGTTAACACTAAACCCATAACTTCCATAAAAGTCGAAATGCTGAAAACGTATTTTACTCGTGTTATTTTAACGAAGTGCGAAGGAAACACGTACTGCACCACAAATTTATTGATTCTAATTTTGTTCTAACCAATAATAATAATAATAATAAGGAGAGAAACACACACTGCATCACAAGTCATTGGTTTTCAAATATGATTTCACTTTTTCTTTTACTTCTTTTTTGGTTTACTCGCTTTAAGAATTATGATATATTGAAAAATAATGTTTGTCTTCTAAAATAAAATCCATATTTGTAATGAATATCTTTTTTTTAGATTTGGTTTCCCTGTTGAATGTTTGAACGAACGATATAATTATCTGGGATGCCAACTTGTATGGGTGTTCCCAAACCCTGTTTGGCAACCCAAGACATTGAATGATTTTAAATCAAATCAAACAATTAAATGTATTTTCAACAATTTATATTTAAAAAAATGAATGAAATGTGGCCAAACTTAATACTTAAATAGGCAGTTCAAGTACCCTTTCTAAATATTCAATCACGATTGAATTGAAAGCGCGGGAAAAAAGGTAAGTGTGAACTTTGGAAGATGCGACAAATTACACATTTCAGGGCGATGTGCCGCTCGTATTACATAACGTGTTTCTTTATTGGTTTGCGTGGCGTGTGCGTGCAGGCGCCACAGCCAACCTTGGTGAATTGTACTTTGATCAGAGCAGACTGGTCAATATTCTTACCAGGGAAGTTCCCGTGGTCTGTGTGTACGTGACCACCGGTCAATCGTGGCCATAAATCTCTTCTCCTTCTCTTGGTAATTCCTAGGTCATCTGTTTTCCCCAGGTCTTCGTTTTTGATAAAATCCAAGGGACTGGCTGGCATTCCCGGGGGTTTTAGTCACGTGTCTGTTAGTGATTGTGTAACCGATTAACAAAATGTTTGGGAAAGGTGAGAATGCAGGGAGGGGGTGGGGTAGGAGAGGGGTGGGGTTTGGGGCTAGGGAAGATAACTGATATCTGTCGAAAAGCTGATAGGCCTTTACATCAAAGAGTTGATATCGAAACATCATTATCTATATTTCAGGTAATTTATACATGTTACAGCTTATACCCAAACCAGTATAATTATTAAAATACAATTTTTCGACACAATAATTCGGGATGCTTATAATTTTTCACATGTCGCTTTTTCACGAGTCCTATTCAAAAGATGGGAATGATTTGATTTTAATCTTGATTTCAGTGGTGACGACCCAGCTCACGATTTAAAAAAGAAATCACTGAGCATGCATCATGCAAAAGCAATTTTCACGGTTCAGCTTGGGATTTGTCATACCCACCCCACCCCCACTAAGCATCCCCCTATACTGGAAGACGATGCAAAGACGTTTATAACTTAATACAGATAATGTGGATAATTGTCTAAATGCCTTGACATCGAGCACAAAAAAGGGAGCTCAATTAAACTGCAATACACACAGGTTCACACGAGAAAATATGGCGAAGGGCACGAGCATGGGTCATCCTTACTCACACAAGTTTAGCCTTCATCGTATCTCGCACAAGTCACGTATTCCATCTGTCTTGATACACGTAGCTATATATCTCTTAATATGAAGCACTCAATATTTCATAAGATTTGTAGAAAATAAATAAATTGCATTCCATTTCTGATCTGTACATACAATATAATGCCAGATTACTTTAGTTATACAAGCAAGCAGATGCTGTGGAACGAATAGAAAAGTGAGGGGGAGTTGGAACATGCATAAAATCATAATTTGATGGTCATTTTCATGTCTTTGTTCATGATTAACGAAAAAGTGGGGTGCAGCTGAAGCTCCTGCAGAATATATACACTGACTTTAACATATATTTTTGTTCAAAGGAATTCTCAAAAACCTGTAGTTTCACAACTCAACGCGACAGGTTTTTCATTTACAAGTATAGAAGTTATCACCATGCATTAACAATTTCAACGAATTACGTTAGATATAATGTAAATAGAGATTAATTAGGACTTGTAGTTGAATATCATTTAACATAGTAAGATTATCATTCACATCTTTATAGAGATCAATATTCATCAATATAAAATGATGTTTACTTTAAGCTGGATTAAGAAATAGGCCTATAGATGTAAAATTAAAGACATCAAACGCAATGAGTCATTCAAACAAACTTCTCGAAATGTGCCACATACCTCGTCCTCATATTGGCATTGAAATTGGGTAACAAAATAAACAACCTGAAACTTTTATGAAGGAAGGATGGATGGAACGTGTTTCGCGCGGATCTCATCGAAGGTATCTCTACATATTATAACAAAAAAGGAAATTTCCTGGCAACCTCCATTGCTTGTAAAACCAAATTTCGACAGGTTGTACCCCCTGCCTGGCGACAAAGGACGCTTCGAGCTGTGTTGCCATAAAGAAATCTTGTTAGGCCTTGGGCGATACATCCACACGTTCTCGTTTATAGGATGAAAATCTGGTTAGAAAATGCACTTTTTGAATAATGAAAATCGATTTTATAGTCCTTGTTCAACTGATAATAGAACAAACTGTAATGGAACGTGTGGATAGAACAAACTGTAATGGAACGTTTGAACCGGTGATTTGTAGAATGTTATCATTATTGTACTTTGAAATAGGTGATATCAGACCTTTTTCATGGCGGTTAATATCTACCCGTATATGTGCTCTAAGAAAAATGATAGAAGTTTGTTTTAAATATTAATTTCAACCTGCCAAAATGTCGTTGAGTAATGAATGAAGATCTAATGGATTTATAACTATTGCGCGTTTGGGCTGATGATTTGACCAGCCTTACCCCCCCCCCCCTTCTCTCTCTCTCTCTCTCTCTCTCTCTCCTCCGTGTCTAATGAGAACATAGATCTGCATAGGGGTTTCGTGTTTAGCTCAATGCCAATGACCTCAAAGAGTAGTTACGAAACTGAATGAATTCGAAATGTGAACTTGGCGATGACTCAGGTACTACTTAACAGGGAAATATAATACTGGGAAATACGTTCAAAGATATATCAAAAACTCATCCAAAAAAGTATTCTCGGAAAAAGCGGCTGATGTCACTCTCTGTTCCAAATAAAAGATGTTTATCGACTTTGAAAAAGATGACCATATAACGACTTCATTCATGGACAGAGGTAGTAACGACGGAACTTATTGCAATGAAATGTCTAAAGAATTTGTAATCAAATCATTTACATTTTTAACCATGAATTATTCTCTCTCATATTTTTTTCCGATTCGTTGCTAATGTGGGCACACTTTAATTATGTCATCTCTCTGTGTTTTTTTTTCTGTCGCTCTCCCTTTCTTTCTCTGTTCTTCTTCCCCTCTGCAGGCTCTCGTTCCCCTTACTCTATTAATGGACCTAATAGGTCCATGCTCTGCCTCTCTTTATCCATTTGTGCCTCTCTCTTTCTCTCTCTCTCCTTTCTCCACCTCCTCCTCCCTTATTTTGCTGACCTCCCCTCTCAGACGGAATCAAAATAACAAGTCTGCCCGATGTAGCCTACGTGCTCGCATCTCAAAGTTATGGCCAGCGCAATGACGGCTTCAATGTCAACCGCTACAGGGTCACGTGGCCTCGGCTGCGGCCAATGTCAACCCCCCTTCTATATAACTCGACGTTTCAAGTGCGGTCACTATAATGCATCCTTGCCGTTGAGTGATGCCAGCCCTGGAAGGGGGTTTGCCAGTATGCGTCGCCATGGTTACAACTTTTGTTGTTCAACCTCTGCTCTTGATGCCTCCAGTATTTGTTTTTTCTTCTGTTTTCTTTTATAGCACTTTAGAATATATGTTAAAAGAGTTATAATGATATTTCAAATTCGAAGTGACAGCTTGAAGAGGAACGTGCATTTACCAAACACACTTTCAGTGTATAAGAAACAATCAACTTGTTAGAAAACCATGCAGCAAAGTATCTTAAATTGATAAAAGTAATTCACATACATTCATTTGCAAACTTTGAGTTATACTCATTAAAGAATTTAAACCTGTTTGTTATTCAGGCGTAAATGAGAAATCAACTAGGTCTGTGTTATACCTGCTGAAATAGGGAGAGTCCAAGCTTTACATTGAAGGGTCATTATCTATTGTATTTGTGATTAAAATATGATAAATCATCAATTATTTTCGGTTTCGTGCGGTTTTTTTTCTGGGACGTACATGTATACTGTATGTCGTCATGTTTTTGACAAACTATTTCTCCTCACAGTCTCTTCACTGTGAAGATATATCCTTGCTGTCCAGATGTAAAGTACAGATTATACAAATAATTCATGTTTTGTTTCAGTTACAGTGTTAAAATGCTGATAATGAAAACAGCAATTATCATTTTGGGTATTGTTTTAAACAATCATTTCAAGGAAATAAAAGCTACAGTTGGTCTGTAGCTGATTTGAATTCACAACCATAATTTTAGTACTGCGTATTGTTTTTGACGTAATTGATTTTCGATTTGCTTTGATAGTATTGTAAATGCTATTTAGGTCATAAACCAAATTAAGAATACTGATTTGATTATCATGTCTATGTTTTTGTGTGTGATGGGCGGAAGGAGGGGGTCCGAGAAGTTTGCCATAAAGTGCAAAAGGGGCGGAGAGAGCGATATGTCTTAGATAGAAAGAAAAGATAATAATCAAGATACAAAATTCTGTAAACGGTTCTCGATTTTTTACAAAAAAAATTTCAATCAATTATGCACTTAGTTTTTACAACTTTGAAATTGACGACTGACTCAAATTAAATTAAAAAAAAGATAGGCCTATATTAATCAGCGCCTCTCCCTTTTCGGCGTCTTTCTGCTATTACTTCCTTATGTACCCTGATTTGTATTACTCTTTCCAACCGCAAAGTGACATCAAAATCCTTTATTGACGCATTCAATAATATAGTTGTATCTGTACATCAAATCTTAAAAAGCAATTTGTCAGTGATATACCCAAACCAGATCGAACTTAATTGTGCGATTATTGTGGGCAGGTTATTTTTTTTTGTGATACAAAGTGACGGTAGCGCACAGTATATGGTTTCGGGAAAACGGTTTTTACGTGGATTATGATTGGATTTCGTTCAAATATTTCTATAATTTCAACTCTACGTGACCCGCGCTTGGTTTGTTATTTTGGTCAACAAGGTTATGATATTGAAGATTTTGCCCTCGACGAACAACTCCCGCGTATAATCATGACAAAATTAAACTCAGGTGTTTCAGGTCGCTGCAAGAAAGGATATAACATTGTGTGCTTTCCTTTGATAGAATTCACAGGCCTGTATATGCAATTTTTTTCAATGTGAATTACGTGATTCATAATACGATTCGTCATTCTAATAATTCCCTGAAAGCAATATAAGTCATAACCCTTAAGTGATGTATAACCAAAAGTGTTGACCCGAGTCCAAAAAATTGAACTGAAATGTGTCTGATTAATTAGCTTTCAAATCTATATAGAAAACTAGAAATTTTGATGACGATGCCTACCGAATCGCTAGAAACTTTACCGCGAAATCCTGAAAATGATTTACATCAGATAAACTTGAATAAGTCTACCGTCCAAAAGTTGAATATTCGCTCTAGTTGAACTCTTTTTTTTATACCTGATTATGCAAAACAATATACCTTTTTTTCTTGTAGGTCGAATTTCTCTTCAGGCGAAAAGATTTCTGTGGTCCAAAATAATTGATGATTCGACTCAGACAAAGTTATATAACTGTAATTTTTTTTTACTTTTCCGCTCAAATTGCATTTCCGATCGATTTAACAAGTAAGATAAATATCAATTTGAAAATACATCCATGAGTTTTGAGCCTTTTCTAAAGTTGCTGGAAACTCGACGTTTCGATACATTAGGCTCCAGTCACAACCGAGAGACCGACTCCCAACTGAACGATAATATGTCATTGAAAACAGAGTAATATCTATGGACGATTTCGTTAGTGTGACTGTAACCTTACGACGATGCTCAAACGAAGATTTGGGGCAGTCGCAACATCTGAAGTGACACAATATTGGAACGCGCTCCCAACATCCCTAACAGCTGCTCTTCAAAACAATATAGTAAAATGAGTAAACATAGTATAAATCATTACATTCTTTGTAAACAAAGCAATTACATGATGCCTCTTTTTTCTTCAGCCCCCACTTCTCCCCCACACTTCTATCATTTTCGAACAACAAATTTATCTTATACATTTTATCATCTATTACCTCTCTCGTAGTAGAAATGATCAAGGAAAATAATAGAGAAATTGATATCATTATTGCCAAAGTGCGAAATGTTATTGCATCATTAGGAGAACGGGAATTACAGCCATATGAGACATTGAATAACACAGAACCCCTTCTTCATTTTCGCCTAAAGAATTATTTGGTGTATGGAGAATTTGGGAGTGTTTCATGAAACTTCTTGTCACAGTGATTTCCACTGACGAATTTGCTCTGAGCCAATCAGATGTCCGAATTTTAGTAGCTTATGACATGGCTATTCTATTTCATGAAATGCTTCCCTCTGTAAGGTATCGATGGTTCTACCAGGTGTGGCACACCCTGCGGTACCCCGTTGTAAATCTTGTTGTAAGTTCCCCATGGATGCAACCAAATCCTTGTTGCCAATTCCCACGAGCAAGCTCGCCAGCAAGAGTCGATGTAAGAATTACATAGTATTACCCCCGTCAGAACGCGGAGGAACCTGTTTGGAGGCTATCGCGAGGTTCAAATACAAACACGGCCCCGGCCGTGACCGCAGCGACGGCCCATGGGGACGTAGACCCTTGCGAGTCATATAGCCAACAAAACTATGCCAATATTAAATCGTTTGAAGTTTAAATTGTGTTCCACTTCTTTCGTTTTTCTTCGAGTTTCTCAGCTCTGTCCGAAAGCAGGAACAAAGCAGATTCTTGACTTTCCGACCTTGCTCCGAATTTGTAAAGCCTCGACATTCGTTTGGGAGGGTGACGATGAGATGGGTTTCGTCACTTTCGTGATTATGTCTTTAAAAGTCACTAAAGCTAAATGTAAGAGATAATACAAATTAGTTTTAAGATCCGCAATGAAATGAGTGTAAATCCATATCAAATACAACCATAATATACACACTAAAAGTTTCAGTTTCGTACCCTTCAAAATATATGTTACAATAGAAGTTCCTTTTGGGGGCGCAACTTGTCACTCTGGGACGCTTTGGCACCTCTATGGGCGCAGGTATGTTTATTTTACACCATATACGAAATGTGCATAGTCGTACCCTTATTGGAAAGGTTCAAATTTGCATCATTTTGAATTGCAAAAATCATCGCAACCTGAAACTATGCAAGATATATCATTAAGGGTGCAAACGGGTTCAAATAGTCATAAGAGGGTGCATTATGCATCCTTTTTAGGATGGGTGCATGATAGCACCTAGTACTAGAAGGTGCTGCTACTTTGAAATCATGGTAGGGCCGTGCAGATGGGGTGTAGGTTCAAACGAAAATACACCCTGCACGGTCCACTCTTTGGCGAGTACGAGTAACACTTTGCTGAACTTTTTTTCAGCTTGGACTGACTTAAACAAACAGGAAGGGTTATAAGTTAATAAGGATCAGAAGATACGAACACATGACCGAAGATAGAACGATTTGAAGGGCACTTGGCAAGGATCTCACTTTCTGTTCACTCTATACTCATCAGTATAGATCACGTAGGTGGTCATCACAATCTTCTGCTTTTGATCATGATCTTGTTAGGTGTATTTTTGTTTGGAGTTCCATTCATTAAAAGGAGATGTTACGTTATCCATTCATTATAACCTCGTTACCATGGAGACAAAATACTCTACCATGCAGTTTTAAAGGTGATCTGAAATCGGGAGTTGTGACCTGCGCCTGTATATAATCCAAGCTTCATAAGGGATGTTACGAATTGATGCAGAGGTTAGACGTCCTTCGGATGGTGACGTTAAAGATCGGTCCAGACGTATACGTAAATAATATCCAATTGATATATGCCTGAATATAATGAATTACAAACATCAAATATCTTTCCTCTTTTTTTTAATTCTACATGATTAGCGAGACATGTTTTCAATTTAAGCCCCCCCCCCCCGCTTCTGATGACTTTTTATTTTCCCCATAGATAATTATTTACAAAAGCTACTTTTGGATCTTGTTGCTTGACCATAATGGTATGAGATAAAGTGTGTTGATTTGAATTGAATAATATGACTATTGGCCCCAGGACTATGTATTTCGCTAGTTGCTTTCTATTTGTATCATTATTAGTTGTATTAATACACATTAATATGAAAGATTTATTTAAACGTAATTATTATCTATTGTAAGGTTGATTTGAATGCAAAGATTCGTCAACGTGTATCGGCATGAATAAAAGTTATGGAGAATATAGGTCAAAGGTATCTAGTGTAGTTTTGTCCTGCGTCCTATAACCTGTCTACTCCGCAAACGACTGTTTGAAGTCAGATCTTATCAAGAAGCCTTTTGTCAGCAGTTCCTTTATTAATTTTTCTGGTTTGACAGCGCTTTGACTTACAAGAATAATACAGACGACAGAATATTATAAAGCCATTTAAAGAAGTCGGCAGACTCACAGAGGTTATGAAAAAAACCTAACGGCATAATTATGATAAAAGGTGGCGCCTCGCTTTGTAAAGATTACATTCTAAGAATGATTGTTATTTTTGTGAAATTATTCACCGAAATATAATCATAACCATGAGCGATGGGTGGAATGAGTGAGCTTGACGTTTGGCCAACAACAGGGGAAAAATGAAAGCGATTGAACTTGGGAAGTCATTCACCTAAAGTATGGTGTTTTTGAAGGGCACACGAGGAATGGTTGTCGCGCATATAAACCCTGACCCTAACTCAACCCGTCACTACCAATGAGCAATTTCAAACACGGGACTCGGGAGAAAAAGAAAAAACTAGACGAAGGGGTTAAAAATAGAAATAGATGTGGCGACAAAATTAACACAATCGGAGGAAATGGGGTGGTAAAAATATTTTATGAACGAAAAGGGAAACCATTTGTCTTTCTTCGTATAAACATGATAAAAATTGAAGAACACGTGAATTGTCGAAGACATAAATAAAAAAACGGTGAATATTTCTGTTTGTGATATTGTGTTTGACCACCCCCCCCATCCCAACAAAAGATGAATAAAAATCTATTTTAATTTTGTAATTTCATTCATGAGATATATGCATGATGTTCCCCTCCATTCCTTTTTTTGGCTTTCCAAGTATCCCGTCAACGATTCTCTTTAATCTCCCTTAAAATATCGGGTCTCTTTATATATTTTTTTTCGAGTTTAATTTGCGCTATATAAATGATAAAAGAGATCTCTTGTGGAAAGTTTATTTGAATTTGTTATTTCTTTTTCAAATACATGTAAAACGCAATATCGCTTTTCGTCACATTTGGCTTCACAGAGAACAGAAAGTTAAGTTCAAATTATAGTAAAATCAGAAAAATAGATATTCTCTCATTTAGGCATCACAAACAACTCATTACAACATGGATTAGCAATTGTATATAAATTCTATATCAATGGCAATTTTGCCGATCGAGACGCCCCGAGGGGAGAAGTAACGCCACATAATCTTAGAGCCTGCGTAATATCCCGTATCGACGCTCAACAAACACTTCCACCTTCGCATCCCAGAACCCGGATAATGGACAAATCGCAAAAATAATAAGTTGTAAATAGCTTTGACATGCTAACAACCTTGGATTTGACCTCGTAGTCGGATCCTAAGTGGAAAATAATAATTGGTAATTCAATTTGCGGCGGCTGCGGGCACGACTTTGTGCCACTTTTCATTCTTCAGAGTTCGGCCCCTTGATGGAAATATGTTTCCTCGAGAACGGAGGGAAGGATGATAAAATGGATGTGAATATCAATTGACTCATCACGGACGGTAATGATTCTATAGTACGCTCGTTATGAGCCATGGATAAGGGGGTGGTGGTTGTTACTTGCTTGATTGAGCGAATGCGTCCTTTTTTATTTACAAGTTTTCAGGCCTTATATTTAATTTGTATATCTGGGCTTGAATAAACAATTTTTTTTTAATCAAGACAGTGCACACCAAGTTAAGGAATGCTCCGAGTTGAAGATATTTATATCTCAATGAATCGGGTAAAATTCACAGAGCAAAATACTTTTAAAAAATTATCAAAAACGGATAACAAAATTACGAAGTTATTGAATTTTAAAGATCAGCATTATTCCGCTGAAACAGTTCTATAGGCATGTCTTCATGAATATTCATTAGGTGTACACCGATGATGTCATATCCCCGCTTGTTCTTTTGTATTTTGTTATATGAAATTAGGTTTATTCAATTTCTTTCTATTAAGAACTAAAACTATTGGATTGTCAACTGATCAAGTACATTAGTTATTTCTTGCTGCAGCTTATTTCATAATGATTGAGACACGTCATGAAAAATGAAACAAGTATGATTTCATGTAATAACATAAGAAAAGGAAAGTGGGGATGTGGCATCATCCGTCCACCTAACAAATATTCATGAAGTGACATGCCTAGAACTATTTCACATGGCCATATATAGTGATCCTATAACGTGTAAAGGATGGACACTTAATTAATATACAAGCGAGTGAACGAAACGATCAAGCTTATTACAAGGGCGGTTTTTTTTAATTAAACTGAATGGATCTGGTGATTTTATTTTGTTTTCTATAAATTATAATACATAAGAGATGAAAGAGAGCCCCTCCCTTAGTCACTACGTACAGTAATTTGATTAATTTATTCGGTAATAAAAAAAATTGATCCACAACATGCACCTAATCATAACAATATCATGGACGTAACGTTCATGATACTAGGCATATTATCTTTTCGAGAGTAAGGGTTTTTTCCTTTAAAAAATAGTAAGAGCTGGCCAGCAGATGGTAGTTGCCATAATGGCAAAGTTACAACAGTTGCAAGTTCTTTATGAAACGGGCCCCAGAAGAAGATGAAATTTAAGGTAAGACCAGGATGACAAGAAAAAAATAGTAAAAACTTGAAAAAGAGATAAATGGAGAAGAACTTGTTGAATGAATTTCAATCATCGCGTATATTATAAAAGGAAAGTAGGAAACAGAAAGGCGACGCCTACATTAAGGGGAAGTTGGACGTTACTTATTTACACATAGACAACATGGCCCGTATTCTGAAGTCGGGTTTAACTTAAACTCAGGTTTAATGTTGTGTTTTAAGTATGGAAAGCCCAAAGTATCAATTTTTTTAAGTTGTATGTTTCTTATGTTTACTGTGCTCTTTCCTGATTCATCGATGGTGAAGACAATAATTTATTCATATTTCCTAGACAATTATGAATGATTTGAGATGAAATGAAGTATGATATCTAACAATTGGCTATCCATACTTAAACCACAACTTTAAACCTGAGTTTAAGTTAAACCTGCTATCAGAATACGGGCCCATATATTTAAAGAGGTACTCCAGACAGGAAAAAAAGTGTAGGAAATGAAACAAACAAAACATTGAACATCAAAATCGTGTGAAAAATAACAAAATCAAGGCTTGTAACTCCTAATTCAACTTAAGTTGTGCATTTTTCGGATCACGTTAAATATGCAATGCACGAGACATTTCAAATTAATATTAAAGTTTGCCTCTATACTTTCATGTGTATCATCACTTAAAAATAAAAATGTGGTCATAACATCATTATTTAGTTCTATTCACGAAGATAAAACAACAACCACCAACCTGCGGATAGCCGTTGATCCTCGAATACCGGGGGAAGAACAATAAAGAAGAAGAAGAGCTGAAATGGTGCACAACTTCAAATTTCAAACAACTCCCTTGTTTTGCACCCGCTTTAGATGAAATTTTCATTGTTTTAGTTATTTTATTGTAACTTTTTTATGTCAAATGTATGTTCTGGCCCGGAGCATCCCTTTATTTTTACAGAATATGATTCTAAACAAATATTTTTTATGTTCAAGAGTTTAACATCGGTTTCATTTACTTTCTACCGTAAAAAAAATCCACAATTGGATTATATATATATATATATATATTATAATCTAATCTAATTTGATTGTAAACTGTTCGCACTCAATAAATATCTCTAATTTTAATGAATGAAATGACGATATTTTATGAGCTAAGCACACATCGGTCCTATCCCAAGAAACGATTAAATCTTTGACTATCAAGCAAATGGGAACAAACAAACAACACAATACATAGTGGCAATGGACAGAAAAATCACAGTCCTGTAACTGTAAGAGTTTAATTGCTTTACTTAGAAGTTCTAGAAATACCCAAGTCTCTTTTTCTTTCCACTCTCTGTACCCCCCCCCCCCCTTTCCTTGCCTCTCCTTCTCCCCGCTCCATCCCCGTCTCTTCAAAAGTCACCGATTTGACATCAATTTATTTATAGTTTTAGTAAAATTTATATCAATCATAATTATGCATACATCACCGAGTGAAGAAACATAATAAGGCTAAAGGAATGTTTGCACAATCTTTGTTTTGCGGTTAGATAATTTCGAACATACAATCTTCAGCACTACGAAAAAACAGAATGAAAATCAAATACTGATATAACTGAAGATATTTTAATTTTCAATGCATGTTTTATGTCTTTCAATAAATCTCATAACCAAACAAGAAATGAGAACTTTTGTATGCTCATATAAAACGAATGAATTATACAAACAAAACATATATTTAACACACAGGACTTCATTATTTAATGCAATCTTTAAAGGATCTGTCAAAACATCCGATCTATTCGTGAATGTGTCCGACGAAAACACAATATGAAGGTCAATATTACCGATTGATAATTGTTTAAACGTAACAGAAGTTTGACCGATTTTTACAATTTTTGGGGTGGACGCGTGCATATTCACCAACATATCGGTTTTTCTAATGTAATCCTTCAGTGTGTATGGTCGAAATTGACACAGATCGAATAAAATTACCTATACTCTTGAAATAAAAATGATTTGACTATTCAACGATTCAAACCAGAAATAAATTGGCAACAATATTCGCAAAATTTGACAATGATTAAGATACATTATTAAACCATCCCTACTGAGTAGAACACGGTGTGTGTCACAGAGAGTTGATACTGTGGAACAAAATGTGAAATCATCTTCACACTGTTAAATTTGAGCATTTCAACAGTGTGAATCACATATTGAAATATATTTACAGTCGACTATGTGAACACGCTCACACTCGAGGTGTCCACAGATTGAAAATATATCTCACATTGTTAAATTTGAGCATTTTAACAGCTAGTGTGAAAAATATTTTCACATAGTTCACTATGTGAACGCACATGTGATCACGCTGTATTTGTTCCATCAGGGATATTCTGGTCACATTTACCTTTAATTCATTCATAAGATTGAACGTTGTCAATGTTGACTGCAATCGTATAGTGCCCTTGGGATTCAGCGTTAAAAAAGTAATTATATCAGTAAACATGAAGGGTTGCGGAAGGGTTGTTTGATTGACTGGAATCAACGTTCAGGGATCGTGCTGCAACTCTTAAAACAAATCACTTAAAAGAAATTAGCTGTGAAAGAGTCAGCTGGATCAATGCAACAGTTATTTAGTCTTATCTCACTTTACTCTCATTTTACTATAACAAAGTAATTTCAGATACACCTTGCCGACTATACTAATCTAGTCAACTTTACTATTTTATTATAGAGAGTTGAGCGTTATGTCCGTGAGATCCGGACGGTTCGTCAGTAGTGATATCTGACTATGTTTTATTGGCCCCCATTCATCACGTTATGTAAGATATAGTTAACTGTAAAATGATATTTACATGCAAACAACATTTTTTATATACATATTTGGCACAGATCATATGCTCTTTTACATTCACAGGTATATTGTTCATAGGTGCGTTGGAAATATAAATTTAGATTCCATCTCTGTGTTAATCAAAGAACCATCGTGTCCCGTGAATGTAATCAAGAATATCCCTCGTAATTAACCTAATTAAAACGTCAACATACAATAAATGATGTGGGGACTGGAGCCCTCCCACATAAAGTAAAATTTATTATATTTCAATAACTCTTTGTTTGAAAAACATGATTTTCATCAGATTTTTTTAAATAATGTTTTGGCCAATTTTACGTTTCACATGCCAAATCTATGATGACTTGATAAACGGGGGGGGGGGGGTTTGCCAATCTTTCTTACTCACTACCTTCGCATGCACGCTCTCCAGAGAAAATGTAGTCGTCAAATCTAAGCCCTCAATATCAATGCACCATTTCGACAACATTCCCATTGGGATCTCATTTGCACGAACATGTATTTTTTTCTGGTTTAAGTCATTCTTTTCTTGATTCAATATTTATAAAAAAAAAATAAAAATCGACTTACCCCTTCCTTTCTCCATCGCGAAGCCGAAGACGACGCCGGACGCAGCCGTCATCAAGAGTTTGATGCTGACCGGAAACCCGTGTTTCGTCGACGATGACGAGATTGTTGACGATGATGACGATGGTGGTGCTTTCCTCGGGGTTTCCCCGTTTACCGCGTGATGCGGGATGCTGCCATTGGATGCCGTTCCGTTCACGAGCCTGCCTCCGGGGTGCTTACTGTCTCCATTTTCACAGTACCCTGTATGAATTAAATGACCGTTCGTCGTGAAACCCTCCCCATCTTTCACCAACGGAGACACAGTCATGTTCGCCGATTTCATGAACGGCACATTCCCGTTGGCGTCACAATCTGCGGGCTCACACTTCAAAGATCTCTGCCGGGCTCCTGTGGTCATTGTGATTGTCGGCGCCGATTCCATTATGACACTGTCCCCCTTTTTTCAGACGAAGAATACCTGACGATCGAGAACGAAAATCAGAGTGAAAGAAGATGATATTTTGTGTTCAGCAAACAGCCTATTAATATTTGATCATTCCTATCATACCTTGCCTTTATTTGAGAATAAATAATCGAAGTTTTAAAAATGATGGGAGTTAGACTTTAGAACTCCACACTCAGTGGAGCACTGTTTGATCAAAATAATTTAGCAGCAGTAAAGAGTAGTCAGATGCTGACCCCGAGTGTATATTTGCTCTTGACGTTACTCTTTTCCGCCTCGTCGCGAAAAAGGGTTGAATTTGAAAGTCAACTAAAAGACGGACGGCAGGGCAGATAGATCCGAAGGAAGAGAGAAGAATAAAAGCAAAGGACGAGGAGAAAACGTGCTGTGATGAAAGACAGGTTTGATACCAAGTAGAAGGAAATTAGAGAATGCGTGGGCAAGAGAGCAGAGTTGGATGCCTGATACTAACGAGTAAATCGAGAGTTGGACTTGCGGATCGATCGAGATCGGGTGGGCGGGTGGCTACTGAGAAAAGTTGAGGAAATCAATGAACTCGCGTGCTGCTAATCAGGAGCAACTAGGAGCTTTCTCAGGTGAGATGGAACTAACTTCTGATAACTTTGGGTCATGCAGCCACTTTTAGTAGCTAAGCAAGAACCACTTTAATTAGACATCCAGGGCAGGCGAAAAGCGCTTCATTGTAGAAACAGACATGCGCATAACGACGTTCTCTTGCACGTTTCGTATCTGCCTGCTGAACCCTGACAATAATGCCGCAATAATGGAGTTAGCCGAATTTTCGCGATGACTTCGCGAGTGTGTCCTTGAGTTCGCATGAACTTTTTCTTCTCTTTTTTGAAAAAACTCAAATGCTTACGATTTGTGCGCGAGCCTGAATTAACGACACACAATAGTATTGAAAACGTCACCCTCTTAGCTCCCTGCGTGGAAAAAGTAGGTAATGGAAACAAAGCGAGACGAAAATGTAAACGCCCTCTCTTGGCGAAAATGAAAATCATAACAAATTGATAAACATGGAAGATGGCCGAATGACGTGAACGAACTCATGGGGAAATCCCAAACATCGATCATTAGCGGTTTCTGCCTTCTTTTCTTCGTTTTTTGAATGAAGTTCATCAAGAACAATGCCGTGGTACTTCCCTTGGCCTGATTACATAAAGAAAAAGGCATGCAGGTATTTACTTCAGCGATATGTCGGCAATTTCTTGGAAGAGAAATTGACTCTCGATCAGCTGAGTGTGGACATTTACAGTGGCACTGGAACAGTGAAAGACGTAAAGCTTGATGTCTGGGTATGATTCTTGTTTTTACTTTTTATCATGTACCTACTCGTCTTTTTATATCTGTAAAAAGAGTTATAGTTTTACCACAGCATGTGCTTCATGGCTGTTTATTGAATGAGTGAGTAAACATATAGTAAACTATTTGCTAACCGCTCGAAAAAAATAAGTCCAATCCAATGTTCTGGCTGAGGATTTAGCTCCTTGGCAATCCATATGATTGAATCACGGAATCGTGATATTTCTATTCGAAATGTGTGTATACGATTTGCATGCGTTAGTAATGGTAATGGCTCTTATTATGTATCTCTGTATGATGTGTTGTCCATATTTCATGCTCATTTCTAAGAAGTAAAATAACATAATATTAAGGTATATTCATTAAAAAAATTCTCATAATTTTACATAAAATCAAAGGGTAAAGTCATACAATTTTTATTAGGCCTAGGCGTAGTAGGCCCCCTAGGCCCTACAATACATTCTACAACAATTTGATTTGGCAAAAATTTACTGAACAAAAGATTAAGGTCAAGGGTTTTTTACCAGTTACGTGATGTTAAAGTTCTATGTCGATCGACATGTGCGCGCTGTGTTGATATTCGTGTTGAAAGTGTGATCCTATTTTGCGTATGAGAGTTTGCAAAGTTTTTTTTTTACAAAAGCCATGCAGACAAAGGTAAGATGTAATATTAGATGGTATTTTTGCAGATGCTATGATATCGCTTGGGGTCACATTGTAAGATTTGGAAGATGTTTGATTGCAAAATGGTCATCTCATCCTTGGAAAGTCCAGATTTTCTTAAAAGTGGCACAAAGGTGGCAACATTTGCTGATGATGATGTTTTGCCAATATTTAGGCTTGGATTTAGGCTTATCCTTAATAAATTTACACCACGGGTGAATTCACATGTAAAGTTGCCCTTTCTGATGGTGATATTGTTATGCAGAAATGGGCAATTCCATGAAATAATCAATCTTTTTATAGTCTGACCCCCATTTTTCTCAATTTCTACGTCACTTCTTAAAGTCATGGTCATTTGAGAGCATTACAGACTGTCAATAGAACAAGAAATCAGAGACAGAGAATTTCATGAAGGTCCCGTAGTGGGTCGGATGTACATATTCTATGGAATTGCCCAGTTGTTGGATCAATGCACTTTTTCCTTTCAACCAGCATAAATGAGGATGAGAAGATGTGTACAGGGAAGATGATTTAATTTGTTACAAATAACAATATTCAGGGAAAAGTCTGAAGTCGACAGTACATGTATTCGGTCTGAAGTCATAAATGTGTAAAGCTAAAGCTGATGAAGTATTAATGGAAGTTGTGATCTTTAGGTAATCTCATAACCAATCCTTATATAACGGTTGGTCAATACCTTAAAGGGGAATGAAACCTGTCAAATAAGTACATTGTAGGCGTGTGTCGAAATTTAAAAATCAAAGAATAAGAACAAAGAAAGTTTGAGAAAAAATCAGACAGATAATGAGAAAGTTATAAGCATTTGTATATTACAATCACTAATGCTATGAAGATCCTCCCATTGGCAATGCGACAAGGATGTGTGATGTCACATGTGAACAACTTTCCCTTTGATGGACTATAAAATACCCTCAAAATGTCTCTCTGTTTTTTCTTATGGTGATACAAACTCTATATCCATGATGTATTCTTTAAAAATCTGTATTACATGTACATTGTACATGCCCTCCTGTAGAAAGAACACATGATCTACTGATAGATGAGATAAAAGAGGCTATTTAAGTGAAATATATACTTAAGTATTGGGGAAAGTTGTTCACAAGTGACATCACACATCTTTGTCGCATTGCCAATTTGAGGATGTCCATAGCATTAGTGATCACTATATTTAAATGCTCATTATTTGTCCGATTTTTCTCAAACTTTCGTTGATCTGTTTCATTGATTTTTCTGTTTTCACACAAGCTTTCTTGTTCCAAAGGTTTGATTCTCCTTTATCAGCTGTTGGTCAACCTTGAATCCTTGACCAAAGCAATCTGTACATCATAACTTTAATCTGAATTTGGAACTGGACCTTTTTATTAGGAAGAAGGAACTTGAATAAGAAACCCACAAAATGAGTATATGTCGGAAGTTTAGCTGTAAGAAGAATGAGTTTATTAATGAGTAATACTTTCTTAAGAAAATTGGAGTTTGTAGACATATACATGTACACTGTAGGCCTGGATTCACAAAGGGGTTTTTTAAAACCATCGGTTGAACCCATGGTTTATGCAGATTTCATGTATTGTACCGTATAAATTACGCTTATTTACCCTATCTTTTGAGTAAATTAGTATAGGCCTACAGTGCAACAAACTTTTACAAAGGTAGTAGTATAATACTTTCTTCTAGCACATGTATTGATCATATATCATGCGAAGTTTCAGGTCAAAGCTCTTAAATTGAGAGAACAGCAAAAAACAGAACACCTACACCTTGCATTTGAAACAAAGGGCAATTTTTAAAAATCTTTATTGAAGAAGACAATACAAACAAAAAGCTATATAAAGAATGAAGATGAAATGATAATACCACCACCAGCACAACAACAACTATAACAATAATGATGATAATGATTAAGATGATGATGATGATGATGATGATGATGATGATGATGATGATGGTGATGATGGTGATGGTGATGCTGGTGGTGGTGGTGGTTGTGATGATGACGATGATAATAATGATGATGATAATGATATTGATAAATGAATAATGAAATTGTTATTATTAATGATGATAATAAATAATGATGCTTATGATCATGACAATGATGATCATGACAATGATGATGATGATGATGATGATGATGATGATGATGGTAATGATGGTGGTGGTGGTGGTGATGATGATGAAGATGATGATGATGGTGATGGTGGTGATGATGGTGGTGGTGGTGGTGGTGATGATGATGATGATGATGGTGGTGGTGGTGGTGGTGGTGATGATGATGGTGATGATGATGATGATGGCGATGGTGGTGGTGGTGGTGATGGTGGTGGTGATGATGATGATGATGATGGTGGTGGTGGTGGTGGTGATGATGATGATGATGATGATGATGATGATGATGATGATGATGGTGATGGTGGTGATGGTGGTGGTGGTGGTGGTGATGATGGTGATGATGATGGTGGTGATGGTGGTGGTGGTGGTGGTGGTGGTGATGATGATGATGATAACGATGATGATGATGATGATAATGATAATGATGATGATGATGGTGGTGGTGGTGGTGGTGGTGTGATGATGATGATGATGATGATGATGATGGTGGTGGTGGTGGTGGTGGTGATGGTGATGATGATGATGATGATGATGATGATAATGTGAAAATAATGATAATTGTAAAATAATGGTAATGATGATGATGGGGATAGTAATAAATCATGATGATGACTCAGAATAATTAAAAAAGCAATATGACCAAGCAGACCAATCATTCCTCCTTCTCCAATCATGGAGTATGTTCATGCTTTTATCGAAAGGCAACATTTTAAAAGTGGAATATAAATTTTCAGCATTTCTGTAATCAATAAATATTTAAATGATAGACTGTTTCATATCAGAATACTGTTATTAAGAATTACTTTTTTAAATTTGAAAGGGAGAAGAAGGGTGATCAGTATGACACTTACTAAAATTTATATAGAAGTTGGAACTAAACTAGGGCCAGTTTCATAAAATTTGTTATTTATGCAAATTTGTGATAACTGTTAAAAGCTACTGATATCATTCTAGTGATTGACGTAATAAAGAAACTGTCCATAGTTATGAAAAGTCTTTATGAAACGCGACCCTGAAATGTTTTTGGAATGGTTCAAGTTAGGGATGGCACAATGAGAGTAATTAATGTATCTATCATTTTTTTAAAGATGTATTCTTTTATAAACAAATTTTTATAACAAACCCTGGTATAAGTCTTAATGATTTTATCCTATTCAATGATGATTTATCAATTCATTAAAAAAAAACAATCGGTAACAAAATCAAAGAGGCAATAAAACTGAAAGTTCAGAGAAGTAATAGCATATCTGTTATTAAAGTGCTTAGAGAAGTTGTCTCAATGTTAAAAGTGCTATATTTTTAATAGTACTTAGTAGAACAATGAGGATCTTAATGAAATTGAATCAAAGCTCACAATATTGAATCAGTTTATTTACCAAGCAAGTAAATGCCAATATCCTCTCTGATACCAGAAGGATAAAGTGGAAACTAAAAAATGAAAAGAAGTAATTGGTTTCCCTGAAACAGAGTTGACCCAGATGCATGTTTAAGTTGGAAAATGAGAATGATGCGGTAAGTAAGGCACGTTCAATGTCGCCAAGCTGATCTAATCCACAGACTCTGAAGGCATTTGATGTGTATATAGCTTGGGTACAGGTGTGTGTGTGTGTATCTAAGGGTAGCATATATATTAGGGCCCTGTATTACAAAGAGTTGTGATTGATCCAATCGGTATTACCTATGGAAATCCAACAATGCCATAATTTATACAACATTCCTTTGGAAATTTATTCTGAGGAACACACTGCAATGTTGCAAGCATGAGTTTACTTACATGTACAATGTATAACGTATAAATCTAGAAAATATATGAAACAAGCAGATGCCTAGATCTTCAGATGTTGATGTTGCTGGCTTTCCATAGTTGTAATTGATTGGATCAATTGTAACTCTTTGTGAGGCAGGGCCCTGAGGTGAGAAGCTTCTGTGTATGGCATCAAGGAAGGATACAAGACACAGACAGCAGACAAACAGGATTTTACATGCCGTGTAATGGGGAAAGCATACACCGATCTCAAGGTGAAAAAAATGATAGAGACGGTTAGAATAAGGCCACAGCCAAGGTGTAAAAAAGGCTCGGAAACATTGGATCTACAGCTGATAGTAAAGGTGAAGGCCCTGAAGCTCTCTCCTCTCATTATGGGTCTTTGTACTACGAACGCCTTTTTTTTCTGTGTTCAGTGACTTACATGTTTCCTATTATTCTTTATGCTGGGGCCCATCGCAGAAAGAGTTGCAATCAATCGCAACTCTAAAAATCATGCACAACTCGATTTTCAACCAATCAACAGCGCGCATTTGGGACTTGCGATTGATTTTTTGACATGCATTCAAACGCAACTCTATCTGCAACAGACCCCTGGTCACTTTTCCAGCATCTTTGTTTATAATATGTAGGTCTATGTGTGTGAAGGTCATTAGAAAAAATGAATTTCTTCCTTCTTTTTTGATGGACTTGCAAATTGTATTATGACAAAATCAGGAGTTAAATTTCCATAGCTTAATAAGATTTAAAAATTCATTTTTAAAAGTATATTTGTACAAATATTTGTATTTTATCATCATTTTATTTTATTTATTCTTTTATGTATTTATTCAAAATATGATTATTGTTATTGTAATAATAATGATAATATGAACTATTTACAATGTATATATAACGCAGAAGCCGCAGCTACTATCTTAATAAACTCTACTATGCTTGATATTTGGTATCATAATTATTACCCCGACTGTAGTTGAGCCGCCATATAGACCTGCGCTCAAGCATTCAAGGAATTTCCTCCTACCGAGTACCCATTTACTTCACCTGGGTTGAGTGCATCACAATGTGGGTAAATTTCTTGCTGAAGGAAACACGCCATGGTTAGGAGGGGGGATCATGAGGCAGTAACATACCACAAGTGATTAAGTCAGAGGAGACATATGTAAAATTTATTGTAACTTACACAATGATCAATAGTGTATTTTGGGAATCTTGCAGCCAGCTGATAACAAAGCCCAGAAAAGTGCGGTCGGACAGATCTATGATTGGTTTTTCAAAGAAAACACCGTTACATGTGTTTTGTAGCTCACAATATGATCATAATGTATTTGGGGAAATGATATACATGTAGGCTAAACCACATGAATCACAGAATCAGTAATGTGCATTACCTGGAAATCAAAACAAGTGGGGCAAAATGGTCATCAATGCCATCAATTCATTACATGTGCTATTGAAATGGGTACGTGTGTTGGGAATGATCTGTAATAATAGTGATGTTTTCCTCATTTCTTACTCTCGTGAATGATGAAGGTTGCAGTAACTTGGTGTGATCTTGGTAGTGTTCCTAGAATTGCTTGAATAGATATAATCAAGCATAAAACCTGGTTGCATGTATCCTCTGGAAGTCCTCCAGGGTTCAATGATCTTGGTCAATTGTGACTCCTTGATACAGCGAGTGCCATCTGCTGCGATGGTCTATACTGACAGTAAACCACAACCCAGGAACAATATTATTGTACTTTTAGATGGAAGGATAGTCAAGGTCCCTGCAAAAATTTTGGAAAGAACCATTCAGATTTCAGAGGAAATGTGTATTTGTGTTTTGGCTGTTTCAATGTATTTCCATTGAATTCTCCCATTCTCCTCCATTGACTGTGTTCACGACCATGTGTACTATTTAGATTACTATATTCAATATTGTCATAGCAAAGTATTGTTCGTGTACAGCTGTAACAGGGGCCATAGAACAATTTAGAGGGGGGCTAAACATGTATAAAAGGGGTAATTTTCATGTTTATGAACTTGTTTAATGAGGAAAAAAGCGAGGGATGAAGCTACCATCCCCCCCCCCCTTCTGTCTTGCTCCGCAACAACCCCTGTGGAATGTTTTTAAATGTCCATTTGATGATGTTTAAAATGAATAAATCTGTTTATTTTTTAGAGCAGTTGTATGTTGAAGTGGAAATGGATTTAGGATATTGCCCCAGAAAATGATGCTCCACTACTCTAGGTATGCATTAAAAAGATACAAAAGCACAATTAAAATCCATATATTGTTCAAAATAGACATGAAATGATGTACTGCGAAAATTGGCTTTGCCCAAATGATCTTAGGCCCGGCAGCCACTGTGCAGTGCCAGATTGACGAGGCTCTATTCCTTTTAATTGTTGACTGCCAAACAGGGTAGCAGCAACTCCCATCTTTTAATGTCTTTTGGTCTGACGCGGCCAGGGTTTGAACCCCCGACCTCCCGGTTGTGAGATGGGCAATTATCGTGATTAATATGTAATTTTTTTGTCACAAATATTCATCTTCTTCAGGCACTGAATGAGCTATTGGAAAGCTGTGGAGCACCGGTAGAGATACGAGATGGAAGCGTTGGGAGCATCTCTGTTGAGATACCCTGGTCATCCTTGCTCACGTCTAGTAGCAAGGTAGAGATTAAAGGATTACAGCTTACCATACAACCAAAGTATAGGACTGAAGATGGCTCGCCAGAAGGTTGGTAAAGTGATGATGATGATGATGATGGTGATGATGATGATGATTATGATGGTGATGATGATGATGAAGATGATGATTATATTGATAGTGGTGATGGGGATAATGATGATGATAAAAATGAGAATTATAACTGACTATTGAAAGATTACAGTTTACCATACAACTAAATTATAGGGCTGAAAATAGATCTCCAGAAGATTGGTACATGTATACTCAAATCTTGTGTAATGGTGATGATGATGAGGAGGAGGAGGAGGAGGAGGAGAAGGATGATGATGATGAGGATGATGATGATGATAAGATGTTGGTAGTGATGATAATGAGAATGATAATAATTCGATAGTAATAATGATAGTTGGAAGTGTAATAATGTTCCACATTTATATAATGCTTTATGCATTGGAATGGCAGAATTACAGATAACTGACATGTATATGGTTGTTATTAGTATTACCATATGTCTGAAATCATCACTTCAATAAAATGACACCTGTCCATTAAGACATTAAAGGAAACCAAAACCCAAGAAGAGAAGTAATCTTATTGGAAAGATTAAAATGAGAGGAACAATTCAAAAAAAGTTTCATCAAAATCGGTTATGAAATAAGCAAGTTATGGGAGTTTGAAAACTCTTGTTGTACTTTCTATGGGCATCCTCAAATTGGCAAACGTGCTTCAAAATGGCTGATTTTGTGGACAGCTCTCCATTTGTTTTGTACACAAATTTTCAGATTTTCCTCATTATCTTTCAAATGGCATCTTGCCTCCTTCTGAGCACAACATATGTCATGGAAAAATATAATCCACACCATATATGTCAAGGTCAGGAGGAGATAATGTGAAATATGTAAAATAAAGGGGAAAATCTGAAAATATGTGTACAAAACAAATGGAGAAGCATGTTTGCCATTTTGAGGATCCACATAGTAAGTACAACAAGACTTTTCAATCGTCCATAACTTGCCTATTTCATAACCGATTTTGATGAAACTTTTTTTAAATTGTTCCTCTCATTTTACTCTTTCCAATAAGATTGCTTCTCTTCTTAGGTTTGGTTACCTTTAAGACTGCTTTTTCCTTGTGTTCAATAAATCTATTCAGAAAAATATTTTTCATAATATGACTACTCTAAAGGTTATCTCAAAGAGTCCACGATAATTTAAATCTCTCTGTACCATCTTTCTTCCAGGAAATGGGAGTATCAGTGACTCCATGTGGAGCAGTCTGACCAGCAGTATCATGCTTGCCCAGGAGTGTCTCAAGCAGGATCCCACAGAAGGAGAACAGGAGGCAGGGAGCAGCCAACCCTTCGAAGGGCCAGAGCTCCTGGCACAGACTATCGAATCAGGTAGGTTATCGTCATATGTACGTATATATGTACTGCCATGAGAGACATGGTTGTTTCCAGAGGCTGAAGGGGACCACAATGCGACTAGGCCCGAGGGCATGGTCTTGCCTTTACGGTCCCCACAAGCTGGAAGAAACAATCACGTCTCGAATATCAAAGCAGTCCATATATATATATCATGAACCAAATCAATAATGATACCCCTTTCATAAACCTATCCTCCAATTAGCTGCCTAATATGCTTTTCACATTGCATTTCCTTAACCCCATACTATCCTTAACCCCGGACTATCCTTAACCCCATACTATCTTTTTTTTTATTCACACTGTCTTTCTTAACCCCATACTATCTGCTCAACCGTGGTTATTGCCTTAACCCCGGACTATCCCTCAGCTCATGAATATTGATGGTTTTACCAAACAGAGCGTGATTACGTGCAATTCGACTTCTGTGATTGGCTAATGCTTAGCCCCACTTTCCTTAGCCCTGTTTCGTTTTCACACTGCATCTCTTAGCACCGCAATTGTGGTGCTAGCACCACAATAAGCCGGCTAACCCTGTTTTTTTGCAGGGCCAGATAGTACTGTACTATTTACCGTGCTAGCCCACTTTGCTAAAACATAGTGTGAAAACGAAGTGGGCTAAGCTTAACCCCGGGAAATTGGTGGGGCTAAGACCCCCCCTTAGCCCCACCAATTTAGGACAAAAAGTGCAGTGTGAAAAGCATATAAGAGTCATGCGGATAATTCATTAAAAATTGCGTTCATAAACTCCGAAAATAATCCGCACTATTTTTACAAGCGCCCGTCATGAAAAAGGAGGATAATCGTCATGGCAACCGCACACACCCCCTGCGATGCGGTTGCGTTGGAAAAGGGTGACCTTGTGACCGCTCCATGGCAATTATCCGCATTACTTTCGAAATGCGTTCATAAAGTCAAAATCTGGTCCCGATGCTGGTATTATGCGGATAATTGCAGCATCAAAATAATGCGGATAACTCTGGTCCTCCTCTGATTTTACGACCAAATTATGCTGCTATTAGCCGCATAATTGGGTTTATGAAAGGGGTATAAGTCTAACTTCTCCAAAATAGTATAGATCTACGTCAGATCTGTAACTAAACAGAACAGCTATCATTAGATCAAAAACAAGTTATGCCTAACGTTACATGTAGATCTAGAAATAGATATCGGGCCTAGGACTACTCTAATGTTAGATTATTTCATATTCTTAAAAAGAGGTTTATAGAGATTGTTATGCTACAGTCACACCAACGAAACTGACTCCAAACTGACCGATAGTATGTCAATGGAAGTAATGTACTGGCTTTCATCAGTCTGGGCCCCGTCTTACAAAGAGTTACGATTGATCCAATCAATTGTAAATCTGGAAATCCGCCAGTGTCATAATTTTTTCATAATTTTTTCAACAGGAAATTTGCAAAATGTCCTCTGTAATCCAAGGAGAACACACCAAATTGTCAAGAAGTCAATGAATTTATGATAGTGGAATCATATCAAGCAAAAAAATTTGAACAAACATGCATTTTATGTATTGTCTCTGCTGGCTTTCCATACTTGCAATCGATCGGATCAATCGCAACTCCTTGTAAGACGGACCCCTGGTGGGTGTTTCATAAAGCTGTTTGTAATGTTACGCAAGACTTGTGTCCTTTCTTGTGCCACACTATCCCTATGTAGCCAACTTGGCACCTAAGATCATGTTCCAGTCATGCTTAAAGTTGTAAAGCTCAGTGGGGTTTTGCAAGCACTTCTAAACACACTGGCTGATTTTAATTGAAATATAATGTGCAAGTAATAAACCTTTCACAAATTCTATGTGATTACACTCCCCCATGTTCTGCAACTTTCTGGTTAAATTGTACTAAAAACTGTGGGTTAGCCAATTTAGCTCTGCTTATTCTGGTGGTTTGTAAAGTCATGCACATGAGGGAGAGAGAGATAGAGAAAGAGAGAATGGAGAGGGAAGGGAAGATGGCAATAAGAATGTAGGAGCCTGGAAGAAATGTTGATGACCAGTGGTCTAGTCCAATCAGTCATGAGCTTGACCTCAAGTGACCTTGCCCTCAGGATGAACCCCTCCCTCTGATTGATAGGGTCTTATTAATCAGGGATTAAGTGTGGTTAAGAGGGGGATTGGAAGGAGAGGAAGAAAAGGAAGGGGTATTCACACCGACCCGAAGTTGGAGGATGCCACGTATTCTATGGCCCGGAAATTTACCCTTATCTACCCCTATCAGAAAATACCAGGGTCCCTTTCATAAAGACGTGAACATATACATGTAACAAATGCATGATTTCAATAGCAAATTTACAATCGGCCAGTCAGATTGAAGGATTTTGGTAGCTTTTAAATGTTCTTGAATTTTTCATTATTAATTAATTTCATTATTTTTATGAAAAAAAATGGGGCTCAAGTATATGAAAGTAAAATCCTGGTAATATTAGCGAAAGAAAATAGCTGGTAAATAGAAGATAGTTTTCAATATTAAGAGAACGTTCGCAGTGATAATTCCAAGGCGACTGGTATTCTCGCAGTGTAAAAGCAAATTACAAAAAACTTCTTGAACCCAGCGAGTAGTTTGCCGTGGACCGCTATAAAGCTGGGTAGTTTTTATCGAGTGCCTTGCCTGCTAACCAGACCATACTGCACATGCTTTTAACCTCAAGAACTTACCCAGAAAGGGTCTTTTTCGGGTCAGTACGAATGCAAAAAATAACTATTGCGTATATTATATTGAGACCTGGACAAGTTCTCATAAATTTATGGGGTATTCTGCTGATAGAGTCGGTCTGAATACGCCTACAGGGGTAATGAAGGGAGATTCAATTGGTCAATAGGGTGATTGTCAATATCACTAGCTATACTCAGGGCCGTCATGCCCCCACTGTGAACTCTGCAAGGAATGGAAGTGGAAGACAGTGAGATGTAAACAAAGAGGGCGCTCTACAGAAATATAAGGGCGAGTGGGGGAACAGAATAATTTTAAAAAAAGATATGTATAAAGGGGTGTGAAGAATATTAATATTACCAATAATTTTGAAAAATTTTATAAAGAAAACACATTTATGACTATGGTATGAGATGTGATGATTTGAGTTTAGAGCAGTAGAGCACACAAAATTGTAAGCCCCACCCCCCAGAAAAAAAGAGTTGATTTGATTAAAAAGAGATAAATTCAATATGCTTAAACACATTTAATCAAAATTGGATATGAAATAAAAGTTGTGACATTTTAAAGTTCTGCTTGACTTGATTGAACAATTATATGCACATCCTGGTTGGTACATGTATGTCAATAAATAACCAATGATGCCATTCTGTCACTGTTGTGAAAAATATTTACATGTAGTAAGGTAACAATTGATATTACTAAAGAATAGAAAGAGATGAATGAACAATTCATTAGGTTTAAATTGAAGGGAAAAGAATTTTGATGAAAAGAACAATTTGTCGGTGTTGCAATAAAGATGAAAATATATTCATGATGAGCACATAATATCACATGCTAGAGATAGACCCTACATATGTCTTCTGACTTGCACACAAAAGGACAATGTCATGAATTTGTTTATCGGTTGAGTCAAACACTGGAACTAGGCTAAGTTGATGGTGCAACCTAATTTCTTTGAAGGGTATTCCTTGTTCCGATGTATAACACCTCTTGTAGAAAACTGTTATGCTTGACCCATTTACGACAGAAGAGGAGCACCGTCCTTCACTATCTGTGCCACAGACGTGAGATAATTATTTATCTCTCTATTTCCTGTTTATTGAAAATATGAGCTTGTATGTTCTTGATTGTAAAGTTAAGAAACAAAATTTTGAGTTACACGTACAAGCCATAATATTAATTTAAATTATCATTTTTTTGTTAATCAATGAAAAAGGGGAAAAAATAAAATCAAGGTTTACTAGTTTGTTTTCTGATAGGCCTATATCTTTCCAACTGGCACTTAGTTTAGGCTGTCTCTATGATGGCCGTCATATAGCCATTGCAAATTCTTAGGCCAACCATAATTTCTCATCAACTATAGATCTATCACTGTGCATTGAATATAATTAATTTACCTTCTATATAGAGTGTTCTAGCGATGCATTAAAAACCTGTATTTGGTTTGCATCAGTTGCCTGTGCAGTTATCAGGGGCATATCCCGAAAAAGGACCGAAATCCGACGAATATCCCATAGGTTACTGTACAAAATATGAAAATATCCTATTCAATTTTCCCAAAAATTTCTCCCTCCTTTTTTTTGGGGGGGGGGGTGGGATAGATGATAATAATGATATTGGATGGCGTTATTTCATGAAATACCAGAAATATTCCACTTGTTAGGGCCAATATTCCACTCATCTGTGATTCGTGGAATATTTTCCTGAACTCTTGGAATATTTCTTGTATTCCATTCTGAGCCATCCAATATAATATAATTGTAATGCAGTGTACAACATTAACAATAACAATAAGCAAACAATAACTTCTATGCGCCCTACGGCTGGCAGTCATTTTGTAACAGCCTACCTATTAGGGCAAGCCCAAATAGATCTTGATTGGGAAGGGGGTATTTCAGAACTACAAATGACATGGAATTGTTATGAAATAGTCTTTATTTTCCTTGTGCCCATGTTATTATCTTTATCAAGAAAATGCAATATGATGAATTGTTTATACTTACTACTATTTTTTGTGTTATTTTTTTCAGTTTTGATGCGAGTGGAAGTGACCTTGATTGAGACTGTTGTCCGATTAGAACATGTTCCACAGGGGTCCAGCACAGGAATAGCTTTAGAAGTCCATATTGAGAGGTATGTACTATCATTTTGACACTAAAGATAGGTTTTACATCCACTTGGTCAACAAGCATTTGGTCGACTGGAGAGGGGGGGAAGGGACGGGAAAGGAAAGGAAAGGGAGGAAGGGGGAGGGGAAGGGAGGAGAGGAGAGGAGAGGAGAAGAGAGGAGAGGAGAGGGGAGGGGAGGGGAGGGGAGGGGAGGGGAGGGGAGGGGAGGGGAGGGGAGGGGAGGGGAGGAGGGGAGGAGGAGGGGAGGGGAGGGGAGGAGAGGAGAGGAGAGGAGAGGAGAGGGGAGGGGGGAATGGGAAGGGGAAAGCAAGAGGAGGGGAGTGGAAAGGGTGGATGAAAGGGTTATTTAGAGAGAGAGAGAGAGGTTGAGAGATTATATTCATTTTGGTCAACAAGCAGTAGGTCTTCTTTTCAGATAGTCTTCTACCCCATGAGCTAAACCCATTGGATGTACATGTACTATCAGTTTGTTCTAATTTCCATTTGGGCTTCACTTCGCAAGGGTACCGTAACACAAAGGCTAGCGATTAATCGTACGCTTGATTTTAACGATTGATTGTACATTGTAGTCAATGGAATCAATCCTAGAAAAGTGTGTTTACGATCATTGCTAAGCTTTGTGTTGATACCGGCTTATGGTCTGATATCAGTGCCCACCTGATGTAATATCCGCTGTGCCTAATTAGTATTTTTACTTTCTGAAATGGAAATTTGGTTCATAAACATCTCATCTAACCATATAGACTAATTGGTGTAGGACCAAGTGGATGTTAGATGAAAGTGGTTATAGCGTAACTGTAAATTAGTCAAAATGTTAAAGTGACATCATGGTAATGAGACCAAATGATACATACATGTAGACAAACTGGTTGTAATAATAATGATGATAATAATGCAGTTCTTATAGCGCATCACATTATGTCATAACGTCCCTATGCGCTTCCAAAGTACTTGGATATTATTACCTCAGCTTTAGCCCCGTAGCCTTTTATAGCGCGGTGGCATTTCAAGGAATAAATTCCTTCCAGGTACTCATTCACCTCACCTGGGTTGAGTGCAGCACAATGTGGATGAATTTCTTGCTGAAGGAAATTAGGCCATGGCTGGGATTAGAACCCACGACCCTCTGTTTCAAAGTCAGAAGACTAATCCACTGGGCCACAACGCTGGTTGTAGGTACATGTAACCTAGGATTAGACAGTGTGGGATCATGGGATGAGATGAAATGGAACGTAGATGAAGTGGTACCAATCAGCAGTTCACCTAAAAGATGTAAGATAGGTAAATTCACATTCTAGATAGGTAAAGTCACATTCTACTAGTCGTGGGACTTTTTCCAAACTAAGATAGAGGATGATCTTGTGCAATTACCTTGAATTGTGTTTCAACTCATGCAAGCTTGAAGTTGCGCAAGGTTTATTGAAATGCTAAAAATTCTTACTTCACGTGAAGTAGGCCTACCCTCTCCTGCCCATAGATATAACAATGAATGGTATGTGCTATATTGACAATGCCTCTCCTTTTCTGCGATGTTTAAACTTTTATTACCGGTATCAAACAAAAATTATTTTCCAATGTTTATAAAATTTACCTTTGTGGTTTTAAGCGGCACGGTGATGACAGACAGGTATTATCATCACCTCTATTGTCTGTGTTGAATAAAGGTATGGCAAAATATCCACACATCACAAGCCAAGCCTTTCCTCATTTCACGATTATTTTCCTCACGTTGTCAAAAGCTGTCAAACAAACAAACACGGTGAGTGCCCTGTAATATGAATCTTAGCGATTGATCATGGGTCTAATTCTACGATTGATTGCATTGATCATTATGTAAGATCAATTGTAAAAAATAGCCTTGTGATCAATTACTAAGCTTTTATGTTCCGGGGCCCTGATGTTGCACTGCACAAAGATAGTGACTGAGTCAGCAGTTTATAATTTCTTATATCCCCCTTTGTAATCATCCTCTGAAGGTTAGAAAGAAATATTTGCCTGAAATACCTAAAATTAGCAAATTAATTAATTGTTAATCACCCATATTTCTGAAAAATGTTAAAGGAGTAATTTGTTATTGACTTTATTTTTTTTAATGATGGCTTTTGTGTGTATAAATATATAGTTTCTGAAATAGCTTTTTATTTTATTTTTGTGTTTAAATGTTTAATTGGTTACCTCAAGGTACATTCAATTCAATACAGTTGAACAAATACAAATGATGCATTATATTTATAAGAAATTGTAACAATTTAAAGTGGATAACCACTGTGTCATGTCTCGCCACCTTCATTCGTGGACACTCCTTTTGTTATTTCAAATAGCTATAAATTCTTCCATTTCATACAATCTAGTTAACAATCAGATCAGGCTGATGTTTCTATTAAAGCATGCTATTCTCTTACTTTTTATCTCACCCAGAGGTTTTGAAAAGGGGCTGTTTAAACTTTAAAGTGCTTAAATTGTTGTTTATTTAGAATTGTACATTAACTTTATTATCTGACTTCTTCATACGTGTATCTTTATTTTGTTTTAAATTTTAAATCTACCACCTTTGGAGTGCTATCAGTGGCATGCTGAGCCAAAAATTTTGAGGGGGCTAGATATGGCATATCACGTAAAATTTATTTCAAAAAGTTGTGAGCAAGGGAGCAAAAAATTTGACATTTTTATTCCAGAAATTAAATTTTGTGATAGATTCCAATATGATATTCAGAAAATCATCATGTTTCACCCTATTCTCTTTTTTAAGTTTCTGTTTTTTTCTTGGTCGCGAAATATTTTAAGGGGGACAAGAGCCCCCATCTGTAAGCCAATGAGTGCTATAGAAAAAAAAAGTTTCCAACCAGCATGTTCTTTGATAATTTATAAAACATGCTGCTCTCTAACTTTGAGAGAATGAGAGTTTTTAAAGGGGGGTATTTTCAAATAAGGTAAATTATAGTTTGTTAACTGCATACATCTTTCTTCTTTATACATGTATCTTCATTTCATTTTTAATTTTGAACTAACAATTTAATGTGTTATAGAAAATATATATATTACACTAAAGAAAAATTTAGCCCTGCATATTTTTTTTTATCATACATGCTATTCTCTAACTTCGATAAAAAATGGGGGGTTTTCAGGATTTGAAAAGGGGGCAGTTTGTGGTGAGTAAATTGTGGAAATGTTATGAATTATAAATTGTAAACTTATCTCCCTTATTCATATATTTTTATTGTCAACTTCAAACCTGGAGGAAAGAAACACATACAAATCTCCAGCTCCACACCCTCTTTGATGTTTTTATCAAACATGCTACTCTCTAATTCTTGCGAATAGGGGGGTGGTTTCATGTTTTTAAAAGGGGGCTGCTTAAAGTGATTGAATTGTTGAAATGTTTTAGAATCGGTTGAAAATGAAGTGTAGTGGAAGATTTCTTTGGTTTCTCCCTGCTGGGCTAACCTTGTAATCAAGCTCTTTTCCCATGCTCGGAGACCTTCAATCTCCTCGCTTTATAAATATATTTAGTGTGAAAGATTGCCTTGAACTAGCACTTTAGCGTATAATGGATTACGATGAAGTGAGCAACTAAGATACTACATGAAAGTGTCATATTGTGGGAATATCAACATTTCATTCTTTCTTTTTTTTTTTGATTCATAGATTGATTGATAGACACTCTGATGTATATTGACCAGATATTTGATTCTATGATGGTATTTTGATTGGAGTCTACCTCCTGTGTTGTATAGCCTTCACCTTTTCTGACATTATTATCAAAAAGCACCTCCCTTGTAACTTTTTTTCTTTTTTTAAAGTTTAGAAGAAATTTGATGTTTTTGTTTGATTTATACATGTTTGATTTGTTGCCTGTTATATTTCAGTTGAAATTTATCGTTGTTTGAAGGACAAGAGAAAATTAGGGAAATTTGATAGCTGGTGGGAAATCTGATACAAGGATATTAAAACTGTTGGAGTTTATTTCCGGAAAGGGGAATTATAAGAGAGAGAGAGGGGGGGAGGGGAGGGGTAGACAGAGGGGAAGGGAGGGGAGAGGAAGGGGGTAGGGAGGGGAAGGGGACAGGAAGGAGGAGGGGAAGGGGTGGATGAAAGCATAAGTTTGAGGGTGACAAAAAGTATGCAAAGTCTTAAGTTACCACGCAATGTTAATGAATGTTAAATTTATTATTTGGATGCATTGTGAGTTTATTAAGAGCAGCCATGTTTTGTTTGAGAAGTCAAAATTCAAATCACATTTTTCAAATTACATTTTTAAATCAATCTAACATGAAATCCTTGTCACCCTTTTCCTTTTAATTTCATGTGGACTCGCTCACCTCTTCACACAGAAAAATTTGTCTAGGTATAGGAATAAATAATCCTTGAACGTGATCATCTAAACTATTTTGAAAAGATCTGGAATGTGACTTTGTAACAATGGGATTACCTGCCGAAGGACGCCAATTCATTGGATCGACTGTCGGGGGATGCTCCATGCTCTTTATGAGTCGGAGGCAAACTTGACCCACCTCAGTACCTCAAAATTTCAATGAAATCCTATTATAGGAGATTACGACAAGCCATTACGTCCTTTGATCGATGTTGATCTCCTACCCTCTCGCTCATTTGAAGTATATTTCATTTTCCCAAGGCCAGCCTGAAGTTTCCAGTGACGTGCCCAGCAACTTGATTCATTGCACGCATCGGAGATGTGTCTTTGTGTTTCAGTCAAAAAGAACATCCCCCTGCTTTGTTTTCACTTTGTGTTGGAACTTGGAAATGTAAAAAAAAGGAATTCTTTTGGAGAACTTTTTTGATTGGCCGTGAACGTGATCATGGGAACTCTCTGAAAGAAGCTTGGTATGTTCGTCAGCACAAAGATGGAGTTGAAGGCTGGGATAAAAAATAATAAAAGCATGTTGTGTATAGCAGCATAATGCCTCCAGAAATACAGCGGGGGTAAAAAAAAACTAGAAAAACATGAGAATTTTCACCCTCGTGCTTTTGTTTCCTATTTCAAATTAAATTCTCTTTTATGCCACTCTTTGTGGATGAGCTGTCACCTATAGGAGGCGATTAGGAAGAATTCTCTGTGGCGGAGCAAAGATAGAAGTGGGTGAAGGACACGCGCTTTGTGATCCTCCCGCATGTCTGTAGGCATCCCCTAGGGCTAATCTCGGCACATAACAATTGGACTTTACCGGGGCTGAAAATACAAACATGCTACTTAACAAGCCTGTCTATGATTATTGCTAGCCCTCTGGGTGGTCGTTACATGGCGGAAATGGTATTTTATATGTCTGTTTCTTCCCCCCCCCCCCCCTCCCTCCACTCCCTTGAGGAGGGAGGTAAGAGGAGAACATCACACAGGGGGAGCATTTCATGAAACAGGTAATCAGTGATTTTCACTGACAGCTGTTATAAGCTACTGAAATTCTTGCATCCTATTGGCTCAGAATGAACTAGTCAGTGAAAAATCACTTGCTATTTGCTTCATGAAACACTCAATTCAGGAAAGGATTTTTCTCTGGTATAGCCCCATGATGATATGGCACTATTCTTGTTTCTATAAATGAAGAGCCGATGTCTAGACCTCTAAGCTATGAGAATAGGGATTTAGCATTATAATATAATGCAGTAGACAGTTAAACTAAGATTTGAATTTAGTCATACATGCTTATGGTCATGCTCATAATTGTGCTGTTACTGTAATTAGATTAAACCAAAACCGGAGACTTTGGTGATCCATTACTGAGAGTGTAGTTACATATTATAATTATTAAAAATAAAAAAATATCCACCCTTTTTTAATATGTTTATTTTTTCATATAATAGTTGATTGTTTATGAAAAAATTGATAAAAACTCCTAAAGTCAGACCAATTGCTGCACAGCTAGTATTTTTACATGTATTTGGTAAGCAAAGAAAAGAATGTCAGTGTACCGTTAATTTGTTAAAGTAACAGAGATTCGAGTTGTGAGATATTATCCAATACTCCAACAAAGTTTAATAGGGGTAGGTAGGAATCATTGTTGGGTTGGTCAGTTATATATCGCAGATTTAACAACTTCCTTTTTTTCCTGCCAAATGCTCATGAAAAGATGTGCAAGATTCATCTGTTTAATGTGTTGGGTTTGCATTTCCATAATGTTGACACATGGCAATCATTCGAGAGAAATCTTGTGAAACACACTACTTCCTCACTTTTCGCCCAATGTTATTGGTCTTAGAGTGCAAGGCACCTACAAACATGATATGAATAAACATATGTAGGGTTTCGGGTTATATAACTTTTAACCTTTTTAAAAACATGTTACAAAGTTCCTCCATAGCTCTTGCATTGTTCTATCTGCACAGCCGGGGACATCACTATTCTATGATACCCTGATGTGATGTCACACGAATAGGCCCATTTACGATGCAAAGTTTTCATGCTCATGGAAGAGGCTAGTTTGGGGGCATTTCAATTGAGGATATTATTTAAGAAGCCAGAAGATTTTGGTGAATTTATTTGTCAAGCAGGTTATAAAGGATGTAGTAGGCTTTACTTTTTAATAGATACAAAGTTTTGGGATGTTTATTTCCTTCTTATATCAACTTCATTGTTTTTTCTAGTTCTCACTGATAATGATTTGAAAATGGAAAGAATGTTTTTAGGTCCTTTTCACATGTGAATCTTGAATCATCATTGTAATGATGATTGCAATTCGTCTTTAGAATCATCGGACTTTTCACACGCTCACTCGAAAACTGATTTGAATTTGAATTCCCGAGCGAAAGCGGTATGTGTCCTCGGTGACTTGTAAATCAAAGCACTGCATTGCAAATACAAACTACGATGAGTGCATGACATTTATATTATCTCTATGGAAGTGGTTAAAGGGTCACATAAGCTCTGCCCCCAAAAGACGTTTTGGAGGTCAAGCCTTTCACACGCAAAATTCATACTGTAATTTGAGTGAAACTTACGTAGAATTCACCTCAGGAGTAGAATTTGAATCCATGATTGTGATTAGCGTTCGTGATTGTAATCATGTTCTAGTTTGGTTTCATGCATGCTAAAAATTTGTCATTAGCCTTATTTTTTACTGGAATCATCACTCAAATTACGATTCTTTTACCATGTGGAAGGGTGGTATAAACACACCGCATGGGGTAGAATAAAGCTTCAGTCATTGCCTTGTCCTATAGTGACTTGAGGAGACCATGCTAAAACCTAAATCATCAAAATGATGCAAGTCATTTTCTATCTTCAGTCTCAGACTGGTTCGAGAATTGGTCCTATTTTAAATTTGAACATAAACAGGATATTTCACAAAATACTCCACGCAATCCATTTCTTTTGTCATTTCTACCCGATCTCAGTCCCATGAACTGGCCGAGTTCAGTGCCTTTTGAGGGTAAAACACTATTGACAAAGATGAATAGTGTAAGACAATCTCAGACATGGGATAAATATAGAACTTTTTAATTTTCTCCCAAGGATTTTTTCATTGTTGGACTTGAAATATACACTAGACTATTCATAGCTACCTTGACTAAAAACGTCCTGTTTCTTGGTAAAAAAGCCATATTTTTTTCTCGTCTTTATTTAGCCTGATGGATGGCTTAATTGTACTGTGGGTGTAGTCTCAAGGTGGCTGTCAAAATAAAAGTGTGAACATTAACTTTATTTTGTTTGGAACTACTGAGTATGATACCAAAGTGGGCTAATCTTGCATCATGATATCGTTTGATTTCCAGAGGCCTTTGTTATCACTCACTTTAAAAGAGAGAGAAAAAATTTAGGTGTGGGTATTCAGGACAGAGCGAAGTAATTAGGGCTTCAGAGTAAAGGGTCGTTTCACAATTAAATTACCTCCATTCATCCTGCTTTAGATGTAAGTCCCATGTCTTTTATTTAGAATTGATTTCCGCTGTCTTAGAATTAACTACCCAGTAGTTTTTCCTCTTATTTGCGAAAAAAATACTCTGATTTCACCACTCAAAGTGACTTGCAATACACAGTGTTAGTAGGGTGAAAAGGAAGTGTCTCAAATTTTGAGGAAAATCACTTTATTATTGTAATGCTGAGACAAATGATCGAGTCACAGTGATATTTCAGGGGTAGGACAATGTCATTGGATACATTGAAATGTTGACCATTTTCTTTCATTATATTGCAGTTAATTTTTCAAAAAAAAAAAATTTAGCACCAGTTTTAAAGTCATTTTTTACTCATCAACTTTCGCCCTATGCACTTAATCAGTTGTCAATCCAATTTGTTTTTGTTCTTGGAGGAAATAAAATCGAATAAACTTGATTTCACGTTATAAAATACAAAAAAGCAAGTGGGGATATGACATCATCAGCTTGCTCATTGAATATTTTATTTTCTGCCTGGAGTACCCCTGTTCACATTTTAATTAAGACTACATATTTTGTTTTTTATGTTCATATTATAGGTTACGTTTCTTTGACGAGGATGCACAGGAAGCCGTCCATCGGGACCAGGGGAGCAGCGTGGATCCTTCCAGCCCGCCGCGCTTTGAACCTGCAGCCTTCGTGCACAAGAACCTACAGATGATGGGGGTGACGGTGAGGTGCGAGGAGTTCCCGGAGCAGCAACGCCAGTCTGTTTGGGTCGTCTCCCCGACCAGTTCTCCTCCATCCTCATCAGACCTCTTGAGAGATGCTTTGTCTAAAGGTGAGGATTTCCAAAGCATCGTGATGACATAACATAAATCAATTTTTCTTATTTCTAAGTATTATCATTTTCATGAGTTGAAAAGGAAATGCATCTGATAATTAGTACAAGTTATGTGTTACATAATGGATGCACTACCAATCGACTTTAACATCAGAGTCCTACTTTTTTAGAGAGGTAAATGGATGGATGGACGGGCGGACGGACAGACAGACAGATAGATAGATTGATTGTTGTTGTTCCAGTAGATGTTTAAAGTAAATTAGTTAGTTGCAGATGTACATATATATTTATATAGTGAATATATGTATGTTTATATATATATTCACCTTTATCCCAATTTTCCCCAAGGTCTGAACACCAGCGGAGGGATGGAGCAGAGTACATTCCTGCATGCGGCCTCCTCCCCTGAAATGCCTCCCCAACACCCTCGTGAGATGAATGGGGTCAAAGGTCTTGGGTCATCTGCCTTCACAGCTGACCTTCTAGGGTCATGCCTGGTCGGAGAGTGTGCTGGAAAACAAGAACTCAAGGTCAAGATCAAACAGAATGATCATATAGCTGGACCAAAGGTTTGTTTTCTCATCAGAATGTGGATAATAAAAAAAACTCCATCCTCATTAAATTGTGACCTAAGAAGTGTTTTATAAGAAAGTCTCTGAGATATTTCATCTTACGAAGTCAATTTTATTGGATAGCAACCATAGTGACAGTCAGACACCTGTGCTTCTCTGCCAAATCAAAATCACTGAAAGTTGTTTGTCGGATGACAAGTGTTGATGGAACGCTCCACTGATCTAATGATAGGATATAACCTAAAGAGATTAATAGTTACAACTGATCATTATTTTTGTACCTGGATTGCCAAAAAATGTCTTGCCTTTGAAAATTTTCCTTTTTTAAATCCTTCAACTTTAAATGGTGATCTGATGCAACATGGGTTTTAAAATGAAGATATGCAGTCAATAGTTCCAACAGCTTATAACTCTCTGTGTATGATTTTGCTGAAGACTTTCAGTTATGATTAATTGTAAAGTTGTTACACGAGTTAAGTAGCAGTTGCTTGTAGCTTGCCAATGATAATAAACTTGATGAAATAGTGTCATGGTAGTATGTCACACAAATACATGATTTTGATCTATTGGTTAAAAACAAAGGCTTTGATGCAGTTATCAATAATGACTTTCAGTGAAGTATACAACTTTTAATCTCCAAAAATCAAAATGGCACATTGATTTTGTATAAAAATTTTTGACTGCAAGTTTGTTCATATTATTTAATCACTATTGGGGTTTTGGAGGAGTCTATCCCTTGAAATATTTCCAAAATGTACATACGGTATATATTTACATCCATTATACATGCATGCTGTTGAATATCATTGACTGATAAAAAGTTATACATATCTATTATTGATTTTAAATAGCTGAACTGCTAGGAAAAGTCACTTTGGATTACACGTTCATCAATTATTTCTTCTTTTCCTTTGTTAGGCCGACCTGGATGTCTACCTTGCTTCGGTGAATTTCTTCCTTTCTCCTAAACAAGTGCATCTCTTGACGGAACTCTTCAGTGGATTTCTGTCTCCTGGTAATTCTAATGCTCTATCTTCTCTGATATCTTTCATTTGTTTATATCCACTTGGTCTCCTCGCACCAGGTCTACTTCTCAAATGGTCTACTGTCAATTTGGTCTAATTAACATTTGGTCCAACACTGCAGACCTGCCAACTGTCCTGATTTTCAAAATTGCCAAAAATGAAGATGTCCTGAAATTTCATGTGAGAAAAGAAATGTGGGAAGAAAAAAAATCGCCATAGACCCATTCATGCCCATCCCCTAAGTCCTCAATGCATAAAAAATAGTACAGCTATTTTAGGATTAAAGTTGGTAAAATACAGGAATTTCAGGGGAAACTGCCTTCTTAAAACCACTTATGGCTCTGCTCATGGACCGTGCTGGGGGCCTAGTCGGACCCCTGGCCATTGGTTGTTCAGCTTTTGCATTTTTAAATGTTGGCAAGTATGTCAATGGGTGTAATTGTCATTTAGTCTAATGTTCAATCATAAGCAGACCTTTTTTTATAAAGGTCAAGTCCACCTCAGAAAAATGTTGATTTGAATTAATAGAGAAAAATCAGACAAGCACAATGCTGAAAATTTCATCAAAATCGGATGTAAAATAAGAAAGTTACGACATTTCAAAGTTTTGCTTATTTTCAACAAAATAGTTATATGGACGAGCCAGTTACATCCAAATGAGAGAGTCGATGATGTCACTCACTCACTATTTCTTTTGTTTTTTATTGTTTGAATTATACAATATTTCAATTTTTACGAATTTGACGATCAGGACCTCCTTGCCTGAAGCACAAAATGTTAAAATAATGGAATTCCACGTGTTCAGGGAGGAATGAAACTTCATTTCATATGACAATGACGAGAAAATAAAAATATTTCATATAATGAAATACAAAAGAAATAGTGAGTGAGTGATGTCATCAACTTTCTCATTTGGATGTGTCTCGTTCATATAACTATTTTGTTGAAAATAAGCAAAACTTTAAAATGCCATAACTTTCTTATTTTACATCCGATTTTGATGAAATTTTCAGTGTTATGCTTGATTTTTTTCTCTTTTTATTCAAATCAAGTTTTTGTTGGGGTGGACTTGTCCTGTAATGAGTTATCTGATTGATTTCTTTTCTATTATTGCGTTGAGATTAATAGAAATTGTGTCATTTTTTTTTGAATTTAGCAACTTCGGATGTAGCTACCGTACGGGGGCGCCAGCCTAACAAAATTATGCAACCGGAGGATTACCAACGGATAGAGACTGATATACAAGTAAATATTGTTATCATGTGTTTACTTTTGTTGTTGTTCGAAGCACAAAACAAATTAGATTGCGTTGTTGATTTGTACGGTGGTATGGACCATCACGGAAGTGGTTTTCCGTACACCGTGTGGAAAGTCCTAGAAAGGACGAAGAAAAGTGGATACAGATAGAAGTGAAATGGGTAGGCGAGACAAGTGGTGGTTAGATAGTAGAGTACCGGTATTCATTCAAAAATTGACAAGGACTGTAAATCAGAAAGAGTTGAAAAGTTTGAATGGCAGGCAGGATGAGAGGCTTGAGTATTTAGATAAAAGAGAGAAGGTTGGCTTGAGTTAGCAAGCTGAGTTGTAGAGCAAGAGCAGGAGGGAAGAATCAATGTTTCAGGGGGACCGGCTACCCATCTTCAGGGATGAAGGTTTCCATGGTAATACCCATTGAAAAAAACAAAGGAAGGATTAAAATAAGATTGATGCAAATCAAATTAAGTAAAGGTTGTATTACTATATATTGACTTTGTTATCCCATTTAAGGAATCAACAGTGTGCCCTTTAGGGAGCCTTGCTTCCAACCCCAACAAACTACCCTGTGCCCCGTCTTACAAAGAGTTATGATTGATCCCATCAATCGTAACTCTATGGAAATCCATCAGTTTTTTCTACAGGAAATTTGTAAAATGTCCTTTGTACACAAAGAAGAACACACCAAATTGTCAAGAAATCAATTAATGTATAGATATACATTCATATCTAGAAATATTGAATTAAAATTGATTTATGGATATACATTCATATCTAGAAATATTTTTGAACAAACATTCATTATATATGTTGACTTTGCAGAACAATCGTAATTCTTTGTAAGACTCCTAATGGTGAAAACACTTGAAATCGTATAAAAATAATAAAACAGAACAATATTGATATTATGTCAAGAAAATATTTTTTTTATCAGGAGCATCATCAGGTAGATCAGACAATGAAGAAAGGATCATGGAGTCTCCATGATGATGATGATCTTGATGATGATTGTGATGATGATCTTCAACCTTCTTTTCAGCACTCATTAGGTAAATACGTACTTCAATCATCCCTATTTTAGTCCATATTTTTGTAATTACAATTCTATTTTCAATTTTTCATTTTGCACTTCACATTTTATGCTATGATTTATCAGACAATGTAGTCTAAGTTTTCTTTTCAACCTTTTTTTTATATCATAATGGGGGTTTTTCCCCTGAAACAATTAGTGATTTTCTCTCTCTTATAAACTAAAACTACTAAAATCCTTGCATCTGATCATCAGTAAATATCACTTCATTTCATGAAATGCTCCCTCATTATGAAAGAACATGTGACTTATATCATGAAAGTTGTCATTAATGAGAAAAATAAGTTTTCCTTCAATTTGGTTTCCACCAATGCATTAGTCCCATTTCAGAAGCCTATAACAAAAACACAGTAATCTTTCATGAATATTCATGAAACAGATATCTGATTCTTGATTATGTACAATATTGCATCTCATGGTCCAAGATGGATTCTCACTGCAACACTAATGCACTTTGCCAAGACATAAAGGGTTATATCTAAATTTGCCACTTTTAACCCGGGTTCATTATCTTTCTCTGTTCTGTTGACCTCTGACCCCCGCAGATGATGATGATGTATTCTTCTCCATGACGAGTAGTATGATGTCACTGTCGACCTTTGTCCATTCCAATGACATGGAATCATCTCTGTCCAGTTCAATCAGTTCGTGTTCAACAGATACAAGTCATGCAGGTAATCTTTTGAAAATCTCTTTTCTATAAATTACTGGTATTAGTGCACTTGTGTTGATTTGGTGAAATGATCTTGTATGTATACACCTTACTTTAGACTGGCATTATATTTTTTATTTTGCTTCAACAGAGGAAAATCATAAGATCTTATATTCATTTATTTCATTGTATTTTCATTCTCCGTGTGTAGATTGCAATACTGTTCAAGAAAATTTCCTAAGAAAATATCCCCAAATATAAGGAAACCGAGAAGAGAAGCAATCTCATTGGAAAGAGTTTAAAATGAAAGGAACAGTCTAAAACCACTTTTATGAAAATTGGTTATGAAATTAGCAAGTTATGGATGATTGAAAAGTCTTGCTGTACTTTCTGTGGGATCCTCAATTTGGTAAACATGCTTCAAAATGGCTGATTTTGTGGACAACTCTCCAATTGTTTTGTACACAAATTTCATTTTTTCCAGATTTTTCCCATTATCTTTCAACTTGCATCTTGCCTCCTGAGCATAACCTATGTCATGTGAAAATATAATTCACATCAGATATGTCAAGGTCAGGTGGAGATAATGTGAAGTGTGCAAAATAAAGGGGAAAATCTGAAAATTTTTGTACAAAACAAGTGGACAGTTGCCCACAAAATCAGCCATTTTGAAGCATTTTTGCCAATTTGAGGATCCCCATAGAAAGTACAAGACTTTTCAAACTTCCATAACTCGCTTTATAACTGATTTTGATGAAACAAGTTTTAGATTGCTCCTCTCATTTTATTCTTTCTGGTAAGTTTGATTCTCACCGTGTATTTTGGTTTCCTTTAAGTTTTTACCACCTTTCCTGTCATTTACTCATTCAACATTCCTGTGATATTGTCATTGAAACCTATCTCTCCTTATCTGTAAAGCAGCTAGCAGCGTAACTCACATGAGCTATGGAAGCACCCTGTATCGAGCACCAGGAGCCTCCCCTATGGCAACTGCTATGCCAAGGTCTACGGGACACAAGAAACACCGGCACAAAAAAGGTAACATATTGCAGTGAAAATGAAATCAATTGCTTAATTTGTAACAGTTCTCCACAGATCTTGTATTAGCCCTACAAAAAACTGAGACATACCTTCCACATGCATAGAGATGTTTGATATGGAATTATGCATGTCTAAGAATTAAATATGATTGTTATTATTATTATTAGTGTAGAAATCTTCACATTCTGTGATTATTTATGTATGTACTGATAATAATAATACCAACATGCTTATATAGCGCATATCACTGCCAAATGCGTCCCTATACGCTTAATTGGATATTACCCTGGCTTTAGCCCCTCAGCCTTTTATAGCACGGTGGCATTTCAAGGAATAAATTCCTGCCAGGTACCCATTTACCTCACCTGGGTCAGGTGCAGCACAATGTGGATAAATTTCTTGCCGAAGGAAATTTTGCCACTCCTGGGAAACTCAATGTCTTTGAAAAGAGGTATTTGTATAATTATTCACTGATGAGGAAAGAATAGATGTGCTGAGGTCTCCCTTATTCCTTGTTTCACTTCAGGTTACACTGACCACCTGGACGATGCAGCCGAGATGACGCGCTACAAGATCCGATTCAGCAGCATCACGGCAACGATCCTCCATGAAGACCCGTCTCCTCCTCCCGTCATTCCTGCATCCACCGTCCCTTCCTCCTCCTCATCCTCCCTTCCGTCCCCCGCATCATCCCAGACCAGGGTCGGCAGCGGGATGACCAGAGAGGAGGTGCTGTCCCAGAGGGCGGGCTATTTCTTTGCCGCTCTGGGCAAGGGCGGTTTCCGACGCAAGGACCAGGACGATTGGGCGGAGAGGTTCGAGACGGCCTGCCCCCATGATCATCTCAGGTAAATACATGTAGTTAGGATGATTTCCTTTATAATGGATAACTTGTCCCCTCAGAACGATTAGTTTTACATTTTTTAGGATGAACTTACACCAACAATGAGTTGATTTGAAATAAAAACATTAAGCTATCAGAGCTAATTTGGTGAAGCAATATTTTTCTTCAAAAGTTTGATCATTCATTCATTGTTTCATTCATTATTTATTTATTTCCATCAAAGTAATCAGTAAAAATAATACATATAAAGTAACAGAATTATCCAAAGACAGCAATAAAAGTTAAAGAGCTTTATAAAAAGCTACCACCTGGCTATTTTAAACAATGATGAAAAGGATGCATGATAATGGACTAAACAACATATCAGTTAATCCTGACTAGTGTAACATGATAAGAATGTAGGCCTACAATCAGTATACATGTGGTAACATAAAAAGAATATTAAAATATATTACACATAAATATAAATGCTCTTGTAAATATAAGTACAAGTTAATCAAGATGGATAACCCCAGTTTAAAAATATATACATGGTACATATGAACATTGTACTGTTTTAAAGCTGTATTCTATCATGATCATCACTACTTGTTCTTACAGACTCATAGCAGCTCCGTTCACCCTTGAGTGCGAATGCAAGAGCAATAGCCACTGGAATGTGACCTTGGTTGAGCTGTCTGTTGGGAGCGTTGACCTCCAAGAGTGTCTGTTCAGCAGGCAGAATCAAACCAACAGTCTACCTAATAGAACACCTCAGCCAGCTGAACACATACAGGTCAGTTGAAAGGTCCTGTTTTCTCTATTACAGAGGTGGTACACAGTGCAGGTCATCTTGTACACCGTTCTCATTACGCTTTCTAAAACTAGTTTACCGGGAACCGGTTCCGGAAACCAGTTGGGAAGATCGCTTTGCTAGCGTTCCCATTTGATCACACGAAAGTGGTTTTCAAAATCACTTCACGTAAAGCGATCTTGTTGCTGTGGAAATGCTCTCAGTGGGGTGACACGTTTTGCGTGAAATTTGAAACCGCAGTGTAGGCATTCTACACCCACCGTGTGGAGTAGCGTGCTCAAAATGTGTGAAGATCGCTTCCTGAAGAACGGTTGTGTCCTCACACTAAAACCAGATTACCGAGGCAAAGCGATTATGAAAACTACATCGCCAGCTAGTTTTCTGAACTGGTTTGGAAGATCGCTTCCAAGATCATTTTGACCGTTCCAGTCAACTAGTTTTAGGAAGGTAGTGAGAACGGTGTCTTTGAATAACTGCAAGACGTAGCTGCTTACATGTATGCAATACTTCCTATGTTTATGTGGTTATAAGGTTTATAAGGTATCAGGTTTTAGAGATGATAAAAAATGATAATAAATGAATAATAGAGGTGTTGAGGTCTAGTGGATATGTCTCTGGACTGTACACCACAAAGTTCATGGTTCAAATACAAGACATTGTTCTACGTTTGCAGCTCTCAACCCAGTTGAGGTGAATGAGTACCAAACAATTATTTGTTCCTTGAAATGCGGAAGTGCCATATTTTGTTATGAAAGAAATAATTTTGAAGCACCAGGAGTGTTATATCTGACCAATATGAAAACTTTATAAGAACCCAATAGTATTATAAAACTTGGTGCTTGTGTAGTGCCTGTGTCCATCAGATTTGACATTACTGGCACTGTTTGTTCTAGGAATGTTTGCTCAAGAACCATATTTTATGATACTAATATTCAATTTTCTCTGACAAATAACAATTACAAGCTTCTGAGTTTTTGACATTTGATTGATTGAGAACATATTTGTTATTGATGACAATATTCTTGAGACCGGGCCTTGATACTATGCAGTCAAACAATAGAGGGCTTAGGTTAAGGATGTGAATTGTTTTTAAGGTTTTAGCGTAGGCTGGGGTAAAAATGTTGATGGTGTTAGGCAGTGGGGGGATTTCTTGATGTAGGGTAAATATATTTTATATTATGAAGAAGGCAAATAGGCAAACAAAACTGGTGTTTGACCATTGACTGTTCTCAACGAATAATTTGGCTATGTTATTGAATGCATAATCTCTTTAAGCTGCACAGTATCTCCATATCATACTTTGATCAATTTTGGGATGTTTTATTACCTCAGGCAAGTAGAAATTCAACCAGTACTCCTTGTGAAACGACCCCTTGAATGTTGAATTACAATCTTGTAATAAAGACATGGAGCCTGTTCCACGAAAGATGTACAACTGTTGTAATTATGGCAACTACCATAGTAATGAGCCAATTAAAAATCTGATTTCTATGGTATTTGCCACAGTTGTAACTTTTTGTGAAATAGACCCCTGGGGAATGTTTCATGAAGCAAATAGTCAATGATTCCTTCTGACTAATTTTTATTGAACAGCAACATGCGAGGTTTTCAGTAGCTTGTAACAAGTGTCTGAAAATCACAGACCATTTTTTTTTAATGAAATTCTCCACATGTCTTCTTGTGATTTATAGATCTTATCATTGAGTGGAGAGAGTGGAAATGAAAGCAGCTATATTACCAAACCTAGTATCAGGACCAAGTTAAAACATGCTCAGAAGATCAGAAATCAGGTGAGCTAACCTTTCTGACAACCTTGTAATTTGTATTTGTAAAGTGAACTAACAGTTTGAATTTTTCCTGTTAATTTACAGCAGTGGTTGGATTTTAGTTGCAATTGATTTCAATTGGTGTAAATTGCTTGTTACAATGCAGACACTGTTGTGTATGTAAGATTATTTTGTAAGTTTCATAAGCGAACAGTTCGTATTAAGATATATGTTTTCCAATTCTGTTTTTTCAAGGACTCTTTGGAAAGCTACCCTGTTTGAAATAAATCAGAATAAATTAATAAAGTAATATTTGATCATACATATGTCTTTTCCTTTGGAAGAACAATGAAGAATACTGATCAGGATATCAGGATGAACATGATGTATATTGTTTTTTTCTCAAATCCATTATCCATACTGTGAAACAGAATGATATTGACTACTAATACACCTTGAGTATGAACCATTAATTCAAATGAAGAAATGTTCAACAAAAACAATACTGGCATTTAATAACTTTAGAATACGGTAATTATTATTGAGTGATATATATTGTATGTCCATTCAAATATATACTACATTATCCAGTTAAAAACGAAGTTTGAGTTCTAGTATAGAAATCTAATTTTGAAATAAAATGGTTGGAATCAATCTTAATGCTTTTATCATATGACAGAACAACAAAGTTTAATTGAAATATTTCATGCTTGTAAACATTGTGATTTGCACAACTCAGTGACTTACAAATGAGTCAGTCGATGATGTCCATCATTCACTATTTCTTTTGTTGTTTTTTTTGTTTGAATTATACAATATTTCATATTTTAAAAATTTGACAATACGGAACAACTTGACTGAACCATAATATTATACAAGGCTAATTCTACATGTTCAGGGATGAATTAATCGTTGTTTCACCTGGCAATGAGGAGAAAATTAGAATGATTCATATTCACATAATAAAATACAAAAGAAATAGTGAGTGAATGACATCATCAGGCTCCTCATTTGCATACTGACAAGGATCTGCATATAACTGTTTTGTGAAATTAAGCATAACTTTAAAATGTCATAACTTTATTATTTTACATCCGATTTAGATAAAATTTCCAGTGTAATACTTGCTGGATTTTCTCTTTCTATTCAAATGAACTTTTTATTGGGATGAACCTGTCCTTTAAGAATTGTTTTAATGTATGTTTCTATTCATCAGACCAGCAAGAGAAGACATATAGTGAAGCCGACTCTTGACGTCAGCATAGAACTGGGCGTGGTGCAATGTGAAGTGGATATCTCTCTAGTCGATCGTCTTTACACCCTGCTCCATCCCCAGCCTTCCTATGGCATGGATTCATCCGGGCAAAGAATGTATCACTCTATGCAAGCGAATACTAGTCTAGTATGTATCTACATAAATAATATTAAAGACTTTGTTGTTAATGATTTTTAAAATCCCATAGTTTTAGGTGTGTTGTATTTAATTTGTTCATATGGTGTAAGAAAAAAAACACCGGGGGAAGAAAAAACTAAATCAAATTCATGCAGAGATTAATGTGTCTGTAACTTAAAAATTATCATTTATTGTGTCTCCTGGGGAGTCTAATCGCAACAAATGCAGTATTAGAATGATATTTCTGGTCTTTTTATTTTTCACTTTATTGAAGCACTAAATAATGACTTGGGGGTTCATTTTTACGACATATCACAGACACAGGTGACAAATAGGACCTTGCAGCTCAGATTTGTAAAGTCAAATCAAACTTTACAAAGTTGAGGCTGTAATTTTTAAATAGCAGTGATTATATCAATATATTCTCTTGTGCTGCATGAGCTCATGAGCTCAGTCTAAATGAACACATGAGGGTTTTTTAATGTGATTTGAAATTCTGTAGAGAGCATGTTTCCTTTTTTAAAGTGGATATATTTTCCAAAATCTAAGGGCTGCACACATCAATGATCGGTTGCTGAGTTACTTTAGTTTGTCTCTCAGTTTTCAAGGTGTTTTCCTTCACTTGCTTGCTTTCTTTAAATGTCATCGTAAAATGCATCTCGTAAATTTTGGTGTCATAAAAATGTAGCACTGTTGAACATTTTTTTAGAATGATTTTATGACTTTATTTCTTATGTGAAAAACATTTGTGCATGTGAAAATAAATATCAGATACATGAATGTTATTTTGACCTCTTGAAAATAAAGCTAATTTATTGAAGTGGGACATTCAAATGATGTGTTAATGTTTTTAAAGTATTTTCTCATAAATGGTGGTCTAATGAATGTCTATGCTTTATATGATTTATGATTTTCTAACTTTGAATAAAAGTCTGAACGAAATAAATCACAAAGGAGGAGGTACACCCTGGGAGTGTATGATCAATTCTTATTGAAGGGGTGATCATGGTGGATGATGAAGTCCTTGACAATTGATAATAAAACATTGCTTTTCATTTTTACAGAATAAACAAAGCATTTTTAGACAAGCACTTTATAAAAGTACCTCATTTCACTGATCAAAAGTTATACCCCTTCAAGGTCCTTACGTTCCTCCTCTTCCAGTTCTCTCGTTACCCCCAAAGTTTCCAAACCTTGGGGGAAAGGATAATTGGTTCACTCATCCTAAAAGTTATGGAATAGCCTCCCCGAAAACATTAAACAGTGCTTGACCTCTGAAACGTTCAAACAATACCTTTAAAACATTTCTCTTCAATTCTTCTTAATTTCCTTTATAATTTCCTAAAAAGCACCTTGACCACTCTACAGAGTGGATTTGGTGCGATATAAGTCTAATTATTATTATTATTTTAATTATTATTATTATTATAATTATTATTATTATTATTATTATCATTATTATTATTATCATTATTATTATTATTATTATTATTATTGTTATTATTATTATTATTATTATTATTATTATGAATAATTTGTTGGCATTTGACACTTATTTTTTTCTTTCATAAATTAAAATAAAATGTTTTTCAGGCAAATGCTAAATGAAGAGATGGAGGTTGGTGAAGAATTCCTTGTCACTAAGCAAACCTTTTTATTTTTTTTTTTTTTGCAGAATAAACAAGCGTTTTTCAGACAAGCATTGGATGATTCACCGAGTGGGTCTGACCTGCAGACTAATATTAGTGTGACCTGTTTGTCTACTGTCATAGCACTAAGGTAAGATGGGCCCTGTGAGAAAGAAAGAAACAGAAATGCTATTCAGACTCTCATTATCTTGTAAAATTCTCTGAAATTATCTTGGCTTGGGCAGGCTACGAAATGAAATTAAAATGGGGAAAAATAGATGTCAGACTCACAAAGATAGAGATTCATTATTTTATGAAAATGTCCAAATGTTGTAATGCTCTCAAATTATTGTTGCTTGAGGAGTTAGAAGTGAAATAAGAATTTAGAAAAATGGGGATAGACAACATTCCAAAATGTTGATTTTTTAATGAAAGTGTCTAAAAATTGCAATGCCGTCAAATTATCCTGGCTTAAGCAGTTCATTGAATGTAGTTATAATGGAAAAATGTGGTGGTCAGATGAAATACAAAAAGATTTATTATTTAATGAAATTGTCCAAAAGATCGAATGCACTCAAATTGTCTTGGCTCAAGCATTCCATGAAATGAAGTTAAAATTTAGAAAAATTGTGGTCAGATATTCCTAAAAGGTCAACTATTTTATGAAAACGTTCAAAAAAGCTTAATTTTTATTCTGTATGGGTGATTTCTTTGTAGGTTTCCTATTCCTGATCTTAGAGGATTAAGTGAGGTGGCTTGGTGGAGGAGATCGCTGCGAGATGAGATACTCCTCGTACAAATCACGGAAGGAGAGTTTAATAGCGCTATCAGAGATAACAAGACTCAACAGAAGTTTCTTGTCAAAGCTAGGGAAATCAAATGTAAGTCCAAATGTAATTTCACCTTTTCTTATTGTCAGACCTCACCTATCCTGCTGCGTCAGGGCCAGCATACACACACGTAATGATTTGGACAGATATAAAATAATGTAGAGGGACACTATTTCAAAGAAAAGTGCAGGGTAGAGGAAGATATATTTTTTAACATCTATTTCCTTTTATTGATGATTATGAAACATCAGTCATGTTTTTATGAGATGAAAATTAAATTAAATAATCCAGAAAAATCTGCCCTAATAGGGTAATTGGATGTAGAGTAGAAGAAATAATTTTCTTTGAAGATCAAATAGTCATTGAAACAAATAGTGATTGTCGCAGACTGATTTGTCAGCAAAAATCACTGGCTATTTACCTTGTGAAACACTCCTCTTTTCATTCTTGATACCTTCTGACACTGTTTTCAAATACCATCTCAACAGCCTCTGTGAAGTTAAAGCCAGATGAAGCACCAATACCCTTTGTGAAAGTGAGTGAAGGTCGGCCAGATAATTCATGCAACTCAGACAAGACCTTCAACTGGCCAAGGTATGTTAGAGATGATATTCTACTTATTCTTTTTTTGGTGATAGTATTTAGTTTCCTTTTGTGATTTTAGTTGATTGAAACGATTCAGCTGTATTGCTGTTTTACTTATCATGTTGCTTTTTGTGATTAGTTTAAAAATATATTGATTCTCTTTTAGTCTCATGTACAGTTTTGTTTACTTTTTCTTCAGCTTAATCTCATCTAAATTCTATTTTTCTTGAATGATGTGACTCAAGAACATTTCTTAAGCTCTTTGTTTATGTATTTGGGGAATTCCCCTTTGATGATAATAACGATGATGATGGTGGTGGTGGTAGTGGTGGTGGTGGTGGTGGTGGTGGTGGTGGTGGTGGTGGTGGTGGTGGTGATGATGATGATGATGATGATGAAGACTACAATGACTATGATGAATTAATGATAATGATAATTATCATTTTAGGTACATTTGATCTGGTTACCTATTCAGAGGGGTATGTAACATGGATGGGGGATCATTTAAAGAATATGATGAACAATATCTCCAGACCAAGCGGTAAAGTAATATCAATAAATACAAGAGCCTAACATAGTCTCTCTCTCACCCATGTTATTTTTCAGATTACTGGTGGTAGTTAGCCCTGTCATGCAGCCCTCCGTATTGGAAGAGGACCAAGAGATAAGCCCAGCTGGTCCTGATCTAAACATATCATGGGATAAGAGTTACTTCCAGCAGCAGGAAACGGAACCATCGCCTTTCAGTTCAAAGAAAGTCATGTACGAGAGTGAACAGGTCAGTGTGTTATGATCATTGGGGGGGAAGTCTTCATAAACTTTCCAAAGTCCTTCTTTCATAGAATGGATGTAAATCATTTATAAGATGCCTCCACACACATGAGCTCAGCATTAAATCACACATCACTTCCATTGTATATGCAGTAAATGAAATTCCTATTGTGCATGCGTGTGTGCTGGTATATGAAGTTACATGAATGATGTCAATTCCAAGACAGGCAATGTTTTGACCATTTCTGGTTCACATTTACTCAAATGATTAATGTATCCACAGTTTGTAATACAAGCTCATAACATTGATTCATTTTCATTCCAGGTTACAAAGTGATGTAGTGGAATATGCAAAGCACCCCATCTCTCCTATACTGATCTAACCCTTTTTGAAGACATCAAAAATTCTATCTCTGTCAAATCTTCGAAAACCTTTTTCAAAATCTTTTTTTATTTACTCCTTAATTCTTTAGGCATTTCAAGCTCTATACAGAGTTATTTTCATGCTTTATATTATCATTGTTATTTTTTTCTAGATGGTGATGCCAGGGGACCAAGAAGAGATGAGAGATTTCATGAAAAAGACAATACCCAACTCAAGACTAGTGTTTGAACTCAATATACCAAGGATCAACGTGTTACTAGAGAGCAAAGACTTCTTAGAAATACTATACAACAGGTATATTATAGGATTGCGTTATAATCTTGATGATTGTCCTAAAGAATTTGTGTATTGAATATAGCACATAAAATGCCTATGCATTTACTTATGGCATATAGCACGTAAATGCCTGTGCACATTTCCAAACAATATAAAACATAGAGATTTGTTTACTTTGTTTACTTTGGATGGGTTGAGATTTGTCTTTATAGGTTTTTCCTTCTGTTCTATCTTAACCATCAATGAGTCTAGTAGGTAATGATAGGTGATATTTTTTTTCATTTTCAACAAATACTTGCATTTTAAAACATGGAAAGGTGATGCTAAGAGATGAACAAATATATATCAAACCCATATGTCATGATTGTATGACATTTAAAAAAAAGTTATTCACAAATATATTTATTATTGCTATGTACATGTAGGTTTGCCAATGACATGTTACTCTGGCAGCCGACTGCTCCAACCCCAAGGGATCCCATAGAGAGTCGATACTATCAAGGATCAGGGGGGTTGGATCTAGCTACCCAGCTGGCTGGGAGTAGTGTAGCCGAGAGGTTCGGCATGTGCAAGTCTGGTCTTCAGTTTGGTGAGTAAAGGTTATAAATCAAACCTGGTTTCAAGGGTTGTCTACAGAATTCTCGCTATCGACAATTACTAAAGATTTCCCAGATGGAGTTCATGTGGTTTACTTGAGTTTGTGCTATTACATTGCTAACTTTTCAATGTTTTTTTTTATGCCTCCACCCACTGTAGTTGTTGCCGGAGGCATTATGATTTTGGCTTGTCCAGTCATTCATATCATTTTCGTTCTTGCAATAACTAAATAATTGGATGGAGGAAATTTGATCCAAGTGTGTATACATGAATAGGAGTGATGATGATCCAATTAATTTATAAGGTATTAAGGTTAAAGGTCAAAGAGGTCACTATATACCCAAAATTATCTTTTTCTCATGATAACTAAAGAACTGTTTGAGGAAGCAACAAGGGGAGGTATGATTTCAGGTTGTACATCTGTCCATCCATATGAACTCGATATCACAATCCTGAGCTGTTTCGAAACCCCCAAGCATCGATAATTATTGTAATGCCTGTACAAAATAACGTATATTATCTGTTTTATAAAATAGTGATTTGGATCCTTGGTTTTGTTTGTTTTGTTTTTTAAGCAATCTTCAGCTCAAAACCATTACTGGTCAATAGGATTTGTCATAGTACAAGTCATTAGTGAATTTATCTCAAGTAAATGACTAGTCACATGACAGAATTCAGCTAATCGTTTGATTAGGAACCACATCACGATTTTATCACATCTTTTATGCAATAGGACCCAGAAATGATAGAAACACATTGGTCCTGTTTTGTAAAGGCTGTTAAAAAATAAATGTACAGTTTTCATAACAAGTTTACAATCGACCAATCAGATTGAAGGGTTTCAGTAGCTTTTAACTGTTATTGCAATATTGTTATCATAATAAGTTTTATGAAATGGGCCTCAGTATAAGATGTCATCATTGATCTATTTTACTTCATGGATCTAGATTCTGAGTCAGACGAAGATGAGGAGCCGGACAGCCTTCAGTTCTACTCTGTCTATGATCACAACTCATCGTCAATGAATTCAAAGTCCCATCGGTCAAAACATGGTGGTCAGATAGCAGAAAGGACCAGTGGTCAGCATTACATGTCCTTTACCCTGAATATCAACCATGGTAAACTGACCATGGGAATGCCTATCAAAGTGAGTCGTTTGGGGGAACCATAGGACCAGTGGTCAATGTAGTTATTCCTATCAATGTCAATTGGGGCAAATTAACCATTTTCAAGTCATTGTTATCCTATTGTTATTTATCCCTGTCATATTACTATATACAACAAAAGAAACTAGAAGATGCAGCATCATTAAATGATCAGAAGTGGGGAATTGATTTATTGTTAGAGAATGAAGATTTTTACAAGGTTTTTCCTTCTGTCCATAGAAGATTTATAGAAGTACAATTGTTCTTTACAAAGAAATTATGCTACGGTCAAAAATACCTTTACAAACACCATACAAATTATGTATAAAAATTGGTTGCGCGGCGTTCATAATGCTATTTGTGACCAGTACATTATATGCTATGAAACTTTTTTCAGGATTTTAATCCTGAAGTATCTATTCTTGAATAATTCTAGAATCCTGATGGGACTGTTAGTGAGACTGAACATGGTGAATGTCTTCTGGAGGTGGAAGATTGTTGCCTGTTCGCTGTAATCGCTTATTAAGGAAATGAAAGTTATCTCACTATTCTTTCTTAAATGACTTTAGAATCCTGATGGGACTGTTAGTGAGACTGAACATGGTGAATGTCTTCTGGAGGTTGAGGATGGTTGTCTGTTTGCTGTCACTGCTTATAAAGGAAATGACAATGAGAGTTACCTCAGCCTCCAAGCCAACAGAGTGGCTCTGTACCATGACGGTAAGTACTGATGACTCTGTTCAGCTAGAATTTTCCAATGATCCTTGTTAGAAGTTCTGGGGGTGTTTCACAAAGATTTAAGTATGACTTAGAGTCGCACTTAAATGTTTAGTTGCGAGTAGTATAAAAGGCATGACAGCATTGGTCAGATCGTGCCAAGAGGACGCGCACTACTGCACATTGATCAATAAGATTGCGCGATGCATATCATGCACGCGTAGACGCGTATTTAAGTGCGACCTAAGTCATACTTAAATCTTTGTGAAACACCCCCCTTGAATGATAAATAATAATAATAATATGTTCATTTATATAGCGCAGTTACTATGTGCATATACTCAACTGCGCTTTGATACTTGGTATCATATTATTACCCCGGCTGTAGCTCAGCCACCATATTAATAGGTGCTAAAGCGTTCAAGGAATGAATCCTACCGGGTACCCATTCACCTCAACGTGGGTCCAGTGCGGCACAATGTGGATAAATTTCTTGCCGAAGGAAATTACGCCATGGCTGGGATGATTGATTGATGATGATTGATTGAGAAGAAAATGTATATTTTGAATTTGAAATTGCTTTGAAAATGAATTAATCTCTGATTTGTTTTCTGTCTGCTGTACATTGAAAGAAATGTTTGCATAGTTAGCAGCACAAAAAATGATGACAGAACTTCTACAGTCAATCTTGAAAATAATTACTTATAGAGTTTGTATGGAGATATTATTATGAAATTGCTCTAATATCCAAGTTTGATAGAAATTTAGTTTATTACAACATTGTTGTAATTTTTATTAGGACAAAGAGTTGTAGCATATGTCATAAGAACAATTCTGAAAGGGATACCTTCATAAACTAATACCATTTTCATCTAAGTAATAAAAGTGGATTAATTTCCTAATATAATTTGACATGCAGGAGAAATATAGTACATATTCAAATTTGAATATTTTCATGTGATGGCTTTGTAGGTTGTGTAACTCACCCCTTCCGGGAGTCTCTGGACAGCACCAGACTGTCCCCTCCAGACCACATGAAGTGTTGTCTCTATCTCTCAGACGATGGAGTCTCCACAAAGACGGGAGGGAGTGTAGGCAAAGGGGGCAACAGCCTGCATATGGTGTCCCTGGCCATGAAGAATTCCTTTGATCCTGTAGGTAATGTGAAGGTGAGTGATCATTGCATATCTGGTATGAGCCATGCCTAGAGGGAGTTTGTGTTAAGAAGGCAACAGCCATCATCTTGTCCTTTGGCTTGCCATGTATTGAAAGCTTATCTCAAGTAGTTGCAGTGATAAATAATTTCATAAAGATGACAGTAGGATTTAGGTTAATTGTTACTATATCAAAACAAATATACATCTGGTAAGTCTCCGCACTGCAACTAAACTCTGTGAAATCTTCACTGAAAAATCTAAAAACATATACCGTATTTGCCGGCGTAAAGGCCGCGGCGGCGTATAAGCCGCACCCCCGATTTTGCGAATCATCTTTGAAAAAAAAAATGCATGACAGAATTCCCGGCGAAGTCGGACAAAATCTTGGTTGGAAAATTGTTCAACAATCGCCGCGGAATGGGAAATAATAAACACGCATGCTTTAATTCTTCTAACTTACTACCGTATTTCATCTTTTTCGGAAGGCGACGCAAGGAAAATAATCCACCATCGACGTGAAGAAGCGGCCGTGGTAATCAAGCGCTGCAGAGGTAAACGAGAGCTGCGGAGGTAAACAAGCGCTGCGGAGGTAAACAAGCGTGGCGGAGATAAACAAGCGCTGCGGAGGTAAACAAGCGTGGCGGAGATAAACAAGCGCTGCGACGGTAAACAAGCGCGGCGAATGTTTTATTTCTTTCAATTAACGTCTTCTTTTCTTACAAATAAAGTTGAATAAATACACAAGCACGGGCGGTGTTTCAATGTTTGTTTTTATTGAAGTCGGCGATGTCGTATGAGAGAAATAAAGACTGAGAGAGAGGTAAAGACCAAGTGAAATAAAGACATTGGCGGCGGAAGCCCAAAAAATTAGAGGGGGTCTACCTGAAATTTTGTGATGGACAAATGTAAAATAATTTGACAAGCAAAAAAAAATAATAAAAAAATAAAGAAGGTCATCACCCTAAATTTTAGGGGGGGGACAAGAGACATTTTAAGGGGGGTCCACCAGAATTTAGGGGGGACGCAGGAAACAAAATTGACAAGCAAAAAAAAAAGTTATCAATTTAGGGGGGATCGTCCTCATCTGAAATTGTAACAATGTAACAAATGTAAAATAATTTGACAAGCAAAAAAAAAAAGTCATCAACCTAAATTTTAGGGGGGGACAAGCGACATTTTAAGGGGGGTCCACCAGAATTTAGGGGGGGGACGCAGGAAAAAAAATTGACAAGCAAAAAAAAAAAGGTTATCAACTAAAAATTTAGGGGGGGATCGTCCCCCCCATCTCAATTTTTTTGGGGGACCTGCATGCCCCCCCCCGCTTCCGCCGCCTATGAATAAAGATGAACACTGATTCTTTCTTGGAAGTTTGTGGTCTTGAAAAAGACCGTTATTATTAATTCACGCACAAAGCAATTTCAAATGACATACCTTGTCATGTTCCCTCGATCTCTTCCTGAGCGGGAAAATATTGAAGGCGGCATGATATCTTTTTTAATACTTACGCTATTTTTTCCACCTGCAATAGAATATTAAATTGCATGCAAACATCGTGTATCACCGTGTCATCATTATTATCGCACGCAAATCGTGCATCATCATTTACTATTGTCAACATAAACATGCTCTATCATCATCCTCGTCGTCATCATCATCATAATCCAGAATGCCTATAACAAGTTAAAATCTAAATCACTCATCTCAATGTTGTAACTTTAATTATCATTTTCAAATAGCAATTCATTGACACAATCGTACTTATATCATTATTGTCACCATTATCATCACATAATTCATCCAAAATATTATTCACAACCAACCAGCCTAATCAGATCATCACCACTATCCACTACCGCCATTTCCCGCAGCAGACCACAGCACACGTCGCAAGGTAGGTTTTTATTATTATTTATTGGCCGATGAGACTTGGAGATGCAAAACAAAAAAAAAAGATCAAAAGGTAAATATTTTCATTTTATTTTCCATTACGATCGATGACGATGTAAAAATAAATTTGAAAAATGTAGAGCGAGGTGCTGGTGCTGCTAATCTTCCTGGCTCCTGCAAGGAAGATAGAAATGAAACATGTTAAATCAATGTTCCACATAATTTCATAAATAAATAGTAATGACATTCATTACAATTACAATGCTTTTTGTCGACAAAAGTCTACCAATACATGTCTTGGATCGCCGCGAACAAGCTGCCTGCAATTGGCAAGTGTACCCCGCAGTATACGGTGCGAGCGCTAGAGCGCGGAAGCCATGCATTGCAAACGTATTAAACATGACATTGCCGGCCCCAGACAGAGTCAGATCGCTGGCACGGTCTCTGAGCTCTACTGCGTTTATGGAAACAAATTTACACCTAAGCAGAATTAAATTTGAGAAGTAAGATATCACGTACCGGTACTGAAAATGTTTGATTAAATAAGTCAAGATTTTTACTGTTTCATCCTATAAACGCGCTGTTTTAACTACCATTACAATGAAAGCGTCACTGTAGTCCCATACGTACGCACACGCGATGTTTTGACCACGTATTCAGCGTTCGCTGGACGCGGCTTTTGACTATCGTCACGTATAGGCCGCACCCCGACTTTGCTTCATTTTCTCATTAAAAAAAAGTGCGGCCTATACGCCGGCAAATACGGTATAAGAACATGTGGAATAGTATCATTATTATTGAATTGAAAAAAACTGGTGAGATTGCACCAGGTATGCCTCTGTACCGTGTCCTTCTAGATCCTCACTAGTATGACTGAGTTCTGAAACTCTTCTCAAGCTCTCATTGGTCCTATTCAAGAAAATAGAATGAATACACCTGATACTTTCTTCCATATTTTCCCCCTCATACTGACGTCAGATTGTGCCATAGCAGTGTGTGGAGCCACCCTTCGTCACTATATGTGTCAGCCAGGGTACCACTGGTGTACAGGAAAATTTCATTTCTCAGCAACATTGCAGGGATGCCACTTGTTCCGTAGTCTGATTTAAAGGAATAAAATCTTTTCTTGTTTCTTTTCCATATTTTTCCTTGATACAGACGTCAGATTGTGCAATAGCGGTGCGAGGGGCCACCCTTCGTCACTACATGTGTCAGCCGGAGTACCACTGGTGCACCCAGTTAGGAGATTTCTTTGATGTGATAGATGAACAGATCATGGGTTATGATATGCCTGCTGTTGTCACCCAGCTTCATGCCCACTTCTGGGGCTGTGGTCTTGATTACAGGTATGGGATAAATAATTTATGAATAAAATTAACATTTTACGTAATGTCTTTTTTATTCATCTATTATAACTACAGTTCATCCCAGAAAAACAAAACAGAGAATTATTGATGATTTATCACAAATAAATCACAAATGAAATAGACAGATTATTTATCATTGTACACTGGAAAGCTTAACATCTCTTCTTTCACTTGGTATTACTCAGGAGATTCCTTATTCACCCTAAGTGACCAAAGAAAAAGAGTAACTTGTCAGGGGTATCTGAATTTCAAGAAGAATATCATTTACATTCACTTATATTGCATATCTCCACACTCTTTCTGTAATGTTTGATGTTTTGTTCTGGTTTCAGGCCTTTGTACTTACCGTTAAAGTCTTTCATCTTACTAGAGTCTTTAAGTATATCAAGTAACCTGGTTTATGAAGCTAAGGAATCATTACTTAGGTGAGTGTCATGTACCCAGTCACATGAACATTGTTTTTGTTTCTTTACTGTTGAAATAAGTCCCGTCGGAACTCAACACAGTACCATTCCAACCCATCAATTCCAAGCTGGTACAATAAATTACATAGGAAACATTTTACATCTTAGTTAATCAGTCATATTGGCTGACCTTATAGCTAGAAATTACCCTCTGGCCTTTTGGTTTATTAAAATGGAGATAATGGTCAAGCGGGGATTCGAACTCACAACTTTTTATTCATATGAGTTGAATGCTCTAACCACTAGACCACATGATTAGTAGAGTCGTTGTTGGATATGTATAACCCTAAACATTTTTGAAATTGGTTAATTGTTTGAATGCTCCACATTGAGTGGAGAAAGGGCATACTTGTCTGCAAGCAATCCAGGTGGGTGTTTAATAAAGCTGTTCGTAAGATACAAATGACTTTACGCACAACTGGTGATCCTTTCTCGTGCTATGTGATATCCCTATGTAATTGAGTTATGACCTAAGAACATGTTCCAGTCATGCTTAAAGTCGTTCGTAACTTTACGAACAGCTTTATGAAACACCCACCAGGATCCGATGACAGGTAATAATACAGTATATCTGTAAAGTGCTTAGAGAAGTCGTTCTAATGTTTTTAGCGCATTTTAAAAGTGAAATATTATTATCATTAAGTTGGCTCGTCTTCTGATTGAAATTATTATAGTGCTGAATTATGAGTTGCAAATGACCTATTCTCACGTAATTAATAGATACACTGGATATGTGTTTTCTATTTCAGATTTCTCATAGATGATGCTGCGTTGTATATATCTGAAAAGTGCAATGAGACCAAAGTTAATCTGAAACGAGGCAAGTGGAGTGAGATTGATGTAATATGAAATCAAAAAGATAACAAAATCTGAAATAACGTCATTGCCAAGACCATAATTGAGGAAATATTGCCAGTACTCGTTTAGAACTTTTGATTGAGGTTACCTATATCACTACACATCATCCCATATAATGTCCATTCCCCCCTACATTAACTAATTGTATCCACGATTAAGATATCGATATACAACTTCTGGGGGGGGGTTCATGTAGACAGCAATATTTTACATTACATTTAGTTTATGTGATTTACATTATTTCAGTTTGATATGAATATATATGTTTCTCCTGTAAAAAATATTTAATATAGAGTGGTTACATAATTGTGTTTAAAGTATATGGACCACTAAATAGTGGAACATATTGACATTTCATACTTAAATGATGCCATCATTTACACAACATAGTTGACTTCGCACAGTAGAGATGAGCTTGCAGTTGTGACCAGTCTTATGTTGGCGGTCCTTGGGTCCGAAGATAAGATTAATTCATGTTTTATATTCTCCTTTGTTTCAGATTATGTGAGTGTTGTAGATCTTGGTATGTTGGAGCTTTCTCTCAGACTGAGCACCCATGAAGGAAAGGTGAGAATAGGATTAATTTTTATATTTTTATGTTATTATTTCCCCAAAGCCTACCATGAGAAGAATTGATGTTGGATGAAAACCCCAGGAGAACAATAGATTTATTCTGTCAACAGTAGAGTAAGTGATGTTAACCCTTTGCGTGCGATGGGCTTCTGTGGAAGCCCAGCGAATCATTCACTTAGCTACGACGGGCTTCTACAGAAGCCGAGATGTTTTGGTTTAATTCGATGAAGTTTTTCAGCTTTTTTGTAATTGTTATGCACTAAAACCTCTGCCACTATTTCCTTTATATACCTATCTCGATAACAGAATGAAAAAAATATACAGCTACGTGGGGAAAAATCCCGAAAATAGGAAATCATTTCAACTTTACCCGATTATTTCGTTGGAGCCAGACGGGGAAGAATAAATTTGGTGACGAGCACGTACGCGCGCGCAAAAGGCCTGATCACGTGATTTGATCCATATCGTGCACTAACATCTTTTTCTGAAAGATCGTCACGTTATATGCTAAGCGTTTATTCACCATTTTCATCTTATTATTTGTTTCATCAAGGAGATTTCAACGACCCGAACAAAAGGAAGATTAGTGTTTATCGAGAGGATGACTTATTGATCGCTTTTCGTACTTAGCAATACAAAAAGCTTTTATGAATACTTTTTTCTTTTTATTTCGACCAACATACGGGAACTAAAAACAACAACTTTGTCTCATTTACCAACAACACGTATAATGCTTATGACATCCGTCAGTGATTCATTTTAATTGCATAAAAGCACTTCCCCTTCGTGATGATGCATATAAGAATGAAAGAAGAACCATTTAGGGAAATTATAGAAAAACAAATGTTCAGATGTCACGGACAACGAGAGAGAATGAGAGACAGAGATAAAAGGATTAAAAGACAAGTGCGCTTTTGCTAACATCCATGAATATCCACTTAAACGAATAACAACATGATTTTATTTTTTGGTTACAGATTACAAAAAAACCCACAACGTTTATTTGTCGCAACTCAGTCCTCGGCCCCTTGTCAAAGTGATGACTTTTAATTATTATGTTTGACCTACCCCCTCCAGATAGAAATGTTCTGACCTGCACTCTAATATTGCTTGTTTGTCCCCTCTCGCCGATTTCTGTTTTTTCGCCAATTTCTTTTTTTTAACCGGCGAATAGCGTGGTAGAAAAGATTCATTTAGAAAAAAAAACGACCCGCACCCGTTTTTGTTCCCGTTACTGCAAACAAACATTTTGATCGCTTAACCCTGGTTAGCATCAAAACCAAAATATATGATTTCTTACATAAAAAACAAGGGCCGCTGAGCGTTTTTGATAATGGAGGGGTTGAGCTGATAGTGGGAGTGGACCGGCCAAAAGAAATATCACAAATTTATATAGACTTCGGATTTTGTGTACATGTTTTTTCTCAAGGGGGTGAGGACTGAAACTTCCTATCAACTCCTCCGCCTCTGCACTATCAGATTGAACGATTAAAACGATAGAGACAAAAATGAATTCTAACTATTATGATTTGTTTTAATGATTTATTTATTACCATGATTACTTCATGTTTTTTCGGTTGTGAAATCAAAGAGACAAATAAAAAATAGAACAAAATAGAACAAATAAAAAACACTTTTGATAGTGGATGTTATAATTTATTTAAGAAAAAATAATTTCTCTTACTTTCAGTAGTTGCTAGCATGGCTCTTTTTGAGAGAAAGTAAGATAAAGAAAGAAACGTAGAAAGTGACAAGGAGAGAGTCGGGAGGTATGATTTCAGACTTACAATTTTAGTCACTTTTACTCATATTACAAATCGAAAACTGATGCGCAAACTTCAGGACAAAAAATATTTTACTATTACAATAGCTGCGTGAAAAATCGAATTAAATGAGACATATAATTTACGAAAAAATCTAAAAATATAGGCATAGGCCTGCTCTCGGAACGATTTATGAAGAGAGAGAGGGGGTAGATGTAATGTAAAATGACAGGTACTGAGAAGAAAAATCAGAGAGAACGAATAGAGGGGGGTTAGGCTGGTACAATACCTCGTAATCCAAATCGGGGAGAAGGAAGACAATACAGATATAATTCGAAACTAAGAGAAAAAAAGGTGTAGACGGTAGGGAATATGGAAATACGATAGATATAGGAAAGGGAATGAAAGCGCAGCGGTAGGGAATGAAAGCGCAGCGGTAGATAATACACTCTGTTATATAGGTTAGAAACCAAGGAAAGGGGCGAAAAAAAAATCCCTTGGTGTCGTTTTTAAATGCATGTACACTTTATATAGACAAATGCGCAATACTAAAAAAAAAAAACGCCAGTCAGATAGAATGATTTCAGTAGCTTTCCAGTGTTATTGAAAATTGTAAACAAATTTTCTATAAAACGGGCCCCTGGTGCACTTTGACCCCCCCCCCCCACCGCTATCTTTCGTTCTCTCATCTTATTGCTATTATGTTTGTCTTCTTTATATTTCAAAGGAAAACAGAAAATAAAGCAATTTAAAACCCCGTTTATCCTCTGCTCTTTCGAAAATGAAAACGGCCTTGTAGTTCTTGATCTCCCAACTCCCAAAACAAAAGAAAGTAATGGCGCCTGCTCAAACAATCCCTTATAAAAAAGAGCAGGGAACAATAATAGCCAACGCCCTGAATAAAATGAAGATTAGCGATTTCGTCAGGATGACCTGCTTTTCGTATTTAGAAGTACAAAAAGCTCAATTAGGAATACCGTTTTTCAAACAATGTAAATGTCTACTCATCTACTTATTTTTGACAAAACATGCAGGTGCTGAAATGGGAAGAACGTTTTCTTCTTGAGCATGACAGGACTTTATAAAATAAAATACAATTCCCCTGGGTGGTGATACGCATAGGGATGGAAGAAGATGCAAGTGGGATTCAGAAAAAGAATAGAAAATGAAAATCGAGATACATGTAAAACGACAGAAAGGATGAGAGGGGGAAAAGAGGAAATAGACCAAAAAGGTATAATGTAAACAATTATGTGCGCTTTTGCTATTGCATGAATATTTACTCATAGAGAATGATAGATTACTAGTCCCCCACCTCAATTTGTAATTCACGTAATTTTATAGAATGAATTTGTCGTGTTAGGTTTTGGAAGCTCTTCATCCCATTCTTTCGTTCTCTACCAGATGAAATTTTTTGCACTGAAAATTCGACAAAAGCATAATCAGTTCAAATGCTAAAACTAATAATGAATTAAAAGTTTACTCACCGGAAATTGAGGAAAAAGAATGAGAATTTACGGTGAGGCATCCTCCTATAAAAAGCATGTTTGTTTGGTGTGTCCCGACAAACACCTCTCAATCTTCCACCTACCCCCCCCCGGCCCTAAAAAAATGTTGCAATTTTCCTACTTTTTTGTCAGTTTCCTACTTCTTTTTTTGCCTTTTCTTTTTTTGTGGCGAATAGCGTAGTAGAAAAGGATCCATAAATAAAGGAAAAAAGACAGGTTCACCTTATATTTTTTTGAGGCGCTTATTCTGGTAAGCATCAACACCAAAATATTTGAAAAAGATGTATAAATAACGGTGGCCACAGAGCGTTTTTTGATAATGGAGGGGTTGAGCTGCTGAATGTGGAAGTGATCCACCCCCCCAAAAAAAAAAAATATCATAAATTTATGGACTAACGCCTCCTTCCGACTCCAACACCTCTGTACTATTCGATCGAACGATTAAAAACAGACAAAACGGGATACAAATCTTTCTTTTTATTTTGTTTTCGGTTGTGAAAAAACCCAGAACTGTTAAAAATGAATAAAATGGAAGAACATAATAAAACACTTTTAATTTGGATGTTACAATTTCATTATATGAAAATAATTTACTTTCTCTTATTGTGATGAACAGTAGTCGGTAGCATGGTTATTTTGGAGGGAAAAGGGAGATAAAGAAAAATGAAATGTAGAATGATCGAGACGAGGAGAGCGTTTGGAGGTATGATTTCAGATCCACTATATAATTTGATTCACATTTACACCCTTCACTCTTTGAAATTGCAACGGAAAACATATCGAATACTGGTATGCCATCTTCAAGAACAATTTTTTTTTATTACAAACTATAATTTATGAAAAGAAGATACCAAGACGATTTTTAGTGAAACGTACGTTGAGGCCACCTTCTTGAAGCCCCCCAAAGTCACAAAATAGTTTCGAACTTTCGTTGCGTGGTGTTATCATCATCGCACTTGCAAGGGAAACTTCACGCTTTTTTATTCATTCTGGAAAGTAAAGGTATTTGGTATGCTGTGATTTCACCCAAAACGGATTATCGTTGTAATTATACACTTTGCAAGTAATCTCTCTACAATAAGGTAAAGATACCATTCATGAGTAGCAGGACAATAGGCAATGAAAAGCACCAGAGCAGACAACAAAGCGGTATCGATCGAATCCACCCTGTCCGCGGGTGCTGATTGCCCTTACGCATTTTTATACACAGTGCCTATTGACTTGGGGAAAAGCGAAGATTTTACAAAATAACACAACTTTTTCCTCGTAAATTTCTTAACTATTCTGTTGATTTGAAAAGCAAAACCTTTATTTCTAGAAAGAAAAATGTCTAATCTTTCATCTTTACATTTACTAAAAATCCTGAAAATACATCAGTTTGGCGCAATTAGCAATTGATTGGGAAAACACTGACTCAGATCCAAATACCAGCAATGTACCAAAACGGCTTCGCCGCAGAGAGAGGTATCGGGATTCGCGGGTCCGCACGCAAAGGGTTAAAGGGAAACCAAATCTACATTAAGGGGAAATTTTTCCTCAACATTTTTTAATGTGAATTAGTTACTATCATTGTTATTTGGTGTTTCTTTATGATTTTTCTTGATCTTCTTAGTATTTTGGTGCAAACATGATTTCCGTCATTATCCAAATCAATACAGTAATTAATCTTTGCATTCTTTTTTTTTTTTGCCTGATGCTCAGAATCCCAAGACTGAGTTGAAGGTCAGTAACAATGTGGTTCACATCCGAACCTGTGCCGACTCCTGCAGTGCCCTCACAAGACTGCTACTCTACCTGTCGTCTGACGGTGACGACGGATGTAGCCCTGATCATCAGGTGACGAAAGGAAGCGATACAACGCAAGAAGTAGAGCGCCCTCCTGAGGTGAGATCAAGGGGTTCATTTCATAAAACAATCAGTCATTGATTTTCACAGACTATTAATTTAAGCTCCTGCAAGTTGTTGCATCTGATTGGCCACATGTATATATGTCAGTAATTTTACTATTGTTATAAGCTACTGCGATTCCTTGCATCTGTTTGGCCAAGAGCAAAGTTTTCAATGATTTTACTTTATTGTTATAAGCTACTGCGATTCTGTGCATCTTTTTGGCCGAGCGCAAAGTTTTCAATGATTTTTATAAGCTTGTGCGATTCCTTACATCTCTTTGGCCGAGAGCAAATTAGTTTGTGAAAATCACTGACCAATTTTTCATGCAATTCTCCCCATTGGCCTGTAGCAGAAAGAGGTGAAATTGATCACAACTCGGAAAAGGCAAACATATGTTACATATATAATTGCATGCTTTTGGGGGGTTGGCATGAATGAAGTTGAATTTAGTCTTAGGAGTTTGTTTTTGCAACTTTTCCTGCATTGGGCCCCAGAGCAATGTTTCACAAAATTTTATATCAGTCCGCAGTTGTAAGATACTGTTGATATAAGCTACTGAAATGGGGTAATTTGATTTGCCCAAAACCCTAATTTCTTGAATTATATTTCTTATTGAATTGTTTGATGAAACAAAGCTATCAGAAGGAAAGCATATCAAATACAGTACAAGTTTTTGCTTCTTACCACCATAGAAAATATTGTTCATCTCATTGGAATACAGTCTTGATAGTATATTTGACTACATTTGCTGATAAATCGAATATATACTTTAAGAGACTACATTTGCATTAGGCTATCTGTCGATAGACATTAAACCTAACCATTGCCATGATTACGAGGTGAGTCCAGTTATCAATTTTAACGGACGAAACCTGGGCCCGTCTTACAAATAGTTACGATTGATCTGGTCAATCGATACTATGGACAGCCAGCAACATATACTATTCATGTTTGTTCAAACATTTTTTAACTATGATGTATATTCATATATTCATTTTTTTTCTTGAAAATTCACTGTGCTTCTCTTTGTTTACAAAGGACATTGTTCAAGTTTCCTACAGAAAAAATTATGACACTGATGGATTTCCATAGAGTTACAATTAATTGGATCGATGTAAGACGGGGCCCAGATTTCAAACTGTAGACTTCTGACTGACTGACGATGTTTAAATAAATACACTGGTTATTAAGAGATCGAGTATGCATTTTATTTCATTGTAGGAGTCGTCATCACCTAAACCAAATAAAGGAGACAGTCCCGTCTCTCATACCCACTCTGATCAGATGAAACAATTGATGGAAGAAGCTATGAGAGAACTCAATGGCGATTCACCGTCTCCTCATAACTCACCTCAAAACAAAGGTAAATCTTTATGATCCATTACAGGAGCTACAGGCTGTTGAAGATACATGTATACTGTATATGAAGAACTCAGTTGCAAAAGGGGTTAGGTCCATTTATCATCAAATTTGATATTTTTTGTCTCGATGTATAGATATTTAGTAGCTCTATAAGATGATACCAAACAAAAGTTGAAATTCCATTAAAAAGTGAACGAAAGTGGCAAAGAAATTTTTTTTTTTCAAAAGGGGTTAGGTCCACAAAGAATTTTTTTGGAAAAGAATATTGAAAAAAATATGAAGACAGGTAGATTTTTTATACCCAATATATGTTCACATGGTAGGGTGTCATGAAAATTTAGTTTGGCATATGAATACTGCAATATGAGGGGAAAAAATGTAGCATTGACACTTGGCAATTCACTTGCAAATTCAGTTAAGTTGAATTAACGATAATATAATAAAAAATATGTTTTATTATGATTTGGAAGTCACTGAAGATTTCTTCATTTTGATAACCTTGTAATGATTTTCTGAAACCTGTCAAAATAAGTTGCTTGACAGAAATGAAGCTATCGTCTAACTCCGCATTCAGACTAATTTGCAGTTTAAATTAAAGAAACGTAACAAAGAACACAAGGAAATGATCCATCTGTTTTGAAGCAAGTTAGTTACATCCTTGACAAATCATGATCAATTGTTCTGCACAACTTGATTTAGAGATTGAGTCCTTTGTTCATTGATGCCTACATTTACTAGTATTAGACATCAAAATAAAGAAAAAAAAATTAACTTCATGACGATATCAATGAAATATCATAATTCGTGTGCCTTCACTCAACAAAAAATTCTGAGAAAGTCAGTTTCCTTTTTTATTTTCTGGGATTGATGCCTACACTTATAAAATATAAAATCAAGAAAAACTTTATTTAATGATAATTTAAATTAAATATCAAAATTTATTTGCCTTCACACAACAAAAAATTCTGAGAAAGTAAGTTTCCTTTCTATTTTCTGGGATGCATTGTACATAAAATCCTGGATAATTGCTTAATACTATTGATATCAGAGTAGATTAAGAAACACTTCAATCTTTCTTCATCACCAGATCATGTTGTACACATTCCCTGCACCCTGAAGCAAGACAGTGGGGCGGAAATGTTTCTGTTCCCCGATGAAGACAACGGCTTGGTGGACGAGGAGGTCAGAGAGGAGGACGATGACGACGTTGAAGTCCTGATCGACATTAGTCCTCCGGGGAGTAGTCCGGTGTCCGTGGGCATGTCCTCGGGGAGCGGTGGTAGCTGGACCGAGCCTGATGGGTTCTACAACGACGAGGAGTTCTGTGTTCTGGATGACCCTGGTATGGGTGTCTTGGTATGTACAGAATCCTGTATCAAAAAGCCTAGTGATTGATGGTGTGATCGATTTTCACAATCGATAGTACTTTGAAGACAATGCAATCTCTCATGCAAGAATGTTCTATGATCAGTTACTACGCTTGTTGTAGTAGCACCCAGCGTTCAATATAGACATCATGTTTTCACCCCAAAGGACACTGTGGCCAGAACTCACAAAGGTAGGTTTGAAAACCATTGGTTGAACCCACGGTTTATGCAGATTTCCTGGAGGTGTGATAGCTCAGTCGGTACAGCGGGGATTACAGATTCCGGCGACCCAGGTTCGGTTCCCACTTGGTGCACTATCGCCCTTTGGTAAGGCATTAATCCTCATTACCAGGTCCCTCAGAGAGGACCTTAAGCCGTCGGTCCTCTGGTTGCTTGCTTATACATGTAAGTATTCATGCTTTGTTAGCAGTCAGGTAAAAAATCACCACCATTATAAATTATGTTTAATTTACCGCGCATATTGAAAAGTGTCCAATACTGATGTGCGCTTCTGTCACAGTGCGCCAAATTGATGCCTGTTGCCATGGTTAAGTACTATCTAATTCATAAGTCCACTGTATTTAATGAGTACATTGATCAAAACAGTGGACTCATTAAAGGAATAGCGTATTTAATCATGGTAACAGGTGTCAATTTGGGGCACTGTGATAGAAGCGCACATCAGTATTGGACACTTTTCGGTATATGCGGCAAATTAGGCGCAATTTATACATGAAATCTGCATAACCACATTTTCAACCGGTGTTTTTTTAAACTACATTTGTGAATTCAGGCCAATATGATTGCAATCTTATGGGAATGAAATAGATGTGGATAATATGGCATGGTCAAGTCTGCTTTTGCTGCCACCTGTGTATAGGTTTCAATGCATAACATCAGGATCCCATTTCATAAAAGTTACTTCTATGATATACTTGCTATTCAATAGTTACTACCATGGTAACGATGATCAACAGGCCAATCAAAATCAAGGATTTCATGCAAGTTACCATGGCATAGCAAAGTTAATACCATAAAGGTAACTTTCATGCAATGAACAAAGAACTCCAGTGCAAACTATTTGGCACATGTTCTGAAGTCAGATTTAACTTAGACCATGGTCTAACTTTGGCATTAAATTATGGGAAGCCAAAAGTGTCCAATTTTTTTACCAAGTTGTATGTTTTTTATGTTTACTGTGCTCCTGATTCATTGATGGTGAAGACGATCACCTATTTATACTTCCAAGACAATTTTAAATTATTTTGAGAGCCACGTGAGCTGAAATATGATATCTCTACTGTTGGCGATTTATGTAACAAATGGCCATCCATACTTAAACCACAACTTTAAACCTGAGTTTAAGTTAAACCCGACTTCAGAATACGGGCCATAGTCTTCATGTCTCTCCTCCCTAACACAGAGACACAGCGGTGAACCTGAGGTGAAGGTATTAGACGACGGACCAATTACCATCAAGCAGGACCACTTTGCTCCTCCGAGGACAAGAGGGGACCAACTCAATGCTCCGCTAGACTTCCCGGCTCCTACCATGAGGTATACTCTGCAAGAGATGACCGTGGTCTGGCATATATATGGAGGTCATGACCTTAGGTCATCAGGGTCAACCAAGAACATCTTCAAACCAGGTAGGGTTTGCATTAATTTGCTTTATTCATCAATATACATGCATGAATTTATTTCCTCATTCATTCATTCATATAACAATGTATTGATTAATTTTTGATTTATTCATATATTCATTTATTTGGTAATTGAATGATTAATTTGTTTGTATATTCATGTTTTATTTGTCATATAATAATAGATCCGTTTATTTTTCTTTAATTCTTTCATGTATTGATTTATTCATTAATGAATTCATTCATTTATTCATTCTTTCTGGAATGTGACATGGGATTCATTAAATTATAGATAAGGGTTGCCATTTGGTCCTGAATTCATTTCAATTCTTTTAAATTACCCTGTATCTATGTATAGTACTTCAGACAATAATCTCTACCATTTCATTCACATTGAAATTTTCCCAAGTTAATGCATTTTGAAGAAATCAGTTCTTCGAGATCATGTGCCAAGCTGAATGAATCTTTTATCTGTGATTCACATATATTTTAGAAAATAATTTCAATCCTGATTGTAGATTTTTTTATAAAGTTTTAAATTCATTTCTCAAAATACATATTTCAGAAATGTATTTCAATTATAATTTTTCATTATCTCTTACAGATGTTAAAAGTACCAGCCCTGCACATAGTGGAGAGAAAAGGTTAGATAAAGTTATAAAATATAATCAAAATTATGAATTAGATATAAATAGTTAATTAAGTATATAAAAATACCTGGTTATCATTTAGTGCAGAATGGAATTATCAAGTTTATTCTATAATTATTTTCTCATGACCTGCTGTATTTGATACCTGTGACACAGAAAAGTAAATGAACTAAGTGACACACTGTTCATTAATTTAGATGACAGTCTACATAACTGCTCAACCATACACGGGTGGATCCAGGATATACCAGGAGGGGCCGAAAAGAAATTGACTAGCAAACAATACCTGCTTCTAAAAACATGCAAGGCTATTAATCATCACAGAAAAAAAAATAGATGAAATTGACTACTTTGGTATTTACTAGTTTGGTGTATTGCATAGAATATTGAGAGGGGCATCAGATTCCCCCTTGTGTTGTAATGGTTTGAAAAACTACTATCTATTTTCACGTTCAAACCAAAAGGATTTATTGTCCATCATTTTCATAAACGAAATCTCGTACATCTCTGTTTTGTAATTTTTTTCATACAAAAATGTATTTGTTCCTTTATTGTTCATTCAACTTTATCAGGCCACAGGGAGGGAGTGCTAGTAATTCACCTTTTAAGAGACCAGGAGACAAGCCAACTTGCAACTTAGCTAACATGAGATGGCAGGAGAGAGGAGGGCCAGAGAGGGATCATTCTGTTCTTATGGAACTCCAAATGAACAAAGTATGACGAACTCATTCATATATTTCATTTTCGTTCACTTAATTTTATTATTGAGACATAAGTTCATGTATTTAAGTGAAGTATGGACTTTGAGATTGATATCTTATTGAATTCTAGGATTGAGAGTTTTTAAAACCAAGGTTCTATTCACTTTTGGTAAGGAATTGAATTAATTTTTGAGAATTCACTCTGATAAATATTTCAAAGATTGTCCTTAAAATTAAAATTTGTATGTGCATAATGGTATCATCTTATTGCTAATGTCTTTCTCTTTTCTCTTGGTATTCAAATGACAGAATGAAATTAAAATAATGAATGAATGTGATGTGAGTATGCTAAACTCCAGCTTTCTGGCTGTCAAATATATGGGTTGTTGTTGTTGTTTATTCATAAATATTATTATTACTCTGTACGTAATAACCAATTTTTAATCACATTTACTGTCTCTCCCATCAGGTCCGCTTCCGCCATGAAACCTATCCGTCCGATGCAAAGCAATCTTCAAGACAGATTCTTTTGATCAACGACATTGAGGTGCGGGATCGTCTCGCTCAGTCTCAAATCAACAAGTTCTTATATCTCTATTCTTCAGAAGCCAGGCCGAAGAGAACCCATGCAAATATGGTATGCCCTCATCTCTTTTAACTCTTACGGTACCGGTGGCTGCTATAGCCGCCTAGGACCCCGTTCACACTATCGTCCTGAAACTAGTTTACTGGAAACCAGTTAAGTGGAAAACTAGTTTAACGTGTAATGAGAACGGTCGAAGCAGTCTTGGACGTGATCTTCCAAAACCAGTTCGGAAAACCACCTTGTAGTTTTCAAGATTGCTTTTCCTCATTAAACTGGTCTTAGCATAAGTGGGACACAATCTTTCTTCGGGAAGCGATCTTTGCACATTTTGAGCGCACTACTCCACACACTGTTTGTCTCTGCTGCAGTTTCAAATTTGGGGTGAAACATGTTACCCATTAAGATCGTTCCCATAGCAACAAGACCCCTTTACTTGAAGTGGTTTTCAAAACCACGTTCAGCTGATCAAATCGGAACGCCTGCAAAGCGATCTTCCAAACTAGTTTTCAGTACACTAGTTTAGAAAGTATAATGAGAATGGTGTCTACCAATATCCATGTGATCCTAAAAATATGTCAAAGTTTGATTTAGTGATTGGGTTTCAGAAAGCTATTGGTTTAACAGAACGCTACAAGGATTATATCCTGAATTTTTCAGCCCATTCCATGTTTGAGAAGTGGTTTCATTCAAAGTGGAGGGAGTGAGAAGGTTCCATGACATTTGCTCCGGCGACAGTTGCTCAGTTCTAAATTCCACACACTAATCGAATGACCAACTTCAACCCTGGGTTTAGCACTATATATATAACTTAACCTAACATTCAACCCTATTGCAACCCTAATCCTATATCTGAGATGAAATTAAGCCCAGAGCAATTGTCGCAGGAGCAAATGTCGTGTCACCAGTGGGAAGGGGTGATTGCCCCGAGTGTGAGAGCCTGTGAGGTGAATCTATCCACCCTTTTCAAGTAGACAAACCCAGACTTCAAACTTGGACCACTGTATGGCCGACTGACTTGATTTATTTCTTGTAACTAGATTAAATTGTGACAAAAACTGTTATTTGCATTTTTAAAATGATTTTGATATCATCTACTTTGATCACGTATACTTCTGTTATCAGGTGCTAGTGAAGGCTCTTCACATCCGACCTGATCCTGATGTTGACACAGAAGAATGTTGTCTGCGGATATCTCTTCAGCCTCTCAGGTTTAATATCGATCAGGTCAGTTGATGTAATGAGCATTATTTTGAATATTTATAACGAAAACTGTGAATCCGCCTACCCGAGTGGCCCGATGTGCTCGGATGTTATGCTGATTCTGTTCTTAGCTTAATCCAGAATTCCTTCCTGTCCCAGTGCATTGGCTCCTGGATGCAGAGTGGCAAATGTAGATTTTGGCCACATTAGGGGCCTGATTAATAAAGTTATGGAAAATATACAATTATTGTAACTACCATCATTAAGTTGATTGTGATTGGCTGCTGAGCCCTGTTACCATGGTAGTTGTCATAATGAAAAAGTTATGATCGTTGTAACTCTGTTTGAATTGGGCACCAGGTCTGATGATAATGGAATTTTGCTCAGATGTTAAGACCATTGTAAAAGATCTCTATGGATACTAACGTGCTGGCCTGATGCATGGCAATCAAATACTCTAGCAGGAAGGGTCAAATTGACCCCCAAGTTTCCCAATCCAGGGTGTAGGTTTAAACCTGTACAATTGTCTTGATATGTAAAGAATTGCAAAGAAATCTCAATCTTATTTGGTACTATGAGCTGCAGTTTTCTACATAACATGGACCAACATCTTTAATATTCAGACTTGGCAGTGCTTATTTTGTCTGCCTTCAAATGACATACACGAACACGCTAGGGCCCGGTAACACAAAGATTGGCGATTAATTACTAATATGAAAGTCTTGTCAGTCTACTTAGCAAAATTTGCATGCATTGATGATCTTGATCGGACATTTCATTTAGCGATCAATCGCTAACTTTGTGCTACGTGGCCCAGGGTCCCGTTTCGTAAAGACTTGTTATAGTAACAAATGCTTGATTTTCTATAATGAGTTAAATTTCAGCCAATCAGATTGAAAGGTATCAGTAGCTTTTAACTGTTATCGCAAATTTGTAATTATGTCAAGTTTTATCAAATGGGCCCAAGATTAAAATATATTTGTATTTTTCTTAACAGGATGCATTATTTTTCTTGAGAGATTTCTTCACAGAGGTATCATCTGAAGCTACTTATGTTCCTAGTCCTGGTAAGTTTGAGCATATCTTTTTACAAAAGCGCAGTTCAATATCGTAGTGCAATGTATCGAACAATATGAATATTTTTTTTTATTATTCTATAGATGAACATAATATTGACTGGCTTTGAGGGAGGTATCATATATATTTCCAAAAGGAATCTTTATCACTCAACTGAGGAAAATATTTGTTTGCCATCTCCCGAAAATTAATGCCATCATGAGTAAGGAAAAAAAAACATATATGAAATGTCTTTTCTTTTTGTAATGCAGATACCTTCCTTCAAATAACATTTCTTTCTTCATATTATGTTTTACTCACTCATACATAAATGACAAATCATTTAAGTAATGTCAGATGGAAGAGGAGACTGTAAGCTTTACAATGACATCTCATTTCTCAATTATATTTTTGATAATGTTGTGGTAAATCATTGATAATTCTTTGTTTTTGCCAGTGGCGGACTGTGACCAGGCGGAGACAAAGCATTGGAGGGGCACTGCATTGTTCACAAACAATACAGTGCCCCTCCAATCATTGTCTCCTCCGGGTCACTGGCGTATGCACTGCAGATTCTTTCATAGCTCCTGTACCTATAGTTTGGGGATTTGATATTTTCAACATTTTACTGTTATTTTATGAAATTTATTGTGTTCAGATCACAAGCCTAGTAAATCCCCAACAGACAAGAAGTCCCACAAGGTGAGGATAACCGATGCCCCGCCCCAAATCATTCCAAATCAACCCGTCCAATCAGATCATCCCATTAGTAACCAAGCAACCAATGATAAGCTTAAAGCATCTAGTTCGCCTGCTCAGCCTGTCTTCTTCAAGTAAGTCATCATATCTCTTCTTTTTTAAAGAATAAATTATTTTATTTCATTTTTTTACTTCTGTGTATCACTCCATTTTATGAATTAAGTTAGATATAGACCATTTGCACGCAGTGTTTATGTGTGGATGTCAATGTTGGTAGTCATTGCTCCCAATACATTTATTGCCTGATATTCTATAGTATCACACCTGTTACCTTTCCCAGATTAAATGATGAAATTCTGTAATGTAAGAAAGAATGTGAACACCGAACTCTGCTAAACTTGTCCTCAAGAAAGATTTTAAGATTCAAATGTGGACCCATGTTGCTTATCAGTTTTTGAACATTTATCTGAAGTATGAAATAATGGTTTCAGAAAAAAAAAACATATGTAAGCTTAACCCTAAAAAGACTGGGGGGGGGCTGATTCAGCCCCCCCCTCGACATTTTTCGCGATAAATCTGCCGCGCGAAATTTTTTGACCGCGTCGCTCGCTGACTTTTTAATTTCAAGTCTCGCGCAACTTTTGAGACCAAAATTGTGACCCCCGGGTACGCGGTTCCAAAATTACGCAACATTTCGTAAGTGCATGCAGACCAAAAATTACTCAAAAACGTGAATTTGTGTACAAATCCAATGCAAATAGTGTTCTTAGCCAAAATTCATAAATGTATCATTATTTTTCCTTTTACTGCTTAAAATCAATTAATTTTATCTTGTTTATGGTCAAAATAAAGTCCCTGACAATTTCCATCGAAAAAACAATAAAAAACAAAAAGTCGAAAAACAAAGAAATACATAAGAAATTTAGAAAACAATAGAATACATAAGAAAATAAATGTGATTTTGAAATTTTTTTTAATCAATTTGATCAGATGCCTATCTAGAGTATATGAAACAAAAATTAGCATTTCAGGGGCATTATTTATTTAATTAGAGCAAACTTATGATTTTACGCATAAATTAGCATAATTAATGAGACTGAGATTTTTTTGCAGAGTTTGATGTTATAGTTTTGTAGATAATGCCATGGGTAACGTGTGTGCCAATTTTCGTCGCGATCGCGCGATTAACGGCAGAGATCATAGGGGGGGGCTGAATCAGCCCCCCCCCAGTCTTCTTAGGTGTCGAAATAGCCCAGTCTATTTAGGGTTAAGGAGCTTATCATTTTACATTGTGGAGCATCACACTTTGGTTCAGTATAAAAGGGGGAAGAAATCATTTGTTAATTTTATTATTTGTTTACATTTCTCCTGTGTACTTTCAAGGTCTTTTGTATTCTCTCCTGATGTTCTCATCAAGTTGGATTACGAAGGAAAACGTGTTGATATGGATCAAGTAAGTCCCTCACCTCATCATTATATTCATATTGGTGACCCTGTTTCATAAAACATTATCATCAATGAAAAGTAACAAACTACTGGTGTAAGTACCAGGGTTCCCCAGCCAATCAGAGAAATCAGGGAAAATTATTTTACTTTTTTCCAGTCAGGGAATAATCAGGGAATTTGATTTTGAAAATACCTAAAATCAGGGGAAAATGCCTCTAATGAGGGAAGAATCGGGGAATTTCAATCAGCCTAAAAGTCAAAAGCAAGGTAGTCAGTCAAACAACATCCATTAAATGACTGGTTATGGTGGTACTAATTAGTTTTACACTATCGTTTTTAGACTGAAAAACATGTCATTCACTGCAACAACTTAGAAAACATGTGAAACTAGGAATGGGTTTAAATAATTATCAGGGAATTTTTAAACTTCATCAGAGAAAAACCAGGGAATTCTGTTTTCTTTAAAAGCTGGGAACCCTAAAGTACTTAAAATTTTGCCATGTGATTGGTTGAGTGCAATTTGGAATTGTTTTTCTAGCTGTTTATTATGGAATAATGAATAATATGTTCATTCTCTTTTCAATATTTTCATGATAATGTTTTAATTTGTTGATCTCTTTAGGGTACATTCCTCGGTCTCCTGGTTGGTTTAGGTCAACTTAACCATTCTGAACTGACTCTGAAGAGACTACATCATAGACATGGGTAAGAACGTCATGCCATTCAAATATGGTGTCATGATTTATATATGGATACTTTTGTACCTGTATGTTATTAATCCTCAAACTACCAGAAGCATGTATTGTTGCATGCTCAATCATGCATTCTTAAGACCCATCTAAAACTTTGTTAAATGGACTGCTTAAGACCCATCTAAAGCTTTGTTAAATGGACTGAATTGAATTATACATGAGTATCATCTTACATATCAATCTCACAACAGTTTAGTGGCCATTGAATCCTTTCAACTGTCTATCCTCCTTGATATTTATTCATATCTTACGGCACTGTCACATCGTTTCATGGAAGCCTTGTGGGTGAGGTAATTGCTGGCAACTTATCCAAAGCAAAGTTATGAGCATGTTCAGAACTTTTTTTGCGTGCAAATCAGATTAGCATGCGCTTCTGCGGGTAACTGCGTGTGAGATACTGTCAATGCAGGTGACTTGCAGCACAAAAAGGTACCCATAAGTCACACACAAGGCTTGCACGGAACGATATGATAATCATATCTTTATTTGCCAGTACCACTTTTTACCTCATCGCTTTGTGTAAGAGGTATAGGCCCGAATTCACAAAGGTGGTTTTAAAAACCCACGGTTGAGTCCATGGTTATGCAGATTTCCTGTATAAATTACGCTTATTTTACCGCGTATATTGAGAAATGTCCAATGCTGATGCGCCTTTTTGTCAGAGTGCGCCAAATTGACGCCTGTTGCCGTGGTTATCCACGCTATTTAATTCATGAGTCTACTGTTTTGAATAATGAGTCCACTCTTCAAACAGTGGACTCATAAATAAAATAGCGTATCTAACCATGGTAACAGGCGTCAATTTGGCGCACTGTGACAAAAGCGCGCATCAGAATTGGACATTTTTTATACACGCGCCCGATACGCGCTAAATCAAGCATAATTTATACAGGAAATCTGCATAAACCATGGACTCAACCGTGGGTTTTCCAAACCACCTTTGCGAATTCAGGCCATAAAGTTTGTATCATTAGTGTTTAAAGAGACAACAATCAATACCATTGTTTGTCATTTTTTAGAGCTCCTCCAGTCACGAGTAAACAAAATATATATTCTACAATTTACATTCAACTGCTCTGTAAATAGTTTAAAATAATTTTTTAATGTTATTTTCAATTTCTATATACCATGGATGTTCATTATCCAACCAGTTTGTAATGTGGACATTTAACTGTTCAAGGATGAGTCTATGAGATGCTAGTTGAGGTAAAAAACAGTAATGATCTCCCTATTGAATTCCCCTTTTATACTGGATAAATGAATTGGAATGTTTTTTTTTTAGAGTTTTACTATGAATGTGTTATCTTTGATGTTATATGTTAATGCTCCTTTTCATATGGTCGCCAAAGTGGTAAATGACAAATATGACAATGACACAATTACATCAGTCATGATTTCATGTGAAAACCAGGTTTCACTCCAAATTTATGTGTATGAATAAACACCAAACCAAATTAGAACTTTAAATTGTCTGCCATAGTAAGAGCTGGTAAATCAGAGTAACAACATTCATCCTCTCACTCAATTTATGTGGACTTTCTCTTTTTTGTTTGTTTTTACTTTTAACAGGTTGCTTGGTGTTGACAGATTAATTCTGTTTGCATTGAATGAATGGGTACAAGACATCAAGAAATCCCAGTTACCCAGAGTATTAGGAGGTGTAGGACCAATGCATTCATTCGTTCAACTCTGTAAGTATATCTGCGTTATTTGGTGAAACACTACTTTATCTTGCTCGTTTCTTCTGTTATATCTATGGAAGCCACATGGTCAAGTGGTTTTGACTCTTTCCTTGAAATCAGAGTATATCTGCATTATTTGGTGAAACACTACTTTATCTTGCTAGTTTCTTCTGTTATATCTATGGAAGCCACATGGTCAAGTGGTTTCGACTCTTAACTTGAAATCAGAGGGTCGTGGGTTGGAATCTGAGCTATGGCATTGCTCTTGCTTAGCAAGATATTAATCCACAATTTGCTGCACTCTACCCAGGTGACGTAAATTGGGTCCAGCAGGAATGAGTTCCTCAAAAAGTTTTGATCACTGAAATCTTAGCTTCACCAGGGTAGTTGAATACTTGCAAAGTATAAATATACTCCTGTACCATATAGCATTATTATTATCATTATCATCATCATCATCATCATCATCACCACCACCATCATCATCACCATCATCATTATCATCATTATTACTACTGCTACTATATTTGAAGAAGAAAAAGAATTAGGGTTGGGACCTTGATCATATTCCATAAAAGTCCCATTGAGCAGTACAAGATGGATGGTTGCCTTGTGCGAGGTACCCAGAGAGGCGCCAACTCATTCGGTACATCCACTGCCATGGCCGTTGTAAAACCAACTAGACTTTCATTTATTTATTTCAGTCCAAGGCATGTTTGACCTGGTAAGGTTACCCGTCGAGCAGTACAAGAGGGATGGTCGCCTTGTTCGAGGCATCCAACGAGGCGCCAACTCATTTGGTACATCCACCGCCATGGCTGTCGTAGAACTGACCAACCGGTTCGTCAAGCTCCTTCAGGTATGTGATTAATCACCAACCACTGTTACAAGCTACTGAAATCCTTGCATCTGAATGGCTGAGAGCAAACTAGTCAATATCACTGACAAGATACTTCATGAAAAGCTCCCCTGTATTTACAATTTTGTCACTATTTTTTTGTCTCACCTGCGAAGCAGAGTGAGACTATAGGCGCCGCTTTTCCGACGGCGGCGGCGGCGTCAACATCAAATCTTAACCTGAGGTTAAGTTTTTGAAATGACATCATAACTTACAAGTATATGGACCTAGTTCATGAAACTTGGACATAAGATTTATCAATTATCACTGAACATCCTGCGTGAGTTTTATGTCACATGACCAAGGTCAAAGGTCATTTAGGGTCAATGAACTTTGGCCGAATGGGGGTATCTGTTGAATTCCCATCATAACTTTGAAAGTTTATGGATCTGATTCATGAAACATGGACATAATAGTAATCAAGCATCACTGAAAATTTTGTGCAAGTTTCAGGTCTCATGATTAAGGTCAAAGGTCATTTAGGGTCAATGAACTTTGGCCGATTTGGGGGTATCTGTTGAATTACCATCATAACTTTGAAAGTTTATTGGTCTAGTTCGTTAAACTTGGACATTAGAGTAATCAAGTATCACTGAACATCCTGTGCGCTTTTCAGGTCACATGACCAATGTCAAAGGTCAATGAACTTTGGCCGAATTGGGTGTATCTGTTGAATTACCATCATAACTTTGAAAGTTTATGGATCTGATTCATGAATCTTGGACATAAGAGTAATCAAGTATCACTGAACATCCTGTGCGAGTTACAAGTCACATGATCAAGGTCAAAGGTCATGTAAAGCCAATGAACTTTGGCCATGTTGGGTTTTTTTGTTGAATAACTATCATATCTCTGTAAGTTTATTGGTCTAGTTCATAAAAAGTGGACATGAGAGTAACCATGTATCACTGAACATCTTGTGCGAGTTAGAGTAGTTTTCAAAGTCAGCACTGCTGCTATATTGAACCGCGTGATGCAGGTGAGACGGCCAGAGGCATTCCACTTGTTTTTTAGTTCATTCTGTTTTTTTCTTGATTTTCTATTTGTTTCAGTCATGCATATTTGTCGTGTTTAAAATAAATCAGCAGTTTTAGTCCTCAAATACCTCTGTACCATGGGGTCAAATTAATGTTATTTGTGCTTGTAATTTGGGAGAGAAATGTTGATCATTACTAGTCATCAATATTGACTTAAATAAGAAATTAAACTGTACGGTTCACAAGTGAAATTGAATATTAGTTTAACTTGTAATTCAGGGGAATTTTTTTTCATTACTGGTTATCAATATTGCCCCCATTTTATTCATGAATGTCTTTTAATTTTTTTATTAAATGACTCATTACATTGTGAATGTTTTGTTATATATACTTTGAAAAAGAAAGGATCAATAATAACATTAAAAAAGGATATTGAATATGTAATATATCAAATATATAGATTTGCCTACTGGACATGCATCACATGATGATATTATGTTATTTCTGTCAAATGGTGGCTGAGTGGTAGAGGCCACATGCTGATCCTTTTAAAAAGGACCTTCTGCCTCTTTGTTAGGCATTCTATGTATTAGAATTAAGAAATGCTGATAAAAACATTTTTTATGTTATGTAGACTCTACGGGGAGACCATTTCATAAGATCTGAAGTGGTTATCCTGGGTGAATAAGAATTGTTATTATCATTAATGTTTCATTTTGTTTGTAATTTTGTTAATAGTGAAACCCAGTCTATCTAATTGTGGTATGCTTCAAGAAGAAATACGTTGATTTAGATTTTAGAAAAAAAGGAAATTTGTTGCCTCTTGTTTTGCAGGTTGCTGCTGAGACAGCCTATGATGTCGTGTCCCCCGGACCCAGTGTGTCTAGCCGAGCTATCACGTATGGTCCATTCGGTCAGCAGAGATTAGCTAGACAACCAACAGATTTCAGAGAAGGAATGGCTAATGCCATCAACGTGGTCAGAGAGGTAGGGTAATTGCATTTTATTGTTTTTCATCTTTCTTTGCTTCAAAATCTGGATCATTTACATAGAAATGCTGCAAATCATAAAAATTTTATTCAGGTCATATCATGTTATTTAACATCACCTTGTGCTTCCAAAGGGCTTTAGCCTGGCTAGCCCTAATACAGCGTACATGCATTTCAAGGAAATTTTTCCTACCACGTGGAGATAAGACCAACTGGACGTAAGACCCTATGACCCAAAGTCACAAAGATGGTTTCCATTATACCATGTTACAAACCCTGGACTATGCGGTTTTGTGTACGTAATTATGTTAATTTAATAGAATGCAATTAGAATTGTCCAGGAATAAAAGCTATTGGTGAAAGGTACTTAATTCATGGGCGGATGAAGCGTGTCTTGCGAGAAGTACAATTGAAACCACTTTTTTTCAATTTGGACCATAATGTTTAGCCCATGTGGTATTAGACTATATGAAAAGGAGACCAACTTTCTGTAGACCAAGTTATTTCAAACCAGTATAGTGTTAGACTCTCAGAATAGACCTAGTGAATATAAACTGATGTGATATTAGACTAACTGAGGAATAGACCAACTGTTTGTAGATCAAGTGAAAATAAACCATTTCCTCATTTCAGGGGTTGGGCGATACCGCCACAGCCATCATGCAAACGGCCCTGGAAGAGCACGAACACAAGGGCGTGTCCGGAGCAGTCGGGGGCATCCTGCGACAGATACCTCCCTCCGTCATACGCCCCCTCATCCTGGCAACGGAAGCAACGTCCAGCGTCCTGGGCGGGGTCAGGAATCAGATGTTACCTGATGCTCGGAAGGAGGATGCCGAGAAGTGGAGATCAAAGGCAAAGTGATATTCAGTATCTTGGGCCTATTTCATGAAGAATTACAATTATTAAAACTTTTTATTTGTAGTAAGTGCGGCGTTAATGGGTCTCGGCCGCCAATCAGTAGCTAAGGATGCATGGAAATGAAAGCCAAAGGGAAAATGAATCCTCTAGGGCCTGTTATCAAGAACTTACAATTGTTGTTCCTTTTCATTAATGGTAAATCCCTATGGTGATGTGGACTCAGCAGCCAATTGAAACCAACAGATGCATAGAAGTGGAGGTTAAAGGCAAAGTGATTAGTCTTTGGCCTGCTTCAAAAATAAATTACAATTTTTCATGGTAAGTCCTATAGTCACAGGTCTCAGCAGCCAATCGAAATCAGAGGGTGCTGAGAAATGGAGGTCAAAGGCAAAGTGATTTATTTTGGACCTGTTTCATGAATGAACTTACAATTATTGTAACATTTCAGCAAGTCTTATGATAACAGGGCTCAGCCGCCAATCAAAATCAAAATCCAGGGCCTGTTTTCACAAATTACAATTAATGTTATTTTTCATTAATGAGAGGTGGAAAATGAACTTCAATCTTGACAAGTCATAGTGTAACAGAGCTTAACAGCCAATCAAGATCAATGGTTTCAATCGAAATTCAGGGTTTGTGAGATATTCTAGTCTGGCCTTTGTGTCATGGTTCATACGGGTCAGGACAGGGCATTCATGGGAAATCAAGGAAGATGATGATAATTGAAAATAGTGTTCATGTATCGTTGCTCACATTAGGGCCACTTATATACCTTATTTCATATTTTGATGTATAATTTATTTAAAGATATTAGAAACAAGTGACTATATCATTTCAGGGTGCATGCCTCTCTGATTAATGCAATTGATGTTTAAAGGAAATGTATATTATCAGGCAATGAGGACCACCATGTTTGATGCTGCTGAGTAGGGCCATCCTCTCGTTATCATTTTATGAATTTCACATGTATCATATATGTATTGTTATTTGTTTTTTACAGAAATGAATTCAATTCAATTAAGGATGTAACAACTCAAAGTCAGAGATAAAAACAGGCACTGAAGTGTTGTATTGATGCATTGTATTTTTTTGTGTGAAATGTAGCGGATGTCTTAGTCACACCTGCAAAGCTGACTCCAGACAGACTGAATCTATTACATTATTTCCAATGACGTACGATCGGTCGGGTTGGAGTCAGTTTCGTTGGTGTGACTGTTGCGTACCATGTATTTTGATTGGAGCTGAATTTCTTGAGCAATCTGTGATATCTTGAGTCTGATTTTGATGTGCCATTTGATAAGCGCTTCCAGCCCATCCAGTTTGCTGTGCCTTTAGCCAAAGATTTTTTTCCCCCGCTGTATGACTGTTGAGACTCTTCTGTTTTAGCTAGGAAACTTTGTCTTTGCAAGATGTGAAGGAGATAATCATTGTATTGCCATACAGTAATTCATTCTTTGTACCTGTCCATTCTTTATGTAATTTTTTTTCTTCTTTCATATAAGGTAGCATTTTTTTTCTTAAGCTAAATTAGAGAGTGACTCTATCCATGCCACTGTCTTGTCGCTTAGGTGTATCAGGTCAACTTCTATGTTTCTATGTGTTTCTAGGTCAGAACACTAAAAAAAAAAAATGTGGTATGGAGTTTGTTCGAGGTTTCCACATACATGTAAACCAAACAATGTAATCTTGTATGTCGTCATAATAATGCAATGACCATTAATTATTTGAAGGTGTTCTTACAACTTGTAATGTGCATCTAACTTTGTTAAAGTCGAATCTTTTGGAATGACAGAAATTTGTTCATCTTGGGAAATTTGGACTTGGAAGAGGTATTTTATGCAATTTCTGCATAGTCTGTCTAAAATTGCTTTGTTGGAAAACAGTTTAAATTGAACCAAGCATACTTGCATGATCAGAAAGACACCTGTAAATTCCGATACTTGTTTCAAGCCCCAAAATACCCATTAATTATTTTGAAAATTCACACCCCAAAAAAAATAAATCTTAATGTATACCCGATCTAAAAATTTCAGGGTTTTTTTCGTAATGTGGAGGTGTGATGGAACCTTGTTCAATTCTTCTATTAATTAGCTACTCTTGCATTGTTTCGCTGATCTTGAAAGTGGACTATTATCACTCAATGATTATGTTACAGTTCATACAAATATATCTGAGAAACTGTTACTGATTTTGCATTGCTTCAAATCTTCTGTTCAATATCATTTGAATGAATTGAAATATGTTTCCTTCATATTTTCATTCTGTGGTTTTAAGTTTTTTTTTAAGTGTTTACCATATTGCATTTTTTTCCATTTTTTCTCTAATCTACACAATTAAACAATATACTATATCAGTGGCATTATTATTTGACTATTCATCCAAGAAATACTTTTTTTTTAATTATGATATTTTATGGAAAATAATGTACATGTAATATTAGGTGCTGGAATCAACATTGCACAGTGTTCAAGTTGCATATTGTCATTATAACCCAGGCTTCAGCCAACTGTTGTTCCTACACGCAGTCAATTATGTTGAGGTTTTAAAAGAAATAAAATCCTTTATTGTTACTGACGTTCAGTGTGCATACGATACATGACTTTGATTTGTGTCAATCTGAAGAACCAAGCCAATTTACACAATTTACATTTGATTAAATATGTACATGAAAATGCTAAGATGTAGAAAAAAAAATGACATCACACTTTAGTACTCTCCGAGATGTTTATTGAAAAGCAATCTTTTATCATCTTTTCAAGATATCATTTAATTTGGTCTTGATATTTTCCCTTTTCTTTGAAAATTATATGTGTATTCATTTATGTATATTTTTTGTATTTCGAGAATAAGATAAGCTATAGTTTTGCATTAATGCATCGCTGAAATCTTGAAATCAGAGAAAGAAAAGAGAGAGAGATAATTTAGTAACTCGCAATCTTTCCCTAGACCTATATCTCCAGTGGGCTATTTAGACAGGTTTGAATACAGCTCAGAAAAAGGTGTATTTTAAAATTATGGCAATAATGGCAACCTATTATTGTCTGGAAACAGTCTCATTCCTGTAGAGATCTCCTTTTTAGCAAAAGAATGTTGCAACTTATGTCATGAGCCTAAAATACAACTTTTTTGAGATGCAAAGTTCAACTGCCCACCCTCAAATTGTCCACAATAATATGACTAGCTAATCCATACAATTATGACCCTGGAATGTACTTATATAATGCTTATTGAAGAATTAATTGATCGCATACATGTTGTTGGTGCTTCACAAATGATGGAAATCTTGGGGGGATATTAATGCAAAACCATAGCATACTGTATTTAAACCTGTTAAACAATTAGTTTTTCAGCATGTAATCATGTATAAAACTGTTAAGACTGTTTAATTGGAATCTCCTTTTAATTCCTTTCATATGTTCTTTCATTGCTTTTAAAAGTATGCAAAGTTAACATTTGAAGATAAAAAAAATTATATATATTCAGCTGCCAATTGACTTGTGTGATGACTACAAAAGTATTTATACAGTATCTATGTTTTCAGAGTACTGCTATAATAGCATTTTGTATGTCATTTTAATTTGTAAATTGTACATGTTTATCCTGCTTGCCATGTATACATAATGTGTGATATAAATGATATGAAAGGAATATATCATAAGTTGATATTATAATGAGAGATTTTGAGGAAGGCTTTGTCAGTTGACAAAGTGCAAGAAAATAGAGATATAAACAATTTTTATTGTTATAGGTACTGGATGATTGAATTATATATTGGAAGTGTTTCACAAATCAATTTGTCTGATTTTGTTCACTGACAATTGTTTTAAGTTACTGAAATAGTTGTATCTGATTGGCTGAGGACAAATTTGTTATTGAAAATTACTGATAACATGCTTCATGCAAGCCCAGTTGAAAGTACATGGAAGTTATCCTGAATATATTACTGCTAGACTTAGACATTGGACACAGTGAATTCTTGTACAATTCTTTTTGTTTTAATATAGCTAATTATTTTATTTAAACACATATATATAGTTATTACATATACATGTATGTAATGTAAAGTGCATGGGTAGTAAGTAACTCTTTGTCTTATTGAAAATACATGTGGCAAGTTATCTAAAAATAAACATGTAATATCGTGAAAATATCGAGTTGCCCGTGTTTTTTTTTTTTTTCAATTTGAGTCTGGTAATTATTTTTCATGGTTTACCAAGAAAAAAACATCATTCATATATTGACAAAAAATATCAGATACATTACTTATTACTTATATTACTTTATTGATTTGTGATGTTGATCAAATTAGTGTTTTGCATTTGCCCACAGCTTGTTTTGTGAAAGGAATTTTATCATTTCATTTTGATCCAAAAATTGATAAAATGGATGAAATGTGTAGCATAACATTGCTAGTAACATGGTATTGAGATTTTGTTGTAATTAAAGTACCTGGTAATATGGCCGTCAATAAATTGAGGTAATATGAGGAAGCACAAAGTTTTGCCTATGAACTAAAATCGATTTCATACACTTGCTGTTAAAATCAATCTTAAGCAATATATATGTAAAACATCACATCATAAAATTTACTATACTGAGAATATAGTTATGTTACATGAATATGTATCATTGAGTTGGAACTTAAAAGTACTGTTTACAGGGGAATTATAGCACCAAAATATATTAGGTAATGAGTTTCATGATGTTTAGTTCATAGTCTTGATCTATAGAAAGTTTCAAGAGTAACAGATTTTTTTTTTTTATTCTTCAGGTAGAGAAAATGTAGCTCTCATCGCTAGCACATGCTCAAGTTTACAGGAAATTCCAAAGACTGGATTGTTTCAGTTGCATGTTATTCATTGGTAGTTGCTTCAGACTCTGTCTCTGTGACCTCTCGTCTGGTGTGTTCCATGTCAGATGGGGGCGGTTTCACTGTCTGGGAGACTGATGATGAAGTAGCCGTTACTGAAGATGGAGCTAGTGATCCAATCTGGAGATGCAATGGCTTCTGAGGGTTAGGTGGTGGAGGCATAGGATACCAAGGGTTGCAGTATGGAATGGCTGGATGCAAGGGGTAAGGTCCTGCACCGGGATGTTGAGAATGAATGCCTGGTGCAGGATAGTATCCTAGAGAGGACCAAGGGTGAAGGAGGCCGGCAATCGGGAGTCCAGATGGTGGTGGATTACCTGTAGGCGGTGGGATGACACCTTGCAGAGGATGCTCTGTACCGGAAGACTTGCACCAAGGTGCGGTAGGTGCCTTTGATGCTTCCGTGGTTGATGGTGTCTTTGATGCTGATCCTGAAGACATAGGATTGTCTCTTTTGGCCAAAGGATGTGGTGGTTGATTAGTATTGAGGCCCAGTGGATGGTACCAGTGACCTGGTGGTGGCATTGGTGGTGGCAAGAATCCCATGGTTGGTATACTTGATGGTGGTAGTGGTGGGTACAAGAAGCCTGGTGGTATCTTAGATGGCATGGGTGGTGCCACTGAAGGTATCCCTGGTGCTACTGTTGGTACACCTGGTACTGTTGGTAAACCTAGTGGAGCTATGTAGCTTTGACCTGGCACTTGGTGTGGATTTTGCATGTGAGAGAAGGTTCTCAAAGGTTCTGGCCAGTACTGAGGAGGTACCTGGTGTTTTGGTTCGGTCTCTGATGGCGATGTTCTGCCAGCCTTTGCTTCCTCTCTTTCTTGACGGAGTCTTCTTGACCGAAACCAACCCTGCATGTGAATGACAAGAGCAGAACATTAATGAATAATAGAAATCAGAGACAGACCTGTAATTATAAGAAGTGTCTAGTCAAATTCTACATGCAAAATATCAAGATGCTAATTTAAACTACAGTATCCTATGTTTTGTGAATTTCTAAATTTCTGAATTTACAAATGAGAATTTATCCTACATAAAAAGTCTTTGCGAATAATGAAATACATATTTCTATAAATACATTTCACTCTCTTCTCCCTTTGTAAAATTGCTCACAACAAATGGGAATTACCTCAATTATTTATTGGCAAGCAGTGCTCTTTCAAATATTTTTTTAAATCTTCATCACAACTAAACGATCAAGAATTTACAAACAAATGGGACCTGTTTCATGAAGACTTATGACTACAGTAAATTTTCTTCTTTGTAACTTTTCCATTTGATCTGTCTTGGAGACTTTTATTTTGATCGGATGCTGAATCGTATTACCATGGTAGTTGCCATGATAGCAAAGTTGTCGCAGTTGTAACCCTTTATGAAGCCAGTCACTAAGAACTGTTTATCAGATGATGGAACCATTCTTACCCGGATCTTCTTGCTGTCAAGCCCAGTAAGATGCACCAGTAGTTTCATGGTGGCTGTCCCGGGGTGATCCGAGATGTGGAAGGCCGCTTCCAGGAGGTCCCTTTCACTTGCTGTGAAACCCCTTCGGTGCGGTCTCGTTGGACACCCTGATGATGGTTCTTCAGAAGCTGCATTCCCTGCGATGGGGGATCCGTTTGTCTCAAGGTTGTAAGGCATGGTATGTGAGGCTTGGGTAGGGTTAGCAGGAAGGCTCGCATCTGATGGATCGGAGCTGGCACTTTTGTCTTCAGGTGAAAGGGTTTTAGGTGACAGTTCTTCGGATGATGCTGTTTAGGATGATGTAAATATTTGCTTCACATTAGTATGATCACTGGTATATAGGTTGAGGGCTCTTGATGTTCCATGACAAAGATGAAGAAAAATTAGAAAAAGTGGGGGGAGGTGAAATGGTAGAACTTTCTGAATGTTATTTAAAATATCTACATGTATCACATAATCATATCATTTCAAAAGGTCAACATTTTTGCCTTTAGAAATTTGCCCTAAATGCCTTTTCAGCCCCCTCAATATTAGGGGCCCATTATGTAGAGGATGCCTACACTAAATCATGTCAAATGAAGACATTTGCAAACTTCATCTACATGTGCATAAGTTTATAGCAAGCGCGGATCCATGATTTGTTACTAACGCATGTGCTCTGTCTTTTCTACACAAAGTTTTCTTCCCAATAGCACATGACAACATAAATTGTATTCACAGGGGGGGGGGGGGCATTTTTCGAAAAAGTGGGGGCATATGCAGGCCAGGGATATTCCAATCCAATCCTGTACTGACAGAGAATTATACCAGTCTGCTAATCGGCTACCGTATCAATTATTTGAGTCACTTGATTAAATAAATCTTTTTATTTAATATTCTTTATTATGCCACTGATCAATAAAAAAAAATCAGAATAATTTGCAAGGTGATCAAAATACTATTCTGAGCACAAAGGGACCCTCATAAACACAGTACATGTAACATTTTGAAATCTGTTAAATATACAGTGTGTCCCTGAAAAAAAAGGAAACCGGGATTCCCATGTCTTTTTTTCTTCAAAAGCAAATGAATGATGAGTTTTCATTTTCATAATCATATAATTGAGGTTTTCCTCTTTTTTAATACCTAACATAAGACGAACATTTCAAGCATTAATGAGCAAGACGAATTTGAAATTTTAATTTAAACACCAGGTTGCTCAGAGAATTGGAGGAGATTAGTTTGAGATACGACGATTCGACGATTGGCTCATTAGCATTTCTTTTGTATTCTATGTCAAGATTCTCTCATTGATATCCCTGAAATGAGAGTGGATTCAGATTCACACATCAGTTTCTGCGCAAAACGTTTCTGATAGGCCTCACTATTTGTTTGTAATCTGTCATGCGTGAATGATTTGCTAAGCTGTTGTATCAAATGTGAGATGAGATTCTGCTCTTGCCGTGAGTATCAAATTTGTAGTAAAAAACATATTTAATAATTGTAAAATCTATCTCTGAAAACAGGTTTCTTTTTTTGTGGGACACACTTTATAATAAGTTATAACAGATGCATGGTGTTTTTTATTTAATTAAAATATTTGGTAAAATAGGTCTTCCTTATTCTGGTAGAATAACATAACCTAACCTAATCTGAACACAACCCTTTGGGAAAAAGTTTCTGAATATGATAATTTCAAAGATTGAATATCATTATTCTATTATTGGTTAATGTAGATACATGCAGCTTTAACATAAGTCAATTTTGGGTATAATTCGTAAAAATGGTGACTGCCCCGAGAGAAATGATTTTTTTTTCTTTAAAATTGTATGTTTTCTCATTATTAAGAGAGAGTGCATGTATATTCAATACAGGGGGAAGGGCTGACCTTTTGTTTCCAGTAATGGAGAGATTTGTTTTTTTTTAAAGGAGACAAGAGGTGTAAAGTTTCAAGATAGGTCTTGCCCATGTGACTCGATTTTACCGCTGTTCTTCATTTAAGAAAAATGTCATTCAACTTTAGATTACCCTCCCCCCCCCCCCCGCACACATATCCAAATACACTGGCGCCGTCTTTAACGAGAAAACTTCAAAGTTGCTTTACACATATTTATTTTATGTTTACTTATAGAACCGATGATTTGATAAACTACAAATTTTCAGCGGAAGGAACCAAAATGTGTGATTAATTGATTAACCTCCTTGGAATGACTCAAATAAACCTTTTGTGGATAACAAACAAAATAACTGAACAGGTCCCTTTCTTTTTGCCTTCTTTGTCCTCGGGACACCGTTTCCTGTGGGCTTAACTCTTAAAACACCTTGTACAGCCAGTGTCTTTGTGTTATGGTGCAGATGGTTTATTTGCATAAATCGATATAACTCTCGCGTGTCAATACTGGTGCTACCCGCATGTTAATTTTCTAAATTAGTACGTGTTATATGAATTTCAGACCGACCGAATTCTGTCTCGTGGCCATGAGTGCAGTTTATATCCTAGATTTTCACAAAACGCCCATGATAAATGATTAATCGACCAAAATCATTGTTGGACTTTCATGTACACAAAAATCATTACGTTTTTCTCGATTTCCTCAAAATCTTAGATTTGAGTCGCAATTACTCTAATACATTCAATGAGCGAAATTGTGCTCTTTCAAGAAACAGTAATCGTAATTCCCAAAGGCAACAGCGAAACAAAAAGCGTCGTTATTCATGCGGACGGCAAATATTGGTCAATATAACATTATTGCGGAGAGAAATAAAACGTGGACAAAGGTATTTTTTGGCAGCTAAAACAGAAGGTATGAAGAATAAAGGTATATTGCTACATTTCACCAATGCAGGACTATTCCTAGGTCGCATTGTCACCCTATATCTTTCGTTTTGAATTTATATATAATTCATGTTTGACTCTGCACTTTTCAAGTTTAATTTGAAAAAAAAAAAGTTTCAATTCAATGATGATGTTTGAAGAAAGGCGCCGATGTACAAAGGCTGGTCTTCCAATTAGTTCCAAACAAAGGGCGGTGTCGTCGGCCTTTTTCGGAAAACGATAGCAAACGAAACCTGAACCCTTTGTGACTATATGTTTCGAATGCATTTCTTCAACAAATTTTTTAACCATATTCTCCCATATTTTACCCAAATCTGGCACATAGTGGTTCTAAAAACTATTTTCAAACTTCCAAGTACACCCTCACAGGATTAAAAACAGCTTGACGAAATCTTTAAAAAAAAAAAAAAAAAGGGGGGGGTATGATCCAGAAAAAAAATCAGTTTGGAGAACAACTTCACCCCCCCCCCAAAAAAAAAAACATCCTTTTCTATTACGAGTGCATGCATGCTCATGAAAATAGCCCTTTTCTCCTTATTTGCGAACATGTTAAAAAAATAGGATAATCATGTTCACACCTCTGAATATCGGGTATGATTTTGTATACTTATATATGATTTTTCTAAAGACTCTTTACGCTGAACAATGAATATATATAGTATGAAATCGGTTTCTTGTGAATTTACTGAAATCTGTTCGTTTGCATTAAATAAACTTAACTATGAACTCCAAGAGAGAGAGTGGGAGAAAGAGGACACATATCATGCATGACTTGTGAAAAATGATTTATCCATGATGGCAATAATGCTATTGTGATAGAATTTGCATTTTTTACTGGGAAGGGGTCAAATCCCTCTGCTCATTATCGAACCATGTGGGAGTAATTGAATCCCCAAAAGTCAGTATTCATAATGATAATAATTAAGAAATGATGATTGTGCCTATATATAACGAGGTATACTTCCACATCTATTTGAAAAAAAGGGAAAGAAGAAAGTCTATACAATCATTTTAAAATGCAAACAATATAATCATGCCGAAAAAAATATATTTCGTACATAGTACAATGTTTTTCTTACCATTTTGATCAAGTGGGGTATCCATCTTGTTAGACTCGTCAGAACTTCTGTTCTTGAAGTTCTCTTCCTTGGAATCGATGGTTGAGGTCGAGAATGGCACTCCAACCCTGAATTCAGCAATCGCCCTTGCTAGCTCTCTCGGCGACATGACGTTGTCATCGTCAACGTCCTGATGGCGAGGCGGTGGGCTCTTCTGATGTTTCGTTGTCGGCGATGATTTCGTCATCGCACTTTCTGCTGCAGCATCCATACGACTTGCGGATCGTGTACGCATTCGATTCCTTATTACAACCGGCGGCATCGTCCAGATACGGGAACGAACGTCGTTTGAGATGAATCAAAATGATATGTTTGTTTATTGAGAAATGAATGTTTCCAGAAAAGCTTGTATGATGGTGGAGCCAGCCAACATCCGAATGACGAGTGCTGCAGCTCTTCTCTCGATCTCTTCCCACGGAGCTCTGCCAACTGAGTACCCTCTCTTGAATATTTAAATACATGCAAAACGGAACACACATAAAGCACTGATTAATGGCTCTATTGTGTGCTTCGCAATCCCAAATAAATTAACCATTTAAACGATCGCACCTCTATTTATGGGTTTTCTTTGCTTCCAGAATAAACCCCGTCTGTTGTCGGTACGGGGGGCTCGAGTCACCTATTGTGTTAAGATTAAACCCCCTAGTTCTATTCAGTAAGGGGCAGCACCGCTGCTCTTGAAGTAAAAGCGTGCCACCAACAAAAAATAATAATCCGGCGTGCGCGCCCTATATAATAAAGACTACTTAAAGGGTGTTTGAAAGATAAGAAGAATAGATCAAGTGTCACAATACCTGGGAGTTAAATGGCTCGTCCTCTTCGGCTTAACATTGTAAGCATATAATACTTCTTAAAGAACTACCTGTGTCCTGAGAACAGGTGGCCCATCAATATTATTGAGGGGAAGTATCAAGGTTTTTAATTCTTTGTATGAAGATATCAACTAGAAATTGTACCCCTACTTCTCACCATAATTAAGCTGCAGATAGATGGAAAGGTTGATTTGAAAAAACCCTTGTATTATTTTTATCGCTATTGACATCTTTTAAAATATCAAAGATATACAAGGCGTCCCTGAAAAAAAAAAGAAACCGGGATTCCCATGTTCTTATTATTCAAAGGCAAATTAATTGTGGTATTTTGTTAACATCATCCAATTATTCCTCTTTATTTTGATACCTAATATGAGACGAACACTTAACGCATTAATGAGGGAGACGAGTTTGGCTCAATGGCATTTCTTTTGTATTCTTTGTTACAGGTTAGGTACACCCCAGAAAAATATTGATTTGAATAATAGAGAAAAAAAAATCAAACTAGCATAACGCAAACATTTTTATCAAAATCGGTTGTAAAATAAGAAAGATATACGACATTGTGAAGTTTCGCTTATTTTTCACAAAACAGTGATATGCACAGCTCAGTGACATGCAAATGAGACAGTCGATGATGACCCTCACTCACTATTTCTTGTTTTGTTTTTTATTGTTTGAATTACACAATATTTCATTATTACAGATTTGACAAATTAAGCCTGAACCATATTAAAACAATTAAACTGAATTATAAAAAACAATGCTAATTCCACATGTTCAAAAAGAATTAATCATTATTGATTCACTTGACAATGAGGAGAAAATTAGAATATTTCATATTTCATATAATAAGATACAAAAGAAATAGTGAGTGGATGACGTCATCAGTTGCATACCGACTATGCAGTGCATATAACTATTTTGTAAAATTAAGTGAAACTTTAAAATGTCATAACTTTCTTGTATTACATCCGATTTTGATGAAATTTTCAGTGTTAGGCTAGTTGCATTTTTCTCTTTTTATTCAAATGATCTTTTTTTAGGGTAGACATGTCCTTTAAAATTCTCTCACTGATCCCTGAAATGAGAATGGATTCATTTTCACACGCAAATCATTTCTGATATGCCTCAATATTTTCTTTTTTATTATCTGCCATGCGTGAACGATTTGCTAAGCTGTTGGTTTCAAATTAGAGTTGAGATTCCAATATTACCATGAGTAACAAATTTATAGTAAAAGCTATCTCTGAAAACGGGTTTCCCTTTTTTGTTGGACTCACTGTATGACAAACAAATTCCTGTACTATCTGCCACTTGCATTCGAATTATCTTTGTCAAGAAGCAAAACTACTATGATGAACTTCAATTAAAGGGGAAGTTCACCCTGACAAAAAGTTAATAAATATAGCGAATAGTAAATGGTAACTAATCAGTTAAATGTAATTTTCATAGAAAATTGAAAATAGTTTTACTCTACATTTTTTGTATATCAATAGACAAACCATTTCACATCCGATCATGAAAAAAAAACTAAGTCATTATAGGAACCATTAAAAATGAAATTTATATATTCTATACTGCATGACATATGGGGTAGCTGCTCGTATGACGTCACAAATCCAAAACCTAAAATTCTAATAACTTTCTTAATCTTTAACGGATTTTCCTCAAACCTTCACCAATATTTTTTAATCATTTTTCTGCTATTTTTACAGTAAACTTTCTTTCGGGTGAACTTTCCCTTTAAGGACTGACGATCGACACCCATCCTAGTGACCCTGCCTCTCTCTTTCTCCCTCTCCTTTCTGCCCCAACTCTTGTTTTCACATTCTCAACATATTCTGTCCATAAATTCATACTATTTCTCTCTTTCTAATATAAAATATCCGTAAGTTTGTTGTATATAATTTGGTTAATTATCATTTATAGGATCCCATTCAAACAAGATAAAGTACTAACTAACTATTATGCTGGATATGGTGTGTTGAGATAGAGAACAGATAAAAATGATATAAAAAAGAAGACATTTAGAGGCTAAAAAAATTGACAACCGTAACAGCAAAGGGTTGTAGCTCAGCGTGGTATAAATTCCACTGAACCGCAATGGTCACTCAAAAATAGAACGCAATAGCCCCCTCTCTCGTTTTTGGTGAAATAAAATTGCACTAATTCATGATTTTCTGTAACAACACCAACCTTCCATTTGTTCTTATTGTGTATCTAATCATTTCCTCCAAGATGATCCCCGTAAACTTACAGAAGAAAACATGTGTTTTTTTTTTGTTTACCAACGCTAGCATTCTATCGAACAGTATTCGAAATCGTTGGCAAAGTCTGTGAATACTGACTTTTGATTATTTTTGTTAAGATCAAGTCCACCTCAGAAATATGTTGATTTGAATCAATAGAGAAAAATCAGAGGAGCATAATGCTGAACATTTCATCAAAATCGGATGAAAAATAAGAGAGTTATTTGACATTTTAAAGTTTTGCTTATTTTTCAAAAAATAGTTATATGCACAATTTAGTCACATGCAAATGAGAGAATTGATGATGTCCCTCACTCACTATTTCTTTTGATTTTTATTGATTGAATTGTACAATATTTCAATTTTTACAGATTTGACAATAAGGACCAACTTGGAATGAATGAACCATAACATGTTAAACAATAGTAGTTCCACATGTTCAGGGCAAAATAAAACTTTGTTTTACAGGACAATGAGGAGAACATTAGAATATTTCATATTTTATATTATAAGATACAAAAGAAATAGTGAGTGAGCGATGTCAACACTTCCCACATTTGCATACCGACCAGGATGTGCATATAACTATTTTGTGAAATTAAGTGAAACTTAAAGATGTTATAACCTTCTTATTTTACTTCCGATTTTGATTAATATTTCAGTGTTGTGCTTGTTGGATTTTTCTCTTTTTATTCAAATCAATTATTTGTTGGGATGGACTTGTCCTTTGAAAAGGGTTTGCGTTAGTTTTCTGTGATCAAAAGCGAAAATCTAATTTCATATCCAATTTTCATGTAATTTCTATTGTTATGTCTAATCGATTTTTCTATATTATTTTGTTCGAATAAACTTGCTGCTAGGGTCGAACTGTGCATGCAGCGTTGCAGCACGATATGGGACCAAACAGAATTCGAAAAATCAAACAAACTTGATTTTCAAAAAGATTAGACGAAATTTCAATATGTAGGCCTACTTAAAGGGGTACTCCGGGTTGAAAATATTTATTTAAATATAGTAAAATTCACACAGTACGATGTTTGAAATTTCATGAAAAAAATGTGATAACAAATAGCGAAGCTATTTAATTTTAAAGTTTTGCAATGTATTGTGAAAACAGATATATGTCCTGTCAGGGGGATGGGGGGGGGGGGCTCCAGCCCCTTTTTTCAAAAACCGTGTACAAAAACGTAAAAATGTCCATATGATTGTGATTTTTTGTATGGTCAGCCCCCCCCCCCCCTTTGAAAACCGTTCCGCGGCCCCTGCCTGATATTCTCTTATAATGAATATCCAATGCAATCAATCAGTTGTCAATCCATTTTTTTTCGTTCTTGGATGAAAAATATTGAATAAACCCAATTTCATATAGAACAAATGACATAATCAATTTGCTACTCTAATATTCATGAAGACATGCCTAGAACTGTTTCACTGGAATAATGCAAATCTCATTGGTTCGAGTCTACTCTCTCTCTCTCTCTCTTAGACCCTGCTTAGACCAGAGAGGATGTTGACTCGGATACATGGAAAATGTAGCAGACTTTTATATTGGCAAACGTTAGAAAAAATATAATAATACACACTTAAAATATTGGGCAACATACTGTCTACTGTGGTGGGTAATGAATGTTGGTAAATATATATATATTCTGAACAATTATTATCTAATGTGAACAAATTTATTACCCAATTTGGGCAGATTTCAACCAATAGTTGTATGGACAGTATGTTGCCCAGGGTTGGTTAAAAGTTGGGAATTTTTTATATATATATTTTAAGAGTGTAAATATGGGATGTGGGACTAGGGAAATATAATATACTTGATTTAAAAAAAAGGGGAGAAAGGCGGCACTTGGCAAAAATAAAGAATACCTTTCGGTGTAAAAAGTAAAATTAAGACGGTGAACAGTTATAGTTTTAATGGGAAGTGCACGTTTTGTGGTTTTAAAAGAGCACATTGAATTCTCACAACTCATTCCAGACAATCCGTGAATTTAATGACATATTAAAGGGATGCTCCAGGCGGAAAATTATCTAAATAAATAAGAATAAAATTGACAAAGCAAAATGCTGAAAATTTCATCAAAATATAATAACATATGAGCGAAGTTATTGAATTTTAAACATGTTGTATAAGCAGTTACATGTACGTCGTCATTAATATTCATTAGATGGACTGATGATGTCACATCTCCACTTCCCTCTTTCCTATGTCATTACATGAAATCACAATTGTTTCATTTTTTCATACATGTGTGAATGATAAGTCCTCCTTAAAATGAGATAAGTTGTACCAATGAATATATAATGCACTTAATCCGTTGTTATCCAAAGTTTGGTTCTCGATGGAAAAAATATGAATAAACCTAATTTCATAATATAAAGAAAAATTTGGATATGACATCATCAGTTTGCTCATTGAATAATTCATGAAGACATAGGGCCTACAGAACTATTTCACCGAAATAATGTAAATCTTTAAAATGCCGTAACTTCGTTATTCCTTTACCGGTTTTGATCAAATTTTCAATGTAATGTTTGTCTGATTTTTCTTGATCTGTTGAAATTATATTATTCTCACCTCGGAGTACCCCTTCATTTTGCCGATTAATTGCATTTCTTCGGAGCTGGCCCAAACTTTTCTTTCATGCACCTGTGCCCTTGTCTTTGAGTCTTACATGGCGGTTTATATGCCCCGGCCCCCGGCTCCAACCAAAATCCAGTGTTGCTGCTTACCATGGGGGGGGGGGGGGGGGGGGGTTAGGGACTCGTACGTGTCTGGGTATTTTGATAATGTGGATGGGGGTAATAAAGATGAAGTAATGGGAACAAAGGCATCACGATCAAGGCTTCGATCTCTGCATATATAGCTTCATTCTGCTTCCTTCCTATTTTCTCCCCTCTTTAGCTTTTCCTTATTTCCTTCTTAAATAAATAATAATAAAAAACTTAAGGGGCGACAACTCCCCCCCCCCCGTGCTGTGGGGCCTGTAAAATGGTATACGGACAAAATAATAATAACTTTGCAATTGATATTTTGATCATGATAAATATCAATAGAGTAATTATATAAGAATCATTTATTTCATCCCAAATCATTCAATAAGAAAAACAAAGCCCTTTAACCCCATTTCACAACTTCGAGCCCAATTCATCATTCATGGGATGCTGGTATAATGCCGCTTGGAACTGCATGGGTATCAGAAATGGAATAAAGCTCGGGCGCATCGCTGGTGGTGGTATAGGTAGGTCGGTCGGTCGGTCGCGCCCGCTTGAATGCGGATCTCTGTCCTACACTCTCTTGCTCTCGACATGACGTTTCTTTCGCTGAAGTAACCATGCAAAATGGCCGACCTTCTAGCTGCTATCGTGAAGTAAACATCGGAATAACACGGTCGCCTGTGAGACAACCCTTATCATTTTCATACACAATTCTCCCCAGTGCTACGGTTAGAGATATAAGGAAGATATAGAAGGACCATCTTATCGCAAATGCATCGGGAATCGGAAAAAGGATAACAAAATGCCGATTCAGAAGGAGAAACGGTAAGTCAATTTTCGTATTATTCGCGAGTCACCTTCGCTTCTCTGGTATTATTCCTATGCGAGGCTATGCTACAATTGCTATGTAAGCGGCTCCCCCTACATGCAAAAGCCTTCATGCTGTGCATTGTCCTTGTAATAGGAGGGTAGACGTTTCGTGTCCTCGTAAGTTTATGCACTGTCGCTTGAAAGAGGTACCGTCTGGCTATTACGTAAGAGTCCCGTTATGTATAATTGATCTCGAAAGCAGACATAACACAGACAAGGATATTGTCCCTGCAGGCAGAAAATAGCCACTCTCTCTCTTTTCTAAGTCTATTTCTAGCAGACCCCACCAACTTTTGTTTGTGTAGAGTTTGATAAAACAGGCTATTTTCCCAATTTTCATTGAAAATACACAAGATATTTATGAAATAATACCTTCCTTATTTTTTTTTAGATTTGATAAAAAACACAATTTAGATATTGAGGTATTGGTTTAATCTCGGTTATGTTCATAAGTGACTCTCCATTCGATGGGGGTAATGAATTAATGATTGCTCCAATTATTATTATTGTCATTGTGATTAATTTCTACTACTACTACTACTACTACTACTACTACTACTACTACTACTACTACTACTACTACTACTACTACTACTACTACTACTACTACTACTACTACTACTACTACTACTACTACTACTACTACTACTACAACTACTACTACTACTACTACTACTACTACTACTACTACTACTACTACTACTACTACTACTACTACTACTACTACTACTACTACTTCTTCTTCTTCTTCTTCTTCTTCTTCTTCTTCTTCTTCTTCTTCTTCTTCTTCTTCTTCTTCTTCTTCTTCTTCTTCTTCTTCTTCTTCTTCTTCTTCTTCTTCTTCTTCTTCTTCTTCTTCTTCTTCTTCTTCTTCTTCTTCTTCTTCTTCTTCTTCTTCTTCTTCTTCTTCTTCTTCTTCTTCTTCTTCTTCTTCTTCTACTACACTACTACTACTACTACTACTACTACTACTACTACTACTTCTTCTTCTACTACACTACTACTACTACTACGACTACTACTACTACTACTACTTTATTTTTATTACCATCATGATGACTTGAAAATCAAGTTCAATTGTCAGTGAAATAAAGACGGTTTCTTATCGATTATAGTTGCATTTACAATTTAGGTGGAAATATGTTATATTCTCATTTAGAAACTGTAGGCTTATATAATCCTATGATAACTTAAAATTAATTTGATTTAAGTCATATTGGGCCTAGATCCAAGCAAATACATGTCACCAGATATGTGTTTCCGTATTATTTTGACCATTCATTCCATGTTTTCTTAAAGAGAAATCTGATACTGAACAGTTGAAATTGCAACACATCCTGAAACTTCCTTTCTTGTAAAACTATACAACTGTTTAACTTGTATACATTCCACAATAACTTATTAATTATTCATACATGTCTACAAGTCAAATTTTAAATGACATTTTAATTTTTTTTTTTTAATATATGTAGGCCTGCTGCACTGCACTTAAACTTGTATCAAATAGACTGTATGCCTATGTATTGATTTGGAATGATTGATATTGTATTAATGATGTTTTCAAATGTAGTTACTATTGTGTGTGGGTGGGATTGTGGGTGAAACCATTCCCCTACAAAGAAGTACAATGTATGCGTGTGTAGGATAGTTATTTTTAATCCCACCGCTGCCACCAGATGTAAGGGTGTTAGAAATATAAGTATATTTAGGAGAGAAAAAATAGTCCTCAACAGCAACTCAAATTCTCAATCAAGCATCAACCAAAATGGAAAAGAAATGATACTATAAGAAACACAAATTAACTGATTTGGGGACCATAACACATAGCCTAGCAATCATTGCAGAACATTTTTGACTACAGTGCATGATTATGATGAAAGTGAAGTGTATTATTGATCGCTAACCTTTGTGTTACAAAATCAAGAAGCTGTTCAATCTGGTAGTGCACTGATTTTGAATCTCATGGGTACTTTGCCCAGCTCAAATCTGAAGCATAACAAAATGCATATAGGCCTACATATTGGAATCATCAACAACATCAAACTTTAAGAGATTGGAAAGCTGAATCTAAAATGTAGGAACCTAGTCAATAAGAGAAACCAAATCAAATGAGAGAAGCATAAGAAGATAAGAAGATAATCAACAAGGCTTGGTGATTACGTAAGAGAAGAAATTAAGGAGTTGGGTGAGGGATGGAATGAGTGAACACAGAAGGGATGCAAACACCAAAAGATAACCAGAGGAAAGGTTATCAGAGTGAAGAAGAATGACTAGCAACTGAAGTACTGAATATCATTTAACTCATAATTCATTACCAGAATTTAGATTGCAATTACAGTTCTGAAAAGAAATGCAAAGGAATACATGTAAGTTTAGACAGTACAGAAACGTATGACAGCTGGGGAAGAAAACACAATAAGAGGAAATAAAAAAAATAGGAAAACTACAAAATAACCATGTGTAAGTCCTTTTGTAGGAAACATACTGGTAGTACCATATCCCCTGCTAAAATACAGCCCAATATCTTGTTTTAGAAAAAAAGTACAAGGCCTCTAGAGGATTTTCCCATGTTTATTATTGTAAATTATGTAAAAGGCCTATAATGTTGATGTATGTTCATGTACACGTACACGTACAGTATGTATGTAGCAGCTTGTATTTTCAATGTATGAAATAATTTGTTTTTTGCCAATAATACCATTACTTGGTCATTTTCAGAGAATTTTTATTTTTTTACACATTTTAATAAAGGCATGAGTTAGACACATGAAGATGACTTATGAAAAGTGTTTGGGATATATATTTATTATAAACTTTCATTCATACAACATTGAGATAACACATACATATGTGTACAAACAAAGTCATGACAATGTGAATAGCTTTCCTGGTTTTTACAGGGTAATTTGAACAGAATTTGTCTCTCTTTTCAGATAGACCTATATATATATAACTGTTTCTGTATGTATTCATTCAACTACAGATGTTCAAATTATTTGTAAAAAAAACACAAATTGCTAAAAATGCATATTCTGAATGTGGACAGGATGGTTTGAGCAGGAGGGAACATACATGTACGCCTATTATAATGTACACCATAGACTGTTCTGTTTCGTTAATATAATCAAAAGTAGAATAGGAAGTGTGCATCATTGTTCATGTACATTTACATACCTCTTAAAAAAAAAGAAAGAAGAATATCCATTTTATGGCATATCCTTATAAAATGTTAAATGTAGAATGTTAACTATGAAGCAAAAGATTTCAGAACACAAAAAGTAAAAGTTTCTCAGTATATGAATGATTGACAGGGGTCAACGTTAAGCCTATTGATTGATCTTGTAAACTTCGGCCATGGAAATATGTGTGTGTGGGGGGGGGGGAACACATACTGAAATTGGTGCTCATGAAAAGAATGGGATCTTTATAAATCATGATTATCATTTTTATTGGAATGTTACATATATGCAATTATTATTATTATTTATTCGACCAATCTAAAAAAAGTACAACACATTACATTAGAAAATAAATATTACAGTACATGAACATGCAAAGAAATGCGGGAACGGCATTGGGTCAGGGGACACAAAAACGAAATTCATCACTGTTGCATGCAAGGTACTTTTTAATTCTGACACATTAAAGAAAATGAAAAAGTAAAGTAGGTTCTGCATGTACATTGCAGCAGGAAAAATAAAATGGGGGCTCGGGGCAATTTCGCCCCGAAATGAAATGCTCATAAAGAGTACGGCTTATCTGATGTTGCAGATTCAGGCAGTAGGCCTAAGTTGTGAAAAGGAGCCCCTGAAAATTGAAAAAAAAAACAATTGCCAAGAAATTTTTGGCCTACATGTAAATTTATATATTTAAGATTAGGAAGATGTTAAAATTTGGAAATATAACTTAGAGAGAGTGAGAGGGTGAGAGGAGAGAAGAGAAAGGAAAAAGAGAGAATAGGGTGGGGGAAGTGTTGAAATAAGGAACTTTCTCCATGAAGCCTACATGTACATTAAGTCATTACTTTTAATATTTTCAAACTGATTTGGTGTTTGTTTTAATATTTTAATGATTTTTGTTTTTGATAATCTAGTTATTACACTACATAAGGGATGTTTGCTGTGCTTTTGTTGACATTGTACTTTCAAAAAGTGTACATTGTAGGTCTAAAAAAAAACATGTAGACCTTCTTAGAAATATCTTGTAGCTGGAATTTCCTGAAAGCTTTTCAATTTTAAGATGGATATACGATATTATGATTTCATGCTAGGTCTACATGTAAACAAACTACAGGTGTATAGTGGAAAAATCTTCTCATTCCTTGATGAGTAGGGACCAGTTGAGATAGCTTTTCAAGTTCAATCACATAATCCCAGACTGCTTGAAGATTTAAAATCATATACTGTGGAAAATAATGGCCCGTATTCTGAACTCGGGTTTACATTAAACCCTGGTTTAAAGTTATGGTTTGATTATGGAGAGCCAATTGGGGCACAAATCACTAAGAGTGCACATCCAATTTACTAAATCATAATGTATGACACTCAAATTGTCTGGGAATTATAACTTAAGTATTTTGAAGCATTTTCTTCATTATGAAAGTGAAAAGGAAACAAAATAGTAAATTTAAGAAATATGCAGTATAAACAGAATTTTTGAATTTTTGGCCCCTCCATAATTTTAGCACAGAGTTAGACCATGGTTTAAGTTAAACCTGACTAAGAATACTCGCTCTTGATGTACTTCCTATCATCTCATGAAAAGTGCCTTTTATCGCAATCTTCACAAGGGGGCTAGAGCCGGAGAATACTCTGGAGGAAAATAACACTGCACAAGAAAATACACCCTTGCTATTACAGGTGCATTGAAACCTTAACGCTACATGGCAGGTCAAAGGTGACGCAGGCTGATCACAGCCCACTGATTTCTATTTCTTTGTGGGCTGAGGGGGAATGCCAACAAACCTTCAGTTTTCTATCCTCTACTAGTGCAAACAGCAGATTAACCTGTGATTGTAGTACGACCATGACTTCTTTGCAAAGTTGATATTGTATTGTTTTCATAGAAATTCCATTAGAAAAGGTACACAATAAATGTGCACATATTGCACATTAGCCCATATCAAAGCAGTGGCAGGTAATAATAGCAAAGCATTTACTTTGTTGGTTACGTGCGCACAGATTGAGGGGTTGATGCTTGTTTTTCATGTTAGAATAGAAAGCACAACACTAAAATGGGGTATCGCAGGGCATCGTGTAGTATTCAACTCAAAAGGAATGTTCTAAGAGCAAATATGGCTTTGAGAAGAAATATGAAGAAGTTTGGTTGGCCTTATAAATGGTAGATTTGTTCACAGAATTTGTCATTACCATATATGCAGTTGTGGCAGGGAAATTTATGATAGTAACATTTTGGGAGAAAAGGAATTAAAATTTTTCTGGGGCTACATTCTGAACTCAATATCAATAGCTCAAATTCGCTATTTACACATTACAGTTTACATTGGACCCTTTGAGAATTTCAGGGCCCTTTTTGGCATTTTAGGGGCAAATTCACCCTGTACCCCTCCCCCTACCACCCATCTCCTACTATGAAATTTCACTGGAATGTTATTGTTTCCAGAAAGACATGCAGTAGGGGCCGACATGTTTGAGAGTTGTATACACAGATGGATACTTGTGAAATCAAGAGATAAATACTACATGTATGACACCCTACATTCCATATTTGTGTAAAGACTATTGATTTGTCTCATGTTTACTGAACAATCACCACGCTACACTACTATATTTTAAGTATTACAATACTATAGCAGAGTATATAATCCATCGAAAAGTATAAAAGAAATGTGAAACATGTAGGCCTGATACATTTTTTTATGTGGAAGCCATATAATGTAATTTTACTATAAATATATTTCCAAGAACCAGTAATATATGATGGTTTTCTTTTTATGAATTGAATCCATACATCAAACATGAAGCAGATCTAGAGATATCTCTGTAACAGTTGGTGTTCAAGATGCAGCTTTTGAATTAAATCAACAACAACACGCCTACATGTACGGTGTATATGAATTTACTGTGTAGGCCTAGATTTATAGATCATTGATAAAGATTGTAGATCTTGTTTTCACATTCATAGGCTTTGAATGGTCTAGGAAAAAATATGTTGGTAGAAACCAGAGGCCTACACTGTGCATTACTCAATATGCTAAATAGTCATTTTAATCTGTCACCTGGGTCCCGTAACACAAAGGTTAGCGATTGATCGCTAATTTCAAAGGACAATTCTGATTGGTTCATAGTCAGGCTACCTACATGTAGCAAAATGCACATGCAACGATGATCTTGATTGGCCATTTCATTTAGCGATTAATCGCTAACCTTTGTGTTACGGTGCCCTGAAGTACTAGTAATTGTATGTGTTTTCAAGAGGTTTGGGGCATGGGGAGTTACATGTAGGGCAGCATTCACATAAGAAATACTACCACCAAAGCTACTGATGAATCCTTGTTTGTAAATTTGATATGAAAGTTCCACATGTCACAACATCTTGCACATGTACATGTATGTAAATCTACTTCATGTACCGTAATGTGTTTGATTAAACTAAGGCTTTGTGAAATGAAAATAAATAACCCCTACATTAAAAAGGAGTAAACAAACCTATTATATGGATTGGAAAACAAAAGTTGATATTGTGCAGTCAAGCAATTGTGTATAAAATTGTTGCTTGTATTTCTGTCTGGGTTGTAATTATCATAACAAAAAATACATTTAACTTTAAGTATACCTTTCATTTATCCCTGTTTTGGTAAGATTTCCTTGAGCATTTGTACATATTTTGGCATCCATTGATGTTTATTTTGGTATTTCTTTCTGAAATTGCTTTCTAAAATTGTGGGTAGTTGGTTTGCACCTTCACCTTGACAGGCTATTTTGGGAAATTCGGCTGCCCAGGGCAAGTACTACAAGTACAACTTTCAGAACTTTTATTCTTGGGTATAACATGTAGACCTGGGGTAAAAGTCACACAAAAGACCAACAGCTCCATGGCAGCACAACTCGACTTCGAAGTGTAATTAATATGATTGTGAATTTCAAGCGGAGAACTTTTTTCAAGAGAGAACCAAAGTCTAGACATTGACATTCCACATTCCAGGGAGATCTATTACTGTATTACCTCAAACTGTATTTTTCTTCCTGGAATTTCCTCTTCGAGTGTCAAATGCCCCTTTCAGGAATGGTTTCCACTTTTGGTCAGCAGTGAAAGTTGAGTTTGTAATTCACAGATGATTATGCTGCTAATGGGATGTTGCAAGAAATTGCAATGATTGCGAGTCAGTACAAAATCAATCATAAATCTTGCGATTAAATGCAAATTTGAAATTGATCACTGATCCTGCATAAATTGATTTGTTTTTAGTGAAAATTGATCTACAGTGTATAACTTGTAAATTCTCAATATGATTCCAATTATTTTCTTGCAACACCCCCTATGTTGCATATCCTTTCAATTTTCAGGGGCCCGTTGCAGAAAGAGATGCGTTTAAACGCAAGTCAAAAGATCAATCGCAAGTCCAAAATGCGCGCCGTTGATTGGTTGAAAATCAAGTTGCGCATGATTTTTAGAGTTGCGATCGATTGCAACTCTTTCTGCAACGGGCCCCAGACTGAAAGGGAGAAATGTCATGGCAACTGCACATCACCACCTATAACCTTTGACCACGTTGACCAGAAACTGTCCACGGTTGGTGTAAAGGCATGGTCACACCGCCCGAGCGTTGTTGGAGCGGAGAGAGAAAAAAATCATCACCGCTCGCTACCGTTCACCATTTTCAATTTTGATTGCTTTTTTGATGTTTTCGATTTTTTCCCCCAAATTTGAAAGCGAAATTCGACCCTCTTTCCTTACCGCTCCACGACCGCTCCAACGACGCTCAGGCGGTGTGACCAGGCCTTAAAGGCCTGCATATATACAGTACCCTAGAAAATTTGTGACCCATGCCCTTAGAAAGTCGAAATTTTACAACATGGCATGGACCGGTTTGGAACCAGCGATTTACAGAAATGGGTTTTAGGTTTTAAGACCCAAGTCATCAGGTTCTTTCACACTTCCCTGATGTGGGAAAATACCCGATCATGTATAGGCGTATATAAGAAGTAGTGATCTATTCCATGTACTGAAAATAAGAATACTGATGGTTTCGTCATGCTTAATACTGATCTCTGAAGTTCAGAATTATTTTTTTTTCTACGGTACATAGGCCTACATTTGAAAACATTTTTTTAGAAATACTGATTTTCAGCTTAAAATTGAAATATTGGAATATTTTTGTTCAGGTTGGCAGCTCTGCTATATATACAAATCAGGTATTTTACAGGAAAGTAATTATAAGCCCATTTTTTGCCATTTTGGAAGAAAATAACTCTCAATATCTTTAATAAGCATCTGCATAATCAGTATCAGGCCATATCATTAGAACTTTATGCAGGGACATTTGGAAGATTTACGAGAATATAATTCAACATATTCCATCAAACATCAGAGCATGAAGAAGCCAAGAGGGTGAATTCATCTCTACATGTTTATCATGAATGTCTCCTACAACATGTAGGCCCTACATGATTTTTGTCTCACCTGCATAGCAGAGTGAGACTACAGGCGCCGCTTTTCCGACGGCGGCGGCGTCAACATCAAATCTTAACCTGAGGTTAAGTTTTTGAAATGACATCATAACTTAGAAAGTATATGGACCTAGTTCATGAAACTTGGCCATAAGGTTAATCAAGTATTACTGAACATCCTATTAGAGTTTCATGTCACATGACCAAGGTCAAAGGTCATTTAGGGTCAATGAACTTAGACCATGTTGGGGGAATCAACATCAAAATCTTAACCTGAGGTTTTTGAAATGTCATCATAACTTAGAAAATATATGGACCTAGTTCATTAAACTTGGACATAAGGTTAATCAAGTATCACCAAACATCCTGCATGAGTTTCACATCACATGACCAAGGTCAGAGGTCATTTAGTGTATTGGTCTAGTTCATAAAAGGTGGAAATAAGAGTAACCAAGGTGAAACGGCCAGAGGCATTCCACTTGTTTTCTACTAAGTACCCTTATAACATTTGCACATTAAATTTTGCAACCGTTACCTGAAGTAAGATATGTAGTAGGTGGTTTCAGACCGCCTCGAAGTTTGCCAGTTCCAGGTATTCTCTGATCGGGAAATTTACCCCGATCAGAAAATACCAGGTATTTTGGTAATGTGAAAGCAAACTACGCGTAATTTCCCCGAAAGAAAATACCTGCTAAATAGTAGGTACTTGGCGAAATTACGAGAACTTTCGTGGGGATTTTTCCAAGGTCGCAGGTATTTTGGCAATGTGAAAGCAAATTACGGGAACTTTTAGCCCAGCGTGTCGTTGGGCGCGGCGGCGTGGGTGGCTGCTGGGCTAGTGATTTTGAATCTCGCGCCTTGCCTGCTTATCAGACCACACTTGCGCATGCTCGTAACTTTGGGAACTTATCCCGAAGGATGTGTTTCGGGGCGGTGTGAATGCAGGAATAATTAACGGGTATTTTTTAGCCTTAAAAAGTTCTCGTAATTTAACGGGGATTCTTGTGATCGAGGCGGTTTGAAACCACCTAATGTGAACTTATATGATTTTATTTTCACATTGATTTTATTTTCACAACAAATGGCAATGAAAATATCCTGGTACCGTATGGGACAGTACTAAAATGCATGTACATGTACCTTTGCACCCTGTAGTTATAAAGGCATGTTTCTGAAGACGAATAATTTAAAAACTTTTGAGCAAATATGCATGCTGCCACGAAGATTTTATTGTTGTAGGATATTTGTCTAACTGCTGTAAATGAACTAGAATACAAGGATTTTCATGAAAAAAGGTTTTTATTTGGAAGTTCATTTTTATTGCACTAAATAAAGGCATTTAGATATTCTGATTTTTTAAAATTATTTTATTTGCATGTAAAGTTTGGTTTAACATTTTGTTCTGGGCAGTAGCAGAAGAAGAAGAAGAAGGAGGAGAAGAAAAAAATTATACTCACTCACTGAGAATGTTAATTCATCATAAAAAAAAACATTTGCCTTGTTGAAAGCCCATGAAAGTGGCTCCCCTTTCCAACTAAAAGCCTAGTTGATAATATGACACTGATTCTTTTTAGTATTTTCCAAATATATACCATCCATTTACATGCCCCAGTTACGGATATTCCACAACTTTGTTCTTGTTTGTAGTGAAAGTAAAATGACCCCTTTTAATCAGCTAGTAAAAATTATGGATTATTTAGACTTCCACGGTCTTGTTTCCTCCGTGTGATTTCTTATCCAGATGGTCTGGAGTAGTACTTTCCTGACCTTTGCAGTCGTCACACTGCAACACTTCCTCTCAATACCGCTTTATCTTTTTATTTGTTATAGACTTAAAAAGAAAAAAAAAGGATATATGGTTCTCTTATTGTCACTAAACTTGTGTGTGTACATCAAGTTCAAGATGTGTCACACTCACCAGTACTAATACAATTCCGCTCACTTCTTTGTTTTTTACATATAGGTGTTACATGTATGGACCTTATACAGGAAAGAAAGGGAAGTTTATGGTTCTCTTTTATTGTCATTAGACTTGTACATCAAGTTGAAAAATAAATTGTCTCACTCATATACTTTCTTTTAATATGGCTTTAATCATTTTATCTGTTATAGACTTTAAAAAAGAGAAAGAAATGATTTAGTTCTCTTTTATTGTAATTAAGCTTGTGTGTGTACATCAATTTCAAGATGTGTCACACACTCATATGACAGCACTTCTAAAATATTGCTTTATATTTTATTTGTTATAGACTTTAAAGGGAAAGTGAATACTACTGTACATTTACATCAAGTTCAAAGTGTCATACAGCAACACATCTCAAAACTGCCATATTTTTTTTATCATAGATTTTTTGAAAAAGAAAGGGAAGGGGAAATATGCAATTCTATTTTATGGTCGTTTATGAAACTCATGCATCAAGTACATCAATTTGAAAAAAAGGTGTTGTACTACCTCACTTCCTTCCTCTCGAAACTGCTCTTTTATTTGTTATCAACATAGAATGTGAAATGATGAAAGTGATACCTGTACAAGAAAGCATAACAATTTTTTCTACAATATTGAGAGTTGTTTTCCTCGATGACTCAAGAGAAAATTCTTATTACGTTTAATTGATCATAGTGATATTAGAGGCAGGAAAAATTACACAGAGGCTAAGGCCTCGGTGATTTCTCCCCAAAAATGTTAAAAAGTTCCCTGGAAACTTGATAGGTTCCCTTAAAAATCCCTCTTTATTGCTACGTTTAACCTTATCCAATGTTGCAGATTCAGGATGTAATTTGTGAAAAGTAGCCTGAAAATTATTATTTTTTGCCTGATTAGAGGGAAAGTACCCAAGTATAAAGTAATCAACACTTATTAAGGTGCATACCATTATCTTGTGTCATCAGCTGCCTGGACTTCAGTGTCATCTGGTGGAATTTATATTGCAGTTGTGAGAAATCAATACAAATCAAAGCAAATCGCATAATTCCAATAATTGTGGTTGGTTGTTTACCCTTCTTGTGGAACCCAACTTTCACACAGTAACACCTCAATAGATACTATGAAAACAAAGAGACTAGAGGTTGGATTTATTTTGTTTTCAAAATTCCATTTTACAGTTCCTTTGTTGCCCCCAGGATTGTGTTTGCAGAAGTGTTTGACACGACCGGGCTCCACAATTATGATAATCTGCTTTTATATATCGCTTAATTAGATATCGGAACGATGTCTCTCCGCGCTTTACAGATATATCATTACCCAGTCATGTTATTGGAACATTCATAAAAAGTATTCATTCTTGGCTATAAGAGGCAATAGTCACTTTTAATGATTTTCCAGTGTAAAACTATAGTACATGATTAGATATTTTAAAAAAAATTGAACAAAAAATGTAAGAAAGAAAGAATTAGGAAAAATATTAAAAAAATGATAAATCATGAAAACAGACCTATGTTTCCAAATGGATCCTTTCAAATATTTGTTAAAACCTAGTTCTGACTGTCACAATTCTTGCCATGATTAAAACGCCGGTGTTACTGGTGATTTAATCGTAGAGATCATATCAGATCGTATTAGATCTTACTAGGTCAGTCACGGCAATCATATTGATTGTAGAAAAAAATGGAATGGTTCAAAATATTTGCGATCAGTTATGAAGGGCCAATCATGGCGTCCGTAAAGGATCGCTCAACAGTTGGAACGAAGTATTACAATATGACACCTCGTTCCTACAGTTTAGCAATTCCTTCTTGTTGTAAGCACTTTGGACCATTTTAGGAAAAGTGCAGTATGAAGATGATGATAATAATGATGATATAATTAAGATAATTATGATTAATAATGCTTTATTGTCATGGCTTTTTACAAAGTATGAAAATTCAGACGCACTCATCACAACAGGTGATGAACATGTACAATGTAAAATCATGGGCCTACATGTGTATAGCAGTATCATATAGACCTGCATGATTGTGGCGAAAGACAACAACACATAAAAGTACATGAAGAGAGGCTCTGGAGAAGGGAGGCCATAATCAATAACATTGTGTATGCATAGGAATTTCAGAATTTTTCAGAGGGCCTAGCTTCCGTGAAAAGCCATTTTCATTCGAGATGGGTTGATTGTAATGCATGCTCTGAGATGAAGCCGAGATTTACTCCAAAGTGGATTATGTACCTCAGCCTGTCACGCATGTCAATAAGAAGATGGAGGGAGCATTATGGAGAAATGCATCATCAAAGCACCTAGGTAGAACTGTCCTTTATGTATTATTATATAAAAATATGGAGGGTTATGAAATTTATGATGATGTTGAAGAAAGGTAGCTGAGCCCAAAATGATACTTCCTTGGTTTGTGCCTAGGATCCGCACTGTTAATAACTGGGGTGCTAAAACTTACACCAGTTGGTGTCCTAAAAGGACCACACCTTGAGGTGTTGCAATCACATCCTAGAGATTGAACATTACACCAAAGAGTGTAAAATTCATATCCAAAAGTGTAAAGCAAAAAAAATCAATAAAAAAGAACACAGTTCAATGATTGGAGTGGTCCTTCCACATACACACTGGAGGATACAACAGTTTTTTTTTGTAAGTATTAACATGATCAATAAAAGCAAAAATTAATACAAAGAGAAAAAAAATATTGTACCCACGGACATGTTTGTGACATTTGTTAATGCAGAGGAAAACATAAAAAAATATAGAAATTTCTTTTTTTCTGAATGTAAATGCTGTAGATCCTTATGAATAATTATTAAAATAGAAAGTAAATTATATGAATTGATGATTGTCTATAAAATATGTGGGATGAATACAAAATAATTGTTCCCCATCAAGGAAAGAAAATGATAACAAAGTAACAAACTAATCAAAGTAAAATCTGTGAGCCTCATAATTGACTTTTCTTTGATTAGTTTATTTATACATTAAATTTAAATGATATTTTTGTTAAGATAGACTGGCCTAAAAAAATTGTAAGTTTGTTTCTTTGTTACAAACCAGTCATATGAAAACAAATCCATTTAGCTTTCATCAAAATATATATTAAAAAAAAAACCTGCTGCCTCATATAAACATACACATGTCATGTATGAGTGGCAATAAATAATTGATTAGTAGAATCTGGTGGATGATATATGGGCTTATCATATACAGTAGTAGAAATTTGGTATTAATTTAGTAAAGAAATAGGGGGTATTGATGAAAAAACAAAGTTCATATATTTGAAACCAATCGGAAGAGCTTACATGTATACTCCTGGCTGCTATTGCTTCAAGCACCTCTGTGCTTATAATAGCTGGCCCCTGTATTTTACCGAACTATATCACATGCTTAGGTATGATTTAATTATCAGTCTTTTCTGTATTATTTACAATGTATCTCTGTAATTGTCACATTTAAATTGTATTCATTCAATTATGTGAACATGTTGATTTATCATTGATTTATGAATAAAATGCAGAAACTCTTGCAATATGTACATTTAGGCAAAAATATATGTATATTGTTTGCTGTAACAGAGGGTGGGTTCTATTTTTTTTATACAAAGTGAAAACTATTGACGGGAATCCTCACATATAGAGCTGTTTGTACATGTATTTATGTGGAAATTGAAGGTGGAGGATCATCTAGACCTTGCCATTAGTACATGTAGTTTTTATTATTTTTTATTAAGAAATTGAGAAAAATAAAAAGGAATATGAAAATTGTGCTTGGTCGGTACATGTATATAAATATTAGAGTAGGCAGCTTTTAGTTGGGTCGGTTTACTCGATTAGGTTGCTGCAACAAACATTTTTGCTTATTATCATCCTCTGAAGTATTCACAGCATATGTTTTGTGTTTTTTTTTTTAGTATCCTTGAATTCTCACATGTATTTTACAAAACTATGAATCCTCACAGACGGCATTGTAGCTATGTGTGAAAGTCATTCAAATGGTAGTGTGAATGGTTCATACATACCGGTAGTTTGTTTATAGATCTATAGAAATCTTACAATTTTTCAAATACAATGATTACAAATTGTGATTGAATGATATGTAGATACTATTGACAGACCCTGATATTAATTATTGAATGTTATTTCTTAATTATACACCAGACATAAATTTAGAAAGTAGTTTCTCATTCTTTAAAATATGTATACCAAATTAAAATCAACCTTTCACTCACTTAATACCAAAAGGATGAAAGTAATCTGAATATTCATGCTTGAATATATTGGCTTTTGAAGATACAGTATCGTCCTGTTCGATGCAGCTCACCAAAGTTTCGCCTCTCACATTGTAGCAATGGAATTAATAAATTTATATCTTCTCTTTCATGGATATTTTCATGAATAATGGGCAAGTTTCAATTATTTTTAGTAATTTTTCAATATTCAATTACCCTATAAGCTAAAAGCACTCCTGATAATTATAATTAGGCCTACATGTTACTGCATAATCTATTTTTCATGCAGTGAGTGGATATTTTTCATAATATGTAGCATTAAAGTCATTGTGTCCCATGCAACCGCGTAGCCAGGATTTCATTTTGGAGGGGGCGGTAAATGCACGCGAAGTGTGCCAACACTTACAGAGCGCGCGAAGCGCGCTCCCGAGGGGGTGGGTGCAGGGAGGGCTCCCGCGCGAAGCGCGAAGCTTTTAGTGTTTCATAAATTAAAATGAAAAGGAGCCGTTTCTCTTGTCTCTAGTACCTCCAATTCGGTTGACTATATTGCGATTTTGAACCTTGTTTTCAAAAGTGATTGTGAACGCACAAAAGAGGTATACAATGGAGGAAATTAAAATGATAATAACTCCGCGCGAAGCGCGGAAGCTAAAGTGTTTTATCAATTTTTCTTGCCATAAAAAGGGTCCCGAGAAAAGGGTATTCTCAAAGATATATTGAAACTTTCTTTGGAAAGATTAGATTTGATTACAAACAATTTAGCATCAGTGCATATTTTTAACTCGCAAAACAGAGGAGAAGATTGGTAGAGGAAGATATTCCTCCCCGCGCAGAGCAATGAAACTCTGAAATTTCAAAGGGCGGACGTTTCATCAAATGTAGATATCTCTAATACCCAATCGTCTCTAATTCAATTGATTTTCTAAGATTATTGAACTTCATTACAGGGAAAATAGTGCGCATAAAGTTGAAACTTTTGTGATTTATTGAAATTATCTATCTATATAATAAAGGATGATTATTTTTTTTTACTTATCCTGAAGCGCTTCATTTTGAATATAAAGAAACTTAAGTGTCATTCAAAATTTCAAACTGAGGGCGCAAAACAGGACAGGAGATGAATGTATACAGGGAAATGACATGAAGTTTAATACAATTTGATAAAAAAAAATATTGTACTTTTTTATTTAATACGACACGAATTCCATACCTTCCTCTTTTTAAATTAGGATAATGAGCTGAAAAGCGGGAGAAGCTGACTTTATGGAGGTGACGGCAGAAACTGATATAAAGATTTTACCCGCTCGGAGCCGACCAGACCAGAAGTTGCGCGATCAATTGAAAAAAAAAGATAACTTCATATATTTACTTCGGCCTAACCTTACTCAAATTCATGCCCTAATGTATACAATTTTAACTTTAACTGGCAAGAAGCACATAGCTGAGGTGGAAAAACAGGGTTAGAGAAAAGGTGGGGGAACAATGGAGAACTTCAATATTGTCATTTAACCGCGCGCAGCGCGGAAGCAAAATTCATATATGAATTTAAGGCAAGAAAAGTGAAGGAGTTTCTCTTTTGAGAAAAAAAGAATAAAAAGAAAAAAAACAAAGCTACCTTTCTTCCCTTTCCTCCCTTCCCTTTTCCTTTTCTCCTCTCTTTTTTCCCTTCTTTTTTTTCTTTTTGGGGACGTTTTTGGGGGGGCGACTGCCCCCACCGCCCCCCCTGGCTACGCGCCTGGTCCCATGTATATTTTATTTAGTTTTGTAGGTCTGTAACATACATTTACATGTACCACCTCGCATAGCCACAATGCTCTCAAACCTCTCATGCATGCAATCATCCAACTGTATAGGAACAACTGATGTACGATCGGAGCCAGTACCTCACCCACAGTTTTTTTGTATGCATGTCTGCCTGGCTAGTATATACGGCTGTCGCAGCAGCAGCAGCGTGTCTGTGAAATTGTGTACATATGTATCCTACTTTTTTTTTCTTTTGATATAGGTCAGGTCACTTTGTGATGGGGTCACCCAGAGATAGACCGAACTTGATGTTTGTATTAGAGTCGAGCATCTGGAGAAAGTAAAACTTGAGCTTTTTAGTCAAGTCATACCGTACATTATAATGGAAATGGATACAATACTTCTACATGTACTTGTAATGTAAATGGGAAAAGGCTTCCATACCTTCAGTCTAATTACATGTATTAAAGGGATGAATCAACTTTTTAATAGTTGAAAATAGAAAAAAAATGCTTCTGACAGTGTCTGACTAGATACTGTACATGTTATCTTCATATTGTATAAATAGACAATGCCTGATTTTTTTTTTTTAGAAAACATTGAAGTCAATACTGTAAAAATCTTTGATGACCTTTCCTTTTTTTTAAAGTGTGTAGCTCTTAAAAAAATGTTTTGAAATATATATCTACAATCAAGTATAATTTCTACCCATGGGACATTAGGCGGTGCTGCACCATCCCGAGTTTGCTCAATCTCGAGATTTTAGCCCGATCAGCCCTCTTCGCGATTAATCTCGAGATTCAAGAAACCCCGTCTCCACCATCGCACGAAGAGCGTTTCTTGCTCGAGCGAGGCAACAAGCCCGATATTCCGAGCATGCGCACTTTCGATCTTGGAGTTTCAACGGCCCGCGCTTTTGAATAACTTCCCGCGATATGCAATCAAGTACATGTACCCTTTCGCCGAATTCGACCGTTGTTATGCAACAATCCTCTCAGCTCAGCCGCGCTATAATTATAAGCGAGTGAAGTATTCTTCGTTTAATATGATGGCGGACTCCGAGGCAACGACAGAGGGGGAGAGAGGGGAGGAAAGAAATGCTATTTGCTCACATTTTGCGAAGGAATAAGACGACAATGCTGTCAGTATATGACCATCGTCGATAATGAGCGCCTCCCCCATCGGTCTGGTCTCTCCCAAAATCCATTCACGGGGGGCTTGACACCATCGTTGCTGATTGGGGAATTGATGAACGCTATGATAAAGTTGACTTTCGCATGCGTTCGGTATAATCGCTGTTTATGTTTTTACCAAGGCGGAAATGGAACGCGAATTGCATTATGGACTGAAGGTCATGAATAAATTAACCCGAGTCCAAACCCGAGTGCGTCTGCACCTACGAATTAGCGCGATAATTCGTAAATAGCGCGCTATTTTGCAAATAAACCCGAGTTGACTTGGGATTGCAATCTCGAGATTAATCCTACGAACTAGCGCGATAATTGCGTCTGCATTACAAACAATCTCGAGATTTTTCAGATCGGGATAATTTGCCGGATCAGAAATAGCGCGCTAATTTGAAAACTCGGGATGGTGCAGACGGCCCTATTGTGCATTAAATCTCTAAAAAGACTATTCTTTCCCCTTGGGAAAGAAATTTTCAATTTTCATTGACAAAGTAATCCAAAATTTATGACCTTACGTGTAGACCTGGGTCTCGTAACACAAAGGTTAGCGATTGATCGTACGCTTGATTTTCATGATTGATTGTAACAGTGTAGTCAATGAAACCAATAGTAGAAAAATCTTCTATGATCATAGCTAAGTTTTGTGTTACTGGCCCCTGGATGAATCCTTTTCATCATAGTTCTAGTAGAAAGTTAATCTAGTTTGTACCATCATGGATCTGATCATCATGGTTGCATACACGTAGCACAGGTGATTTATTGCAGGTCATATCATGAGTACATATTTACCAAGATCATACATTGCATTGGAAATTTCCATGATAATTCCATGTGCAGTATAATGGTATAATGATCGAGCCTTGACGCTTACGAAAAGGGGAATACCCAGAGAATAAAAATGGTTTGTGAGGTGATATTGGAGAAAGGGAGGGGTGGGGGTGGGGGGAGGAGAGAGAAGAAAAAACAGACACACAAAAAAACGAAGTGGAGAAGGCAGTAGGCAGATGAAAAGAGAGAGATGTAGAGGGGTGGGGGGGGGAGGCTGAGAGAGAAAGAAATGGGATGGTGGATGCATGCAGATAATGATCAAAGCTTACATTTCAATCACATATTCCATAATCTAGTATATTTCATCTGAAACTACATAATGTGAAAGGATGTTTTGATATACACAAGCGTAATCCTGAATAATTAGACGGTTTACCTGCAGAGAATGCTCGCACAATAGCACAAATATTTGTCAGGTGCATTTCTGTTTTGCACACCGAACCTAGGAGGATGCATGCTCGCCAAGAGCAATGTATGATGGGAGTCACTTCATTGCCTATGCTATGGACCATTACTGACTCTACACCTCTCTCTTCAATGAATGTATTCTTCCCTCACCTCACCAAAGTACAGTGACCCTTTATGCTTATTATGCACCAAAGAGTCGGGTCATTTACAGTAATAAAAGTAGCGCAATTATGATAAATTGCATGGGATCGTTATACTTTGTAGGGCTCGCAGTGATAGATGCTTCTTTGATATTTTGCGACTGTTGTATGTTTACCTTTAGGATGGATGAACAGCAGTAATCAAATTAAAAGAGAAAAATGTTTGTTTTGTGTGCCAAATTGTGAAGTGCATGATGAAATTATGAAAAATCATGTACCATTCGGTGTCTACATGTATGTACATGAAATTATGAAGAATGGAGAGAGCTTATCATATGTTCACTTTATTTATCATATATATTTATGAGGAAACATATTACTTGAACTGTTTTTTTAAACATTGTAGTCTTAACCCAATCCTTAAAGACCCAGACCGGACCCAAAAATGAAATTGACAAATTATATACCAATCGAAAGCTTATAAGCTACTAAATACAGCATTGTGAGCTTTATTCATTTTCACCCTTCCCAGCTGAGTATTTTGCTTAAAAATATTCCAATTATCGGGCTTCGAACCCGGCTTAGTAAATAGGCTTTATTGTGCTTTTCAAATGCCTCGAGACCGTGACGTCACGTTGTGTAAGAAGCGTCGCGATTCCATAGGTTTGTACACAGAAAAACTGGGTTATTTTTTTGCTTTCCAGATTACGCATTTCACTTTCTTCACTTCCATCACAGAGTGATATCACATATATTTTTTCCTACATGCTTAAATTATGAAATCTACAGTTTTGAACTAGGTTTTGCCATATTTTATTTCCTGCTTATTTGGCGTAGATTTCAAATCTGTCTGCATTCAGATTATGTATCACAACTTTTCCTGACATAGCAATTTAGGCCCAATAACAGCCAAACAAAGAAGTCAAAAAAAGGCAGTGAATAGTTGTAGGTTTCCATCAATTTCAAGAGTGAATAATTGTGAGTGCCATTTTCATCTGAAAACGGAAAAAAAATGGATTCATAATAATAGAAATGGAAGAAAATACCCAATGCTTTTGTACACAAACCTATGGAATCGCAACCCTCCAGACACAACATGACGTCATCCTTTCCAGGCGACGTGGGGTGCTCAATCGAAGCGTAATTTGGAGGAGCAGTTTCTTTGATTTTTATCTAATATTTCTTAAAAATGGAAGGAGATGTATAGAATATCTTTGGTATATTTGTATTGTATGAATCATTGCCTTTCTTTTAATATATGATTGTTTTTACACCGGTCAGGGTCTTTAAGTACCATTTATATTGACAATATCCTTGAAAACAAGTTTCAAGTTGGTGATGAATCTTGCACATTTAATGGGTATATCTTTTTAAGACAAGATACTGCATAATACGATGTACAAAAGCAATTTGGAGGGAATCTTTATTGGTCACAAAGTTGGACAAATAAATTCTGAAAGACATGACCTTCATCTATGATAAATGTTTGGTTTTCTGACTCTGAGTGTAAATTGCATTTCAATTATAACCATACGGGGTTCCAGAGAAGGTGATCGGACACCATATTTGATTCTGCAAAACCTATCCGAAACTAACCCATTTCTTTGTCTTATTCTCTATCATAAACGTAGTGTTGTAACAAAAATATACTTATATCTTTTCCCAAATCCTTCTCCTTTAGTATGCTACATTTATTGTTTATCCTGTTTATAATCTAAGTTTTTAATATTCATACACTACAAGATTTTCTACCGCTCTAAGTTTTCTTTGTATGCCTTTTCGTTGATGTTCATTGACTATTATTCATGCTATTTGTATTGATATGTTGTAAGTACATTGTATGCAGCTCTTTGTACAAACATGTATATGGAATTTATTTTGTTGTCAATTTAATGACCGTTCAGGGGTCAATAAAAAATCTTTAAAAAACAACAACATGATATGCATATTGGGCATTCTATAGTATTTTACTGAATCTGGCATTTTTCTTTTTTGACTTTTTTTCTTTCCTGTATAATATATGCAGAAACGAATAAGTCAACAATAGTTGTTTTTTTTTTCATTTTCAAGGGGAATCCACACTTTACAAGCTTTGCTTTTAGTGGACCCCCTCATTTCCAAAATGCTCAATTTTAGTTTTTTTTTTACACTGTTTTTTTTTTAAGAAGTAAGAATGCTCGTCTGTAAAACTGTATCTGATTTATATTACTTTGTATGTTTTGAATGGAAATGGACTAAAGAATTAAATTGAATTGAAATATTTTGATTTGGTAGTGGATAATTTTATTTGAATTGTATATGTCTAATATTTTACTCTTGATCCTTGATTTATGGCAAAAATAGTAATCACAATATTGTGCTTGTTTTGTTACTTATGAAGTATTCTGACTGCAGTTCAGAAAACAATCAAATCAAATAATCTTCTGGGACGAGCATCTTTATAAAGGCGGGGGGGGGGGGGGGGGGGGGTGAACTGTCCCTTCTTTTACAGATAGCCGGCAATGCAAAAAAGGGCATGAGCATACAGTACACGCAAACAGTACATGTATGACTTAAGTCAATGTACAACATAGTAAAAATTAAAGGACAAGTCCACCCCGACAAAAACTTGATTTGAATAAAAAGAGAAAAATTCAACAAGCATAACACTGAAAATTTCATCAAAATCGGATGTAAAATAAGAAAGTTATGGCATTTTAAAGTTTCGCTTCATTTCACAAAACAGTTATGCACATCTCGGTCGGTATGCAAATGAGGAACTGATGACATCACTCACTCACTATTTCTTTTGTATTTTATTATATGAAATATGAAATATTTTGATTTTCTCGTCATTGTCATGTGAAATGAAGTTTCATTCCTCCCTGAACACGTGGAATTCCATTATTTTAACATTTTGTGCTTCAGGCAAGCAGGTCCTAATCATCAAATTCGTAAAAATTGAAATATTGTATAATTCAAACAATAAAAAACAAAAAAAAATAGTGAGTGACATCATCGACTCTCTCATTTGGATGTAACTGGCTCGTTCATATAACTATTTTGTTAAAAATAAGCGAAACTTCGAAATGTCATAACTTTCTTATTTTACATCCGATTTTGATGAAATTTTCAGCATTGTGCTTGTCTGATTTTTCTCTATTGATTCAAATCAACATTTTTCTGAGGTGGACTTGACCTTCAAGTTTAAAATTAGATGCTGTTCAATATATGAACCTTGCAGTACATGTAGTTGTTAAACAGTTTAAACAGCCATGCTTAATTGATTGAGAATTGAATATTGAAAAAAAATAAATTATTAAAAGTTTGAAACACTTGTTTAAACTGTTTAAAAATCTACTGTAAGGATTATATAGTAATATATTAAACACCATTGTATACAAAGAATATCATTTTTACTGTGTAAGGCCTCTTTCTCTCCCACACAGACTTCTTAGGAAACATGTTCTAGTAGGATCCATGGTTTGATATATTATATATTTGCATGGAAGATACGATATGATATGATCATGGTTCCAGCAGAAGCCATCCACAATAGGATGCTATCCCAGCCAATCCAGGGGTCCGTAACACAAATCTTAGCAATCATCTTGGAACATTTTTCTACGATTGATTTCAGCGACTAAACTGTACAATCAATCGTGAAAATCAAGCGTACGATTAATCGCTAACCGTTGTGTGACAGAGCCTATAGGACAATTTACCTCTCAGCAGGAGTTTAGCACAGCCCTGTACACCATAGCCATGTTCTTGTACGACCCCTTTCTCCAGATCAAAACTGACAGATCTCATGATTATGTTAAACCAAGAAAAAATACATAAAACCATGAATTTGTTTTGTGTTTCTAGGTTGAAATCATTTCCCAATTCACTGGGGTTTTATGACAAAGAAAACGAGTAATGCAATGACATTAAGGCAGTGTTTCTAGTGAGTTTTAGGTGTGACGCCATGCAGATTAGGTTTCGAGTCCTGACACAATTCTGTGATGAAGCATTGTAGCTAACCTCATTTTGCTAGCTGTTTCATCTTTGTTATTGATATTGACTCTGAATGTATGTAAAATCTCTTCTTTCTGTAGATAACACAATATGAATAAAGTAATATGGTTCTTTTGATTGTAATTATTTCAAGGGGAGGGCAAACTTATTGTTCTTATATATCTTTAGGCATGGTGATATTTGATTTGATACAATTTTTTTCACAATGTAGTAGTAGTAATAATAATGATATCAAAAGCTGGATTAATATATTTTACATCTGCTATTCTTCAAAATCATCATTTGATAGATTGTATGTACATGTAGATTCTGTGTTTTTAATAGTGCTATGAAGATCAACAGTTTGGCCTGGTATTAAACTCTACTGCATTGGAATAATATTCCTGAGAAAGATAGGGCCCCATCTCACAAAGAGTTATGATTGATGCAATCAATCATAATTCTATGGAAATTCATCAGTGTCGTAATTTTTTTCTACCGAAACTTTGCAAAATGTCCTTTCTATTAAACAAAGTGGAAAACTCCAAATTATCAAGAAAACAATGACTTTATGAATATACATCATATTTTGAACACACATTCATTTTAGATGCTGATGTTGCTGGCTTTCCATAGTTGTGATTGATTGGATCAATCATAACTCTTTGTAAGACAGGGCCCTGACATAGATTTATAATTCAACCTTATGCCACAGTCACACCTGCAAATTCAACCCTCAATCCATATGTTAAAGGGGAAGTTCTCCCTTACAAAAAGTTAATTGTACAAATAGCAGAAGAAAACAAAAGATATTGCTGAAGGTTTGAGGAAAATCCATCAAAGAATAAAAAAAAAAGTTATTAGAATTTTTATTATTTGATTTGTGATGTCATATGCGAGCAGGTTTACTATAAAAATATCGTATTGTAAAAAAATCAATGAAATATCATTTTGTCTGATAATTGAAAATGGTTTTCACTGTAGGCCTACCTTCAGTGTATCATTACACAAATAATTTCCACCCTGTTTCTAAAAAGAAATCACAAATGAGCAATCACAAAACAAAAACTGGAAATTTATGCATCCTATATTACATAAGATGTGGGGCAGCTGCTTGTTTATGACGTCACAAATCCCAAATTTTGAATTCAAAGAACATTCTTAATCTTCAATGGATTTTTCTCAAACGTTCAACAATATTCTATAATTATTTTTTCTGCTACTTTTGTTAGAACAAACTTCTCTTCAGGGTGAACCTCCCCTTTAAATGACAGGTAATAATGTAATAGCTTTGGTGGGTCGGGAGTCGGCTCTGCGGCCAGTGTGACTGTAGCACTATACTGCTGTTTCCCTTTCCTGCTCTGACACAATTACCAACTGAGAAGTTCAATTGGTTCAGCCTCATTGTTTTGCCTCCCTCAGTCCGGTCCAACAAGACCAGTGGTGGTGGGGGAGCATGGTGGCTCCCCCCCCCCCCCCCCCGTCACCACCCCAGAAAATTTGAATAATGAAACAAAAAAATTGTACACATTTTAATATATTTTTAACACATTGTACACATTTCTTGTCCACCCTTACCCCCAACATTTTCCTTTGCACCTCTTTATAAGTAAAAAAAAACCCCTGGGTGCCCCCACTAAGCAAGACCTGGTATAAATTTCCATGTTACAATCGCAGAGCGGATACATTGGAGTTGAAGGGGGAGATTTGGAGGCACTCTTTGCTCCATACTGTGATAAATTTGATTAGGAATGGGAGGGATGTGCGTGTTGGTATGTTGACTGTGTTGTATTCTTTATTGAATGTCTTGGATGTAAATATTTTTCTTGTTGTTCTTGTTTTGTAGCTTCAATAATGTTAATCATTTTAGGACTTTGTGAGCTGGAGTCTGCTGGACCCCCCGGGGGAGGGGGGGAGTCAAATATATTGCTGTACACACGTGTGACCAAGAAATTTCCCCCAAACACCCCCAAAACGAGATTTTCTCTGTGTGCAAAATACCCCCCTAAACAAGTTGTTCACGGGCTTTATTTACACATTTTTGCCCCTAAACAAGTTTGGCTAGTCTTTTAAAAAAAAAAGCTTTGGGGTAAAAAACATACCCTAAATACGTTTGACCCTGCGATTGGCCATTGACCAGTCTTTCAAAACCACCCTTTTTCTTGAAAATCTGTGTTTTTGATACCCTTAACCATGCGCGGACCGCGTCCAAAACTAAAAAAAAAACACCCCTTTAAACACGTTTTTTGGTCACGCGTGTGTACAGCAATATATTTTACTGGCCTCCCGGGGCTGGACCCTTGTAAACACTTTCCTATGTTTTTCGACCATCATGAAGAGCAGACATAAACAAGATACACCAGAGCATACCAATTCAAGCAATATTAATATATTTCATATGTTACATAAGTAGCAAAAGAAGTTGACAGTCATTTTTTTAGAAGTATGAACTACATGGGATTTTATCTAACCACATAGACCTGCTAAACACCCTGAGGGTGGACTTCTGAAAAGATCTGCGGAACAAGGATTTTTGAATGGCCTGCCTGACATAGCAACAGTGTTAAAATACCTTAGAAGCATGTCATGTGTGTACTTGAATAAAATATAATTTAATTCTAAATAGGTTCATTATTGCGGATTGAAATAATCGCTAGAGGGTATTCATTTGTCTCGCAATCTACTATGGTCAACAAGGAAATTCGTGATCACTCTCGCAAAAAGTGTTCACTGGCTTTTTAGGAAATTCGTGATCACTCTCGCAAAAAGTGTTCACTAGCTTACAAGTTCACGAGCTTTCGAGTGCCGCTGCAACTCTTTATCAAGTGACACGGATTGTCCGATATCGTACTGTATTTATACTAACCTCCAAGACCGTACGCACAAACGCGAGAACAATAGGTGGGCACTGATCCGTTGTGTGATTGGTCAGGAGTTATGCAAATAAGCCGGGGGTATATGCAAATACGGGATCGACATCCCCGATTTCTGGATGCGAACCATCCGACAGCACAATACCCCCTTACCTGGCAGTGCACGCCGACCCGATCGTTCCCGGCCCCGATCGAGGGACCGCTCAGCCAGTCAACCCCCGCCCACGGGAAACTAGCGAGCCCGCCAATTTTGGTCTCATTTGCATATTGCCGACCCACGGCGTATTTGCATATACCCCCGGCTTATTTGCATAACTCCTGACCAATCACACAACGGATCAGTGCCCACCTATTGTTCTCGCGTTTGTGCGTACGGTCTTGGAGGTTAGTATAAATACAGTACGATATCGGACAATCCGTGTCACTTGATAAAGAGTTGCAGCGGCACTCGAAAGCTTGTGAACTTGTAAGCTAGTGAACACTTTTTGCGAGAGTGATCACGAATTTCCTAGAAAGCCAGTGAACACTTTTTGCGAGAGTGATCACGAATTTCCTTGTTGACCATAGTAGATTGCGAGACAAATGAATACCCTCTAGCGATTATAATTTAATTATCAACACAAATCTTGTACTTAAATTGTCAGTGATTGAAATTGATTGTCTGATATTTCAACGAATCCCCCTAATTACCAGTGTGTTGGCTCAGTTGGTAGAGCCTCCGTCTCATAACCAGGAGTTCAAACTATGGCCAAGTTAGACCAAATGATGTTAAAAGATGGGAGTTGCTGCTCCCCTGATCGGCTTTCAACGATTGAAGGGATAGAGCAAAGTTGATCTGGCACTGCACAGTGGCTCTCGGGCCCATGAACTATTGGGCAAAATGAATTTTTGGTGTATTTCTGTTTCAGAATTTCATTTTGAACAACAAAATATGGATTTTCATTTTTCATTTTCATATATTTGCAAAAAAATATATATGCAAATATGTGAGTTGATTACACGTTTTTTCTTCAAAGTATGACTTACAGCGATGCATCCCCAATCGAAGGACAGGGAAAGTATAACACAGGATTATTCTCGCATGTAATGGAGATAATCCTCTGTACCTCACAGAATCAGTAAAACAGATGATTTACTTGGGATATGTTTCCTGTAGAAGATGGAGAGACTGTCACTCCCAAGGCAACCCAGGCTATGTATTTACATAATTTTCAAGATTCCATTAATTTTCAGATGTCAGTCGCTTCTTGATTGTATAGTTTGTGTGATTGTAAAGTGTAGTTTTAGTGTTAGGAGAGCGTGGATTTAGTCCCACAAATGGTTGCTTTTTATATGTTGTCTTTTCTGCAACCGATGCAGGACCATCATATTTATTGTGGATTAAGTTTATATACACTGAGCTAGATACTGGCTAGTTGTCTAGAAAAGCACTCCAATCACATAATTATAGTGCACAGCAAAAAATATCTGTTATCAAGTTGGTTGTTTTCTGTTCTTGCCAGCCAAACGGAACTTGAAATCAGGTTTTATATGTTTATCTTCTAGTCGTAGCCACCAAGTGATATAAACAGTTTATTCTGCATTGGTATACATTGGAAGAATAAGGTCCAGGGTTCCAATCTGACCATAGCATTCGCGTCCTTTGGCAAGCATTTATCTACATCTGTCAATCTCCACCCAAGTGTAGTAAGTAGGGATGTTATCATTATGAAAATTCTCTGTCGATATATCGCTAGAAATATCTTACTAATATTGAAACTATCGACCAAAGAACTACGCATTTTTAATGCATTATTCAAAATTTGTATCTGCCACTACCAAGAATGCTTTAAAATCTGTATTCATCAGATGTGAATGATTGATTACATAACATCTTTTAATATACATATTTAGCATAAATGCATCCTCACCTTTCACGTTAAAAGCATTATTTAGGGTTGGATAAAGTTTTATCGATAATTTTGGGGCTTCTTGGACATCGTTCTGAGCAGTCAACGTCTTTTGTCTATTCACCATTTTGATATCGTGCTGTACATCTTCGAATGTAGAGGGCAGCAACACACGTCCGTGTGCTGCCTTCTATGTTGGTACTTCGCTAGAATTGAGCTTGCGCTTGTGAATGTTTTCGATTTTCGATCGAATGGAGTCGAGTGCAGTCACGATGTTTGGATTGTCAGGATTATAGTGAAGTGAGAAAGGAATCCCTGAATGCCCAAACACCCGATCAGGTTAGCAGAGTTTAACATTAAGTGCTATAAGAGCCCTTACAAATATGATATTAAAATGCTATTCCAGATGCATTTGAATGGAATATAGAATATTCAAACAAAAATTGTAATTGAACCAATCATCTGAACCCAGCGAAATACATAAATGGTGGCATTTATATATTTTCCCCCACAAGTTTTGTGTGTAATAAACTAATATGTGGTGGTTGAAGTGGAAAAATCTAGTTATAGAAGAATCCTGTCTTTGTATCTCATTTGAATGCATGGAGTGCTCACCAGAATGCCTAAAACCCACCCCATCTTTTTGATACCATTCACGGATGAATCATGTCGTAAGATGCATATGTGGTGAATTATTTGAGCTCCACAGAATTCTTTTCCTTTTCTTTGTGGAAATCCACCGACAATGAAGAAGAAGAAAAGAGACAAAGCCCTTCTCTGTGGGCGCTGCCATTCCCTGAATTAGATTTCCGCGTCAGCAACCAGAGAACCCAGCGCTGCATTTTTCCCTCCTCCTAGCTCTGCCATCCATCTTTTTGCCCTTAAAGGGAAAGTTCACCCTGACATGAAAATTTATTGTAAAAATACCAGCAAAAATAATAAGAGATAATGGTGAAGTTTTGAGGAAATTCTGTCAAAGATTGAGAAAATTATTAGAATTTTAAATTTTTGATTTGTGACGTCACTGACATACGAGCAGCGCTGCCTCTATGTTGCATAGTATAAAATGCATAAATTTTTAATGGTTCATGGTAACTGAAAAATTGTTGTTTCTTTTAGGAGCGGATTTGAAATGATATGTCGATATTTCCCGAAGATACCATAAAAAAAAGTCAATTTTTTTAGAAAACGATATTGAATTGAATTCTTTTAGATTTATGAAGAAGCTACTCTCACATATGACATCAATTAAAAAAAATTCTAATGATTTATGAAATCTTTTATGGATTTTCTACAAACCTTCATCAATATCTTTTTATCATTTTTTCTGCTACGTTTGAAATAAACTTTTTGTCAGGGTGAACTTCCCCTTTAACTCTGTGTTCACTTCCCTGTGAATGCGCCCTGCAGATATGGCGCAGCTTGAAAGGGAATGAGTCGCGCATTCAAAATAAAGAATTAGAGAATGGTATAATCTGATTTGGATGGCTCTTGTCACGCAGTCTCTGTCCAAATACCACATACATGAGTTTGTTTCCGAAAGGGGCTTTTTTTTCTCCCTAGATGTGTGGCTGATGACAACAACTTCGTATTATCTCTTTAGCCACCATCTACCCATAAAATCTAAGGTTCTCTTTCTCTTATTTACATGTTACGTGACCGTGAACTTCACAAAATCCCTTGAACCGGCGATAATATTCGGTATAATGACAAATGCTCTGCATCTTCCAAACTCCAAACATTCAGAATTTGACAAGATATGCATTGCCAAGAGAATCCTAAAAGCTATCCAATGAAGGCTGAAGTTTTTTTAAAACTACATGGTTGAATTTAATTGTTGCATTAAGGGGCATGTTCAAGCAATTTCTTAAGTGAGATTCAGAAGTTTATGTGAATTAAAAATAAAAATCATTAGATTATATAGTTTGGATTATTTTTCAATGGCATGTTTCTAGGGTGGTGTTTCATTGAAAGACTTGTCGAAAGATGTATCCACCAAAGCATGTTTTGTCCAGTTGCCATAGTAATAGTAAAACTCCTGTGCTTCTCAGCCAATCAAAACAGAGAGAAATTGTCAGATCTGACAACTTTTCAGTCAAAAGATGTTTAAAAAATTCCGCAAGATATTCTCTTTCGTTTTATCCCACAATGAATTCAAGCTTTGAAATTACGTTTACCAAAGCTGATACGGACTTCGATTCCCCAACCCCCAAGGAACATTGAAGATATTAATCTTTCTCAATGAATAGATCTTGAAGGGGTTCTCTGGGCTGAAGTGAAAATAGTTATATACATGTAAATAGAATAACATTCAATGAGCAAAATGCTGAAAATATCAAAACCTGATAACAGATATAAAGAAAGTTATTGAAAGTAATTTAAAGCCAGGGTAACAATAATAGCAGGGCCTGCTGGGAGAACAGTTTTCGGAACTGAAGTGGCTACCCTGGGTAATTATGCCATTATTATTATTATCAATTTTAATATTCAACAACATTTTGTGATGACAGTAGCACGTTGTCATGAATATTCTTAAGGTGGGCTTATGACGTCACATCCCCACTTTCTTTTTCCTTATGTTATTACATGAAGTCGTAATTATTTCATTTTTAATACATTTTTGAAGGATATGTCTTCCTTATAAGTTGCGGCATTGAATGTCTAATGCATTTCTTGAAGGAAAAAAATTAAAACATAATTTTGTGTAATGAAATACAAAAGAACAAGTGGGAATATGACATCATAGTTTGCTCAATGAATATTCATAAAACATGTCTAGAATTGTCCCACTGTTAAGTTTATTGTTAAAATAGCATAACTTATTCCTTGTCTGTTTTTTATCATATACTCACTGTTTTGTTTGTCTAATTTTTTTTTATCTGTTCAAATCATTATTTTTAGCCTGGAGTAGCACTCTGAAGAAACCTGTAAGAGTATATATAGGTACAATATGTTTACATGTAGCTTTATTTATCTAAGCTGGAAAACAATTCCATGTTGAGATGTTTCATAATTATGGCTAGGTAAGAACTGTGAATGTGAAATTGAAATTGAATATCATTGTTATGATGATGTTCGATTCAAAACACTAATTTCCATGGAAAGCCTTTGTGCCTTTCCTAAAAAAAAGAGAGGTAATCTTGTTGACTTTTCTAGGCAGGGGTGTCGTGTACTTCCCAGAGGTAGGGTGCATATTAAGAAACTTCTCTAGGAGATGATTTTGACCCCAATATGACCTTAAAAATACAATGCAGTGACAGGTGTCTTGAGAATTGTCATTTTTGCGAAATGCAGGAAATATATTTTTATTTACGTCTTCTTATTTCATTAAGGTACATTCCCATTTAGATTTTTTTTTTTATCATTATGAGTTTTGTGTTGTTTCTTAAAATATGATGGTATGGCATTAGGAGACTTCCTGATGGTGGCATGCAGTGGCATCCTATATGCTGCAAGCAAAACACATAAAATTGTATATTTCATTTAATTCAAATGTATTGATGGTGACATACAAGTTAAAAAAAAATCATATAAGCCCATTATTTACAGATATGTGGAGTTAGGATAGTGTAGGATTGTAGCATCTCCCCCCATTTTTTTCACTGGTTATGGGAGGGTATCTCAATTTCAAGGATTTAATATAATTCAGATAGGCTGTTAATAGTGACCAGCAAATATAAGATTTACATGTAAATTAAATTAAATTTAGATTTACACCTTGCTGATATGACTTCCAAGCTAATTAGAATTGGATTGCAGTCTATAGAGATTTTAGAAGTCAATATCCTTATGATTAAAAATAAATCCTTGAAAATTAGAGAGTACTTACTCCGAGATATAGAAACAAGATTAAGAGTAACTTAAGTAAGTAACTTACACATAATTTGTTATGATTATTGAAATAATTTAAAATGGGAATGGAAGTATTGCAAAAATAAAAGTAAACAATTTGATTATGTTACATTTTCCTTCTTTTGATGAGCGATAGATGCTATATAGAACCTGCTTGTAAGAATGAACGGTAGTATTTTTGTTGTCTCTGATTACAGTAATTCAGCACTTCTAATAATCGTCATGCCATTTTGGGTACACAGTATATATGAGAATGCATAATGATGTGTTTCATGCCCTGTTTAAAAAGGAAAAGTTCACTGCAGCTCTCCTCTCCGGAACATTTCTTGAAACTGTTATAAGCTACTAAAATCCTTGCATCTGATTGGCTCAGAACTGTTTGTGAAAATGACACCTTTAATTTGAAATTTTGAGTTATAAACAATTTTAATCTTATAGTCTGAAATCAGAAGTGAATATCACACAAAGTATAAACATGAATAATAAACACATTGAATGTAATTTCTTAGCGATCCAACCGTAAACTGACATATTGAAAGTCAATGTGTGTGTGTGTGTGTGTGTGTGGGGGGGTATATTCCAGTCAATACATACAGAACCACAGATATAAACTCCTTAAAGGTCAAGTCCACCTCAGAAAAATGTTGATTTGAATCAATAGAGAAAAATCAGACAAGCACAATGCTGAAAATTTCATCAAAATCGGATGTAAAATAAGAAAGTTATGACATTTCAAAGTTTCGCTTATTTTCAACAAAATAGTTATATGAACGAGCCAGTTACATCCAAATGAGGGAGTCGATGATGTCACTCACTCACTATTTCTTTTGTTTTAATTGTTTGAATTATACAATATTTCAATTTTTACGAATTTGACAATTAGGACATCCTTGCCTGAAGCACAAAATGTTAAAATAATGGAATTCCACGTGTTTAGGGAGGAATGAAACTTCATTTTACATGGCAATGACGAGAAAATCAAAATATTTCATATAATAAAATACAAAAGAAATAGTGAGTGAGTGATGTCATCAACTCTCTCATTTGGATGTAACTGACTCGTTCATATAACTATTTTGTTGAAAATAAGCGAAACTTTAAATGCCATAACTTTCTTATTTTACATCCGATTTTGATGAAATTTTCAGTGTTGTGCTTGTTGAATTTTTCTCTTTTTATTCAAATCAAGTTTTTGTTGGGGTGGACTTGTCCTTTAAACTATATCAAGAATAGGCCTACCATGAATAAAATACTGAAACACGCATACTATCTACTCAGATATGAAAAAAATACTGGTACCATGAACATATAAGATTTTCTGATTTTTATCAGTTTCGACAAGCTATAAAATACACCACACACCTCGCATCCTGTATTTAATTTTTTATTTATTTACTATTTTATTTGTTTATTTATCTATCTATCTTTCTATCTACGTATCTATTCAATTGTTTATGTATTTATTTTGTTTATTTGTTTATTTTATATATATATATATATTTTTTTTTTGGGGGGGTTACCCCTTTGTACAGCAGTATACATGAAGTACAGTGCCCTCGGCCCAGGGGCACCCCCCACAAGCCAAAATGCATGATATCAAAGGATGATTCACTGTTTTATAAAGAGAGAAAAAAATAACACTAGAAATTGATTTCAGATCAAGATTCAAGAATGATGTATTGAACTGAGTAAAAAAGAAAGAAAAAGAAAATGAAAGAGCTTTTTTTTTAAAGGAGGGGGCAAACTTTTGATATTGTATTTCACCTTATTTTGACTGAGTCTTTAACAAAAGTCTCAATTCACATGGGATGTTGACTTGATACTTGCAGCATCAGGTCCAGCATTTAAGGTTTCAAGAGATGTTTACTGGAATGTGAATTTTGCGGGAAGAGAGAGAGGAGGAGAACAAAAAGTACAAGTGGGGTGCAACATTCAAGAAACTACAAAACACCCATTTTTTATCCTCCCCCATCAACGCAGCATATTTGTGCCTTCTAGGGATTTATTTCCAGCGCTAACTGTATCGGTAAATCACACATAATATGTGCTATAGCCCTGTAGGTTTCTGCGCCTCCTATACGTTCATGTGCAAAGTTCAGTGGATATTATCTGACAGAGAGGATAAACACTGAATTATGATACATTCCCATGGAAACCATATTGCAGAATATGTTTATGTAGATCAGAGTTTTCCATGGTATATTGGATGGGAGATGTCAGCGCAACTAAGCTCTTTTTCTGGGTTGACTGAAAAGTGGTGTTCTGCACTGAGTTGTGATTAGTTTTGCAGCTTGAGAATGTAAACAAATTTCTTACGAATGCAGAATTTTTATTTTATGTTTTTTGAAAGTCTGAGGTGTGTACTTGATCTGATTGATCATCATCATCATCATTATCATCATCATCAGCAGCAGCATCACCACCACCACCACCACCATCACCATCATCATTATCATCATCATTAATACTGTTATCATCATCATCATCATTATCATCATCATCATTATCATCATCATTCATCATTGTTACTGTTATTATCATCATCAACAACAACCTATTTGTTATCAGTAGCATCATCTTTGTAATAAATTTCTTTAAATAATTATTTTATATGATAGTAAATTAAACAATTGTTTTTTTTTTCAACTGCAGGCCAAGACTGGCAACAAATACACCAACAACATCAAATTCAACAGCAGATGGATGGCCTAATTCCATTAATACAAGGTATATTTTCATTTGTTTTCTTTTTATTTGCAGCCAAAGGCTTAAAGGGATGTCCGGGCTTAAAATATTTATACATACAGTAGAATTCACTGAGCAAAATGCCGAAAATTTCATCAAAATCGGATAACAAATAGCCATATTTTGTGAAAACAGTCGTCATGAATATTCATTAGGTTGGCTGATGATGTCACATCACCACTTTCCGTTTTCTTATGTTATTACATAAAATCATATTTTTTCATTATTACATACTTGTGTGAATAATTTGGTCTCCCTTATAATGAAATGTATTGCAGCAATGAATATCTAATGCACTAAATCAGTTGTCAATCCAATTTTTTAGTTCTTGGAGGAAAAAAATTGAATAAACCTAATTTTATATAATAAAATACAAAATATGACTGTTTTCACAAAATATTGCTTAACTTTAAAACTCAATAACTTTATTTGTTATCCGATTTTGATGAAATTTTCAGCATTTTGCTCAGTGAATTCTACTCGATTTATTAAGCTATAAATAATTTCAGCCTGGACCATCCCTTTAAAGATGAATTATTACACATGGAAGTATCATTAGGTAGCAGTTCTGACTCTTGCCTTGTAATCAGAGGGTATGTCGGTGTTCGAATCCCACCATGGCCTAGCATCCTTTGGCAAGGCATCAATCCACACTTTGCCACTCTCCACCCAGGTGCTGAATGGTACCTGGTAGGATACGAATGCCTATATTTGTATCCCTAGCAAGTATGAGTTTGAAAACTTTTGTTAGAATGCTCGCCAGGGAGTGGAGAAAGCACATAAATTGTGTGCTAACAAGCCAGGATCCATTGACCAGGTGGGATGATAATATCTGTAAAGTGCTTATTGACGTTTCGATGTAGAGCTGTATAGAAGTAGAATGTCATTTCACTATTTTCATTGCTCTACACTAACCTTTTTCTACTTGTCCAACATGTTGGACCAGTAGATAACCAGATTTTCCATTTTTTACTGGTCCAAACCTAAAATTTACTGGTCCCACAATCTTAAGAAAAACATATAAAAGACTTGAGTTTATTTTGCTGTCTTTTATTGCTTTTATTGCCCCCCCCCAAAAAAAAAAACCCACCAATATACAAACACTACACACACAACAAAAAAAAATTCTTGAGAGCCATTTTTTAAGATGCCAGAGCCTTTTTATAGTTTACAAGAAACAAGAAAATATAATTATTTGTATCAGTTTGATATATTTTTACTGGTCATGTCAGACCATTTAATGTATTTTCTGAAAAGTTACTGGGCCGACAGCATTTTTTACTGGTCTCCAGTGTCGCACACTGAGATAGAGATGTGGTTGTAATGATTTAGATCGAAAGGTACGACCTACACAGTAAAAATGCTTAATAATACAACCTGGTTTACCATATTTAAATTTAAAACAAAATGGTTAAGATATAACAGCCATGTTCAGTTTCTAAATTTATTGTTGAACACTGATGTTTGAATTTTTAAAAACATTGAGTTAACTTCTGTATAAAGAATTGATCACATCTTCATATCATAATCCAAGTTGTATATATTTATGCATTTATTCAAATTTTGTTTTTACTTTCTGTACTCAAGTGATGGTCAGTGTGATCGCAGAGGGACAATCCCACAAAAGTATGAAATAAAGATATACAGTAAGGGAATGGAGTTTGAGGAATTAGATGGTTATATGAAAGCATTTTAATTCAAAACTTCTTGTAACAGCTCCGCATAGTACAATGTTTGATTTAATGATAAAATTGCTATTGTGTGACAATAAAATAAATGACTGAAAGGAATGGAGGGTATAACTCTTCTAAACAGCTTTGATTTGTCTGAATCGTCAGAGCACTTGTCAGAGCGTTGATTCGGTGAATTATCACAGGAAAAATATCGGGATTGGAGCCGGCTGATGGAGTCATTTATGCAGTATTACAGACCAAACATTTATCATCCCATTTTGCCGTAATTAAATCATCCTTATCCCCCTAGTTATTGAATTAGTCCTCCTCTCTCCATGCCACCCCTCGCCAGTGCATTTATAGCCGCACACATTTAAATCCAAGCCCCGGCTTATTTCCGTCAACCTTCTAAATCGGACAGATGACAGCAAGTGTCATCCAAAATAATTCTCCTACCCTTCTCTGTACCTCGGCATTTGCTCCATGCCTTTTTACTCAAACATATGTTCAAATAGCATAAACAAACCAAGCTTATCAATGTAAAATGAGCAGTGTATTGGTTTACCCCTTTTGTTGAAGGACGTAGGCCTACATGTAAAATGTAATTTCATAACTCATTGAAAATAAATTTGCAGTTCAGTATGTATGTGTAAATTGGAATGGGTTAAACCTCTGAACCTAGATGAGAAATTGATTTATTTACTTGGGACTATCTGAATGACACAAATTGGTTTGTTTAATACTTAAAATTTATGTATAATTAATTCATGTAAGCCATATTATTAGGGGTTGTTTTTAAGATATATTCTCATACTCTAAAGAAATATTTTTGAAACGTTTTGAAATGTGTCTACATTAAAAATGTTTCATTTTCAGACGTATTTAACAAATTACCTTCCGAATTGTTTACGACTGAATCACCCATAGCCTAAAGCCAATACAAATTCACATGAAACAAAACACCTGTAAATGTTAAAGCCTTGTTGTCATCTAGTAGGGGGGGGGAATTTCCCATCGAAGCAGCAAATGAAAAGAGGTGGTTTCAAACCGCCTCGATCACAAGAATCCCCGTTAAATTACGAGAACTTTTTAAGGCTAAAAAATACCCGTTAATTATTCCTGCATTCACACCGCCCCAAAACACATCCTTCGGGGTAAGTTCCCGAAGTTACGAGCATGCGCAGTATGGTCTGATAAGCAGGCAAGGCGCGAGATTCAAAATCACTAGCCCAGCAGCCACCCACGCCGCCGCGCCCAACGACACGCTGGGCTAAAAGTTTCCGTAATTTGCTTTCACATCGCCAAAATACCTGCGACCTTGGAAAAATCCCCACGAAAGTTCTCGTAATTTCGCCAAGTACCTACTATTTAGCGGGTATTTTCTTTCGGGGAAATTACGCGTAGTTTGCTTTCACATTACCAATCAGAGTGTACCTGGAACTGGCACTGGCGAACTGGAACTGGCGAACTTTGAGACTATGAAAATAAATTTGCAGTTCAGTATGTACCTGTAGGTAAATTGTAATGAGTAAAACTTCTGAACCTAGATGAGAAATTGATTTATTTACTTGGGACTATCTGAATGACACAAATTGGTTTGTTTATTACTTAAAATTTATGTATAATTAATTCATGTAAGCCATATTATTAGGGGTTGTTTTTAAGATATATTCTCATACTCTGAAGAAATATTTTTGAAATGTTTTGAAATGTGTCTACATTAAAAATGTTTCATTTTCAGACGTATTTAACAAATTACCTTCCGAATTGTTTACGACTGAATCACCCATAGCCTAAAGCCAATACAAATCCACATGAAACAAAACACCTGTAAATGTTAAAGCCTTGTTGTCATCTAGCATTGGAGGGGGGGGGGGGGGAAATTTCCCATCGAGGCAGCAAATGAAATAGATGGATATGTGTGTAATGCATTGATTGAAGTAAGTCATAAATGAGTAATTAAGGTAGACAGCATTGTGTTGAAATGATGATATCATAGCGTTGTTCGTCAGGTGGTTTGGGCTTATTGCAAGGCCACTCCTACCTGTACAATGGATTTGGAGTGTAATCCTTTTATTAACGCTGGGCTAGAAGCCAAACACCACCGTGTTACCATGGAATTGTCTTTTATTTCCCTCGCCTCTCGTCGTCACTCGCGCTTTCGACTTTTGATTCTGACCTTTTACCCCTTTCATAGTCATACTTCATAGAATGTAGGAATTGAAAGGAGAGATTGGGGCTATTTTGAACTCATTTTAGGCTTGGGTTTTTGGCCAAGGCTTTTTTTGTTTGTTTGTTTGGGAAGTGTTAGTCATGATTACACTATGTAAATAAATGAAAAACATTTTGTTTAGATTATTTATTATTGAATATATTTTTTTACTTCAAACTTTGAAACTAACAACTTACATATTAATTGAACTTTCAAGTTGTCCTTAGACTTATAGAGTGGATATTACCCATAATCTATGGAATTTAGGAATTCTTAAATTTAAGTATTTTCTCACATTGATTTTCTGTGGAATGTACATTATTGTGCCTTGTGGATTGATGAAAGAGTCTGACAACACATCCAATGTCATTCTACACTTAAAGGCATATGCTAACTTTGTAGACATGTAATTTAAAAAATATCAAAGGAGAGATGATATATGTACACGAATGCCTTTCTGTCAATCTAAAAACTCTAAAACAACAACAAAATCGAAAGAAATCTTTTTGATATACATTATAATTGATGGTTTTGTGTAATTTCTATCGTGCTGATAATAATAGAACACATAAGTGTATGGATGAAATTAAGATGGTATTTCCGGTCACTTTATATTTCACTTTTTTGAAGCACTTAATGATTTTCAGACACATTTTTTTCTGGGCTTCATTTTTGTAACATATCACAGCTGCAGGTGACAAGTGGGACCTCGCAGCTCAGATTTTTTAAAAAGTCAAATCAATGTTAGCAAATACCTTTAAATGTAGATTGTAATATCACTTGAGATTTAAGAAAATTGGTACAGTTTGATGAATTAAACCCAAATTAAAGGGAAGTTTATCCTTACAATAAGTTAGTTTTAATAAAAGCAGAAAAAATTAGGAGAAAGTATTGGCAAAGGCATTATGAAATATTATCGAAGAAAAAGAGTGATAAATTATTAAAGTTATAATTTCTTAAAGTTTTAAATTTGTGATGTCATATGTGAACAGCTTCTTTATCTTTTATATAATATGTAAATGCATGCCATTACATTTTTAAAAATAGAACATTATGAAGGCTGTATGAAATGTCTTTGATGATGTACCCCTACTCCCTAATACAAATAAAATCACTTTCAGATTCGGCCTATTGAGAAAATGGCATTTTAGTGAATTTATAATACACAACATAGACCCAATGGAGGAGCTACTCGTCTTTGATATAAGAAATCAAAACTTTTTTTTACATTCATCAAACCTTCAATATTTTTCTCTATTTTGTACTTCTGCTTTCATTCTTATTGTCATGGTGAACTTTCACTTTAAGAATTAAGGATCTGAAGATTTCTCTGAAATTTTTCCGGATAAGACTTAATCCTATCCTTTTTACATAGTAAACGTGGAAAGGAAGCATATCTTCTCCTGAATAAAAGGATGAAATAAATTTCTCAGTTGCGAGTTTACTTCTCCAAAATAGGATGTGTCTTTGCTTTATCAGCATGTAATTAACGTATTGAATGGCTCAGTTATCCAGGTCAATAAGTGATTAAAAAAACTTGGTCACCATATGCCGCGTAGTCTGATTGAGTTTCTCCAAATCAATTTCTTCATTTGTCAAGAATTGAGTGACCTAAGAATGACCCTTTATCAAGAGACACGCCCACTTGCCCCCATGTACACCCACACTGTGGTTGGTAGTTTAATAACAGACCTGGGTTAAGTACACTGTAAAAACTGTGGTGTTAAAACTGACACCAGTTGGTGTTAATAGAGGACCACACCCTGAGGTGTTAAAATTACACCCTAGAGATTAAACATAACACCAAAGAGCGAAATGTAACAACAAAAGGTGTTGTAATAACACCTTTATGTGTAAAACTAACACCACCAATTCAACACCAGTGTAAAATAACTGGTGTGGTCCTCTATTTACACCGGTTAACACCACAGTTTTTGCTGTGTAACATAAAGCTGAGCAGATGATCATGGGGCTTATGTTTACGATTGATTATTCGCAATAATTGAGGCAATCAATCGTGTAAATCAGCCCCACAGTCAATCGCTAAGAGTATGTTACATTGCCATTTGTGAAGTGCCAAACATGGTTTGTTGAAAGTCGCTGAAGAAGTCTGAATTTCAGACTAAAACAAATCAATTAGGACTGTGCACTTTAAGCTCTAGCAAGGTTTTAGTCAATGGGCAGCATTTGGCACCCAAGACAGACAGGTCTATTTAAAGTTACTCCCATAAAGTTGTATTAGGGTCTGTGCATGCAGACTAAGAAATAGATACAGAGTCATCATTACACATTGTTTGGTTTAAATCTCTTTTTATTTGGTGATAACATAGTACATGTGCATGTGCATTTATCTTTTGATTGGTGTTTACTCAATGAAACCATTTTAATCTTGTTGCGCCCAATGAAGTACCTAACTCTGCCCATTAACATGAATCTATGTACCCCATTCACTGCTTTGTGTGTACAAACTGGGTATGAACTAATTCTTTTAATGATAGGTCTAGGACCAGAATAGTCCAGACTATTGGAGTTCTGCTATTTGGAATACTAGGTCCACACTAAAGATGCACATGACCTCATCTCAGAATAAATTAATTGAATTTTGTAGTAATGCAGACCCAGTATTCAAAGATCACTTGTTTCCCGCGGGCTGCAGCATTAACACTTTGTACAATCGATCTGAATGAACACCAAATTTTGTGCGCTGTATCACCAGCAGTCACCTTGCCGATAATCTAAAGTAATTCCTTGCAGCACTCGTAGAAAAGTAGTGTTGACTATCTTGGAAATAATTAGACCCCTTATCAATTTTTGTTGCCTTTTCCACAATGTTAGATGCCATTTATAGCATGAAGGGGGGGGGGGGGGGCCACCGAGTGAAATCAGTGGACCCTAGACAGATATTTGTATGACACGACCCCTTCTATATATTTTACGATGGGGGCCGGGGGGGGGGGTGCTTCCATACTGATGGTGACCTTTGATCTCTTTCTTTTATTTATGTCAGAATTTCTTACATTCTGTTTTGATTTAAACATTCATTCTACGAGTGGAAAATTTTAAAATTTTCAGATTCAATTTTATTTCAAGCATTTTTGGTTATTGGTTTTTATTCTGGTACTGGCAATGGTAGGGACCTTTGACCTGTTTTCTGCTTGTCAATTTTTTTTGTCTCTCCTTAAAATGTTTCAAGGTATGCCATTCTCATAGACAGTTTAGACACTGTTCTAATAATATTTTCTAAATCAAGTATTACTGGAAACCAGTTTGGAAGATCGCTTTGCTAGTGTTCCCATTTGATCGCCCGAAAGAGGTCTTCGAAACCACTTCACGTAAAGTGGTCTTGTTGCTATGGGAACACTCTCAGCGGGGTGACATGTTTTGCGCAAAATTTGAAACTGCAGCATAGGCATTCCACAAGTAGTGTGTAGAGCAGCACGCTCAAAATGTGCAAAGATCACTTCCCGAAAACGGTTGTGTCCCCACTTAAACCAGTTTAAAGAGACAAAGTGATCTTCAAAACTACATTGTGAGGGGGTTTTCTGAACCGCTTTGGCTTCGTCTGTTCTCATTGCATGTTGAACTAGTTTCCACTAAACTAGTTGTAGGATGGTAGTGAGAACGGTGATATAGCTGAAAAATAGGTCCATATCATATGTATTATAAATTATGTAAAAACAAATTATTTTCTGAATGTTTTAATTTGAACTTTCAGTGTAAAAAACAACAGCAAACAACATGCATCACACAGTATGTCTGCATCATACATAAAGTTTTATTGACATTCTGGATCGTTTTATTGAGATAATGAAGCTGTTGACAGTTGTCTCACAAAATTAATTTTATGAGAAACATTTATTTACACATGGGTGTTTGTGATTGGGCATAAATGTATGAAATGTTTTATGGATCGCGTGTTTATGAGTGGTTACAAAATCGTTAAATTTTTATTTTTTTTGTATGGTTATTTTACATTTGTGAACATTATCACAGCTGTTTTCTATTGTTCTTTTTTATTTTTAATGGCCTACAGGTGGATCCATATCTTTTATTGCTTTTCGGTTTTTATTTCTGTCAGAGAGAGAGAGAATGAGGGGGGGGGTGGTGTTATCTACGTTATTAAATTGTTACGTTTTTAGTAGATTCTATTGTGTATGATTAGAAAGAAATTTACTTAAACATACTTATGACTTTATGCTTTAAGACCAACTAAAAAAATGAGAATACCTGGCATTCTCTGATTGGGAAATGAACCCTAATTCTACCATGAGCTTGAAATACCAGAGGCCTTATTCTGCAAATTGTCTTCACACAGATTTTCTTGTATCTTCAGAGTTACAATAAAATTTTTCTTCGAAAAATTCCTTTATATTTTCTTCTAACTTTTTATGTAATTTTTTTTAAAGCACGCATTATGTCATTGCTAAAATATGCATAAAGCTAAATAAAAAACAATGCATAAATTTCTCTGTGCATAAGATAACATATTTTGATAAAAAGTATTCTGAAAATTCTCTTATCTTATTTTATGTTAACTTCCTCAGAAATTACAACAAAATTTACAAGAGTTAGATGGCTATTCTAACCTAATGTTGCATGCAATATGTTCTCAGTCGAAATTAATTTATTAATTCTATTTAGTTCATCTAATCATATATAATAGTTATTTTGGGTGAAAAAAGAAAAATTGACTCTTTCAGAAACAAAATATGGGAAGCCGTTAAGAGAGAAAAAATTCTGAATACCAATTTGAGATGCTATTAAATTATCTTGTTGAGATAGTATAAAAGTTACAAGAAAAGATAAGAGAATTTTCAGAATACTTCCCCAGGTACTTTTGCCACTGTGAAAGCAAAATACATGTAATACTCCCAAAAGAAAATACCTAGTATTAGAATGTACCTGTCAACTTTACGCAGGATTTTTGTTAAGGTTGTGGATATCCTTGTAGTGTGGAGCAAATATTACAAGAACTCTCCCACCCCAGCGTGTACGCTGGCTGGGCACGGAAGACGCACCGGGTGCAGTGGTAACTAGCTTGTCTGGCTAGCGATTTTTAATCACGCACCTTGTTTGGTCTGCAGGTACAGACTAGTACAGACTCATATTTGACACTTTAATAATCCGCTTTTATATAGCGCTTAATTCATCGGAACGACGTGTCTAAGCGCTTTACAGATATATTATTACCCCGGTCATCGGATTCAATCAGTCATTTCCGCACACAATGTGTGCACATCCTCCACTCCCTGGGGAGTATTCCAGTCAGTCGCCTGTGTGGCGCACACAGTACTGGATAAGCTACAATGACTTTCACATCCTACCGGGTACCCATTTAGCACCTGGGTAGAGAGTGGCCAAGTGTGAATTAACGCCTTGCCAAAGGACGCCAGACCATGGTGGGATTCGAACACACGACCCTTTGTTTACAAGGCGAGAGTCAGAACCACTACACCACGGCTCCTCCACACTTTAACCAATTATACCTTGTCTAGAGTAAAGACTAGATGCCAAACTCTCCTTGGTATTGGCAGCCACAGTACGTGATGAATCTAGTCTCACTGTGCGAATCGTGATACCCAAAGGTCTGTGCGTGCAGACTATGCCTCGTTTGCGGAGTACTCCGACCATAATGTGCACATTCATAACTTTGAGAACTTACCCTGTAAGGGTCTGATTTGGCTGAATATGAATCTTTTGATGAGGATATTCTGAGGACTTAACATGTTGACATAAATTTGTAGGCATTTTGATGATCAAGTCCATCTGAAAGCTCCTGCAAACAAATTTGGACGTGTTCCATAATTATGTTTCATGATCTTGCCTTTTTCCCCACACATATCATTGGTTATATAAAATTATGTAATCAGTTTGTCAAGCAGTAGGATGCGAATTTCGATTGAGGGACCTTTTTAAACCATTATTCGTTACTGGTGAATATCATTTTGAGGGTTAAGTAGATAGTGTGATTCATTCTGTGTCATTTAGGATCTTATCTGGTTTAGGCAAGAAAAATAATCTGGAACTTATGCAATATATTTAATATTTTGTCTTTAAAATAAAATATTCATAAATGAGATCATTTGATGTTCTATTTGTGATTCCTTGTCAATTTTTGTGAATTTCTGAAATAAGTGAATATATGTAACTTTCATTTCTGAATTGCACAAAGGAAAATGACCTGACCTTTCACCAAATGCGGTTTCACTGCACTTGTTACCCTCTCTATAGTCTGCAGGCTCAGACCCTGATTGAAACTTTGATCAACAAGTGGGTCTTCACACAAGACTAACACGTTAAACTTGCTGTGAGGCCTTCAGTACACATCATTGTAGGCTGCATATTCAGACCACTTAGACTTGAGTTATTGGGTTTGCACAGCAGACCACCCTCTCTGTATGGGTTATTGGGATGTCGGTATAACCTGTTCAAGTCAAAGTCATAACCCAGGGCTTCCAAAATGATATTGAATACATGTAGAGGAACATTGACATTTTTTTTGTCTCTCATTTACTTATCTTTCATTGTTTGTGATATTAAAAGAAAAACTTCACATTACTTACCATTTTTTCTGTTTTCCTAGAGTCAAGCTAAACACCAGTTCACAACAAACTTTATTTTTTACAGTTATAAAAAAAATCCATATGTAAAATGGAAATTTCATTTCATTTATTTCATTTTCAACAAATATAAATCAAATAAATACAATCATAACAAGTTAACATCATAAAAAAATAAACCAATGTCATTAAATCAACTTGAAAAAGACATGTTATAAGAAAGATACATATAAATTGATCATGTGTGAAGTTGATTAAAATAATACAAATTTGGGATGGTAATATGTAGGACTATTAATAAGCATTCATTATCTTCTACATTTCATTCTCAGCTGGCTTTATTAAACTACTCTGTATCATTATATATTATTTGAAAAAAAAAAAACATGAGCTTCCTTGCTCAGACCATTATCTCCAATCTGCAATAAATTTTAAATTACTTTGAAATGAATTATTTTCCATCTCTTGAGGCTGAAGAAAAGATGTGAAAATGACTGATATTGCAAAGGAAGGTATTGGGGCACATCATAAAAAAGGGAATTGAATGACGATTTGGATTGGATAAATGTGTAATAGGGATCTCATTGGGAGATGAATACTGCTTCCATTGATTCAGGTGTTGCGAAAGACGGATTACACCCCATAATGTTCTCGCTGAAGTATTTATATGCCGTTTCATAACAAAGAATAAAAAGCAACACGGTGATAATGGATTAGCAGTCAGTTATCTCACAGATAGACACAGCAATCAATAGATTTTTCCCTCTATTCAAACCTTTCATTATTCCATGGGCCACTCCCCCTTGGAAGCCGCTTCTTAAAGGGATACCTCACACTCTTTAAGATAAATTTATAAAAGATAAGATAAAATTTTGGGTGAAACACTGACTCTTTCCTTTTTTTACTGAAGTAATTTTGAAGAAAGGACAAGTTATCAGCATATTCCGACTGTTCCATTGATGGAACTAACAGATCTCAGTTGAAAAATAGTATGAGAAATCAAAGTAAACTGATAAGAACGTCATGTTTATTCTCAATATGTGGTAATATGTGACAAAGAAAGGACATGTTATTAGATTGCTAAATCTCTTCAAAGCAATGTTGAATTGCATTAAGAACAAAAAATACTTTCAGACATTTAATAGTTAAAGTGAAATTTGGAGTGATTGCTAAGACCCTTTAAGGTAAATTCAGAATGACCAGTGTCCTGGACTAAGGTCAGATCCCCAGGGTAGCTGTCCAGTCAGGCTGGACAGGGGTGCTTTTCAGTATCCCTGATTGCTCCCGTTCCCATTTTTAGATCTCTGTGAAGATTTATGAATAGATTTTATCCTATGGAGAAATATATTTTTTAACTTTAAAGAATGATTGTTTTGGTAAGTTTTTTTTTATCTTTAAAGGAAAATAGGATTTCAGGATTGAAAATAGGATTTTTTCACAATTAAGCCAGGTAAGCAGCTCTTAAGGATGCAGTCCTGTTCATTGGAACCAGCAAACTCACTTTCTGCAATTTTTACAGTGCTTGAAAGACATGCTGTCACAGTCATAAAGACATGATTCCCGACCCTGTCCCAACTCTACTGAAGTTGCGGAAACAGTGTGTAAAGTGAGCTGTACAAGCACCACAGACATAGTTATTTGTCACCTCAGAATGGCAGAAAGTTCTTTACATTGTTGAGCGAATATAATGCTTAATTTACAGGTTTTTATGATGAGACAACAATCCTGTGAGACAGGTCACAGAAAATCATTGCCCTTAGAATTTTAATACAAATATACTGTATGTAGGCCTATAGAATTGGATCTTGCAATTTCTTTTATCATTTGATCTTGTTTTTCTCCCTCTTTTTATTTATAAAAATTATTACCCCCTTCATCCCACGGTAATGAATATAGATTTCTATTTTTTTCTTTAGAATGATGCACTAGTCAATACAGTTAAAGTACTTGTAACAAGACAATTAAATGAAAAATAAAAACCAACAGAGATATAACCAAAAACAATGGAATGGATTGTCATATAGCAAAAACAGGACTCCTCCTTCTGAGAATGTAGGCCTACCTCTGTAACAAAAAAAATTGATTTTTTTTTACTTCCTGTGAAATGTCCTAATATAGACAATTTCAAAGTAATCTACTTCTCAATGATACTAGAATACATGTCAACAAATGCACCTAAAACAGGGCTTCTTTCATATCAATATGCATGATGTAACTTAGTCTGATCTAGTTTGTCGTTATCAAAGTAGATCACCTAGTTTTGGGGGGTGAAGAGAGGCTCAGACAGATAGGTGTTTGTTTTGAGGTATATCTGATTGGTCTGGCTATTGATTCTGGGGATAACACCCCCTATACTCACCCATTCAGATCCGACTATTGTCAAAAGCTTCTTTCGGTAACTTTCCCTTTGTTGTCTCCTACATGAGTGGTCAGGTCAATAATAGTCTGCACACTAATTGTAGTTGAAATTGATACATGCGTGTGGGCCTGTGGGACTATTTTAGGTTTTTGATCATGTTCTTTGATCCGTTTCACATCAAGTACATTAGTTTTTACCTGCAGGATAACGTCATGATTATTGTGTCGATGATGAAGAGGAATAAAAGAGTAAGACAAACTTTACATGTAAATTCAGTTTAACTCCATGATATTGCAACCATGTCTTTGAAACAGACAATGACAAAGACTTCTGTAAAGACTCATGTGTTCACCTACAAGTTGGTTTTCTCTTCTCCACCCCCTCCCATGGTCCCTTCTCCCCCTCCCCCACTCACCCTAATCAGTCATCATCTTATTGTCTTTTATACCCACTCCCTGGTTTTATTACATCTCTTATATTTCATTTTTTTTTTGAAATTACATAATTTATCATCTAAACTTGGGCCAGACATACATGAATTTTTGCCTTCTGATTTCCCCTATTGGACAGTCAAGGCTTTTGGTTTTGTTTTTATATTTGCTCTATGTAATGAAAGTAAGAACATAGTTCAAATGTTTAAAAATACAACTGGAAATGCTGATATGATATAATATGAATACATAAATGAAGTGTGGATGGGTACATGGAACTCTATATGCAGAGCCATTTTAAGAAGTTGAAAGCTTGGAAGATTGCATATCCTGTAATTTTCCCCTTTTTCCACTGTGAATAACAAAAATAATTGCATTAAAAATTGTGTAAAAAAGATTGCAACTCATCTTCATGCACATGTGCGATCATGTATGTTACACTTCGTTTCATTCTTGAATTTTTACGTGATTTTTCAGTTTTCCAAATCACAGCGAAAGGTTGTATCACTATCGTTTCATTGAGATGATAATATTAGTTTATAATTTTGATATTTTTAGTAATTGTATTTAATAGATGGAGATAAAGACTTATAATAAAGATACAAATAATTTTCTTGCTACTACTTTTATTGCTGCTGCGGTTCAGCGTTTGTGATTGTCATATCCTGTAGAGGCCGTATGATAATTTTTGTGATCAAGGAATTTCTTGTAATACCACTTGAAATATTTATTCCAGCACTCCTTAACTTGAAACCTTTCTGGTTTCCATTTTCCAAGATACTCAATGAATTTGTCTTATTTCTCACTGATTTGGTCTTCATTGACAACATCTTCTTTCTCTTTTTTGTTTGTGTGTGTGCTTAGTTATCTTGTGTAGTTCTCTGTGTAAATCATTTCTACTGAACCATAAAGACATTTATGAACAAAACAAGCAGAAAAAATATCTCTCTCCTACGAACTATGTTGTAAATACGATACCTTACAAAAGGTTTGATAACTGAGCATGTGCAGTTGTAACGTAGTCTTCCTGGACTGTCTTACCGGTCTCTTCTTCATAGGGTTGCACAGCTTTTATCCAAACAGGGGGCAGATGGCTCAAAGGCTTGGGTGTCTTCTCGGTGCTGAACAGCTAGGGGGCGAGAAGGAGGTGAGAGGGGATAAAGAGAGTATTTAGATTAGTTACATATGTCGTGACACCTCTTCGCTCCTCTAAACACATCGATTATCTGTGCGGAATGTGTACCAAGAATATCCAGCCGTACTTCCATGAATATAGACGGACATAGATTTTGGAAACTTTATCCGCATGATCTTTTGCGCTTCTGTGACCTGAAAATGGCGTATACTGTAGGGCCTACAAGATTGGACAGTAACTTTGTTACATCCTTGTTTATTTTATTAAAATATGTTTATTCAGAATTTTAAATTAGGACAAAAGTGGTGACAGCATGGATGTAGGAAGGTTAATACTTTTATCTCCTTCATGCAGAATTACATTTTTTAAGGGAAGATATAGACTATTCTTTTCATACTTTGTGATTGCTTATTTCCTTATTGCACCAGATAATTAGAATTAATTTGTAAGATGTTTTTGAAGAACTATAGCTATTTCTAAGCTTCACTGGCATACAAAGATGAAAGAAAAACAGTAAAAGGCCATAGTTTGAAAAATTCACATGTATGTAAAAGTTTAATGGAAACCAGACATGGATAATGGCAGTAATGTTAACTGCGTTCATATCACCATAAGTTAGGCAAAAGAATTTAACCGTTCCTAAGAAAAACAAATAAAGGACATTTTGAGACAGTACACGCGGTTCCAGTGCAAGTAGCTAAGTTCCAGAGTAAGGTGGACACTCCAAGGGCTACCAAACTCTGTTGTTACTGGGTGCTATTCAAATGTACCCACTAATGCACAACTAACTCCTTAACCTACAAAGAAACTAAATCAATATGGCTTATTAGGAAAGGAGATTTATGCTCCATCCGAAACATACCAATTGAATTAGACCCGACACCCCCCTCCCCCTTTCCCCTCTCTCTCTTCTTCGTTTGACTGCTTGTATCCTGTTTGGAGTCTTTGGACACTGATTTCATCTTATGGCTGATTGTCATTGTTTACCCTTTTTGCCCTAAAGTAGGTCACTTTTTTGTTTGTTGTATGAATTGGTCACTCATGGTCAAGCCCTACAGAGCAGGTGATAGGTTGGTTTATCGATGAGTTGCACTTGTTTGCTTCCTTTCAATCATGCTGGTCCATGTTTCAATGGACAGTTATAAGTTCATATCACACATTCATGGGATCCACTTAGCCATCGTCGCCTGCCACGAACTTTGAGTACGAACCCGACAGTTGCCTGGAATGATACATTGATGAGATATATCTGATAGTGGTATTATTTGTGTGAGTTGGCACAGTGCACTCACGATTTTTGTTCCAATTTGGGAATGGCTGAATCGAGGTGATCTACATAACATGATTTCTATACGACTGGGCTGCTGCTGTGGTATCACCATTTGGAGCTCAGTACGCAAGGAATTTTGTTGAGCAAGTGAGAACTGATGTTGATGCATTCTACATGCCTTCGTACAAGGTATACAAAGGGAACCATGGGACGAGCAGGACCCATGGTGCCTTGCAGTCGGACCAGGACATTCCTTCCTTCAGTCAGATGTATGTATGAATTCTTCATCCATCCTACACAAAGCAAAATCATATTCAACTTTTTTTTTATCATGTAGTTGGAGAGTTTTAAGCATTCCATATTTCGATCATGTTATGTATTTCCACCATATCAGAAAAATGAATACAGTTTCACATCTCAGAATCATGAATAATACGATCCTACTTCCTTTTAACAATTCAATATCAGAGTAATTGAAAGATTTTAGATATAATGATGTAACTTAGAGCTGTGCTGTGCATTGTAATAAGAGGTATAAAAATCAGAGAAGTTTATAAGAAACACAGGCTGAGAGTTAAAATTTGATGGAAAACGAATGAGGAGTAAAATGTCGAGAATTATGAATATTTCAAGTTTTATTTTAAGGCCTATGTGATGCTTGACTATCTCCCCCTGCACTGGTCATTGACATTCTCATGATGAATTAATATATGCGCATAATTCTTCTTGGTTGAAGCATGGTCTGCGCAGCCTCCGGCAGACTGGGAGTGAGTTAAATAACAAACCGTAAAGTGATGAGTTCTCCTAGTGCCTAATAGCCAAGAGGGCAGCTTTACCGAACTTTTTTTTTTGGCAAGAAATTGAAAAGTGTAATTTAAGGAGCAGTAAGAAGGAAAGAAGGGGTTGTAGAAATTATCTGTCTGAGTAATGGTAGTTGCAAGTTGAAGGAGAAGGGTCAAGGATGGCCGTGACGTTCCGCCCCCTCGGGGCCCTCTTTTTATCACCACCTTCTTCGCTTTCCCTTCCTTTAGTTTAAATCGTATTATTGCCGCTCTGTGCCTTGCATGTATGCATGGGGAGATGTAATGTGGGCATCAATGCATTTATTATTTTGAGGTTATCATTGTTCTGCTGTCTATTAATGTGTTAGGCCTCCATTTGCGCTGATCATATGTTCATAAATTTAGGTTGTTGACTTTTGTTCTTATTGAATACATGTTTTAAAATCTTATGTGCGGGTTAGTTTAAACCAAAACCAAAAATACCATTTTGATGGAGCGATAATGCTCACATGAAAGAGAGAGTTTCTTCACTTTTGTTTTTATTGCCTTATATGTTACCTTAAGTATGCATTTTGGTAATAAATTTGCATCAACATGTATAATATTACTTTTATTCAGTCATTTTGTTCTTTTGCCCATGTTTGAAACGAAGTCTGGTGTAAGGAGACTACACTTGCAGAGGTTATGCAACATCCATGAAAAGGGAGACTACCCCCTACTGTGCATAGGAGCATATGCTCATTATTGTTTTACTTGTAGACATATCTGTCTAGACGGTGAATCAGTAGACACAACATCATATTCCTGGAAACAATAATATTCAGCTGATGCTGGGTACAGAGAAAGAGTCGAGTATAATCAGGGAGCTACTATAGTAGCTATTATAGTCGGATAGTATAATCAAGGAGCTTCAAACAGCATCAGGGATTGGGGAGTATACTCCAGGCCCGCCCCCCCCCCTCCCCTCTTACAGAGAGTTCCGATTGATCCAATCAACCTAAACTCTATGAAAAGAAAATCCAACAATGTTGTATTCTTTCCTCCAGGAAATTTCAAGAAAACAATGAATGTATGATTGTTCATCATATCTTGAAAATATTTTAAACAAACATGCATTTTTAGATTTTTTTTACATTGCTGGCTTTCCATAGTTGTTGGTGATCTGCTCAATGGTAACTCGGTGGAAGAAGGGACTCTAGTATTAGAGCAGGCCAAAATGGTTAATGCTACACAGCAGCTTATATTGAGATAGGCCCCTATATTCTAACCACTGAGCAGGCCTACAGCTTTGGAGGTAGTGAACCTCTCTATTCTTGTTACCATGGCAACGTAAGGTCATGCCATCATAATTTGGTACTTTTCATTGGTCCATGGAAAGCCGAATTTCAATGAAACTTTCTCCCTGTCCTGTATGTAGAGGTAGACTGACTCAAAGTTGGTTGGATGACAATTTGTCCCTTTCTCCATTCAATGTGTGATACATCCTTGAAGGCCCAATTCCAAGTTCCAATTGAATTCCAAATTCCAATTAAAAGTCTCAACTAATAAAATTTTTCAGTTAGATTATTTTTTGCATCACCAAAGTTTGATTCTGGCTTGTTTTTATGGTTATTACTTTATTTGTGCGTGTGTGTGTGTGTGTGATGTGTGCCACAGTTGATACTACCAGCTCTAGATTAAAAAAAAAACTTGTATAAGATGAAAGTGTAATAAAATTACAAATACTTCTCCACATGTCTCTATGTTTAAAGGCACCTGTAATAAGATACTCAAAACCGCTGGATTTTTTTGGAATTTGTATTACATTACATACTGTATATACATATTGTATTGCAGCATGATTATACATTTTTTGGTATTTGATATTATCAGTTATAAAAGCGACATATATCTCTCATGAATATTGTCAATCAAATGTTAAAATATAGTTGCTAATTATTTTGTCTTCAACTTGGACTGGGATAAAGAAGAGAAACATTGGATTGCTAAATTTTGGTTGACAATTAATACCACTTTTCTTCTACTCTGGTGTAATGGGGAGGGTTTCTTACTCTTATTATGATTTTGAAGCAGTTTTGTCGTCTGAAATTTGATTCGCTTCCTAAAATAGTATTGTGAGAGGTTATCGTGTAATTATAAAACCTGATATTGTTTACTAATTGAAACGTCACTGCTATCATCAACATTATTTCTCTTTTTGCAATCTTTATCATTGATTGCAAGTAGCATTATATCTTTGTCTTAAACTGTTTGGTTGCCTTATGTTCCATCCCAATATACAAAAAACACCAACATGCATGTGCATGTAGCGCTAAATTTTAGGCCTATTATTTTGTATAATGAAGCCTTAGGATAACACCTTTGTACAGTGAAAACTAAGAGAGGCAGAGGTAGCTCCACTATAATATGGTATCATAAGGAGATAGGAGATATATATATTACACAGCTAGCATATACGTCTGGAATAGCAATTAGCACGATCTTTCGGGATTAATTAATACTTTCTTTTAGTGCAGTAGAAGACAGATTTCCCAGTGGCAAGGGGAGCCAGGGATGTGTATTAACACCATAGCCAATTGACACTCGGTGAAGAAAAAAAAGGGGAAATTTTATATTATCGTATGCAATGATGTGTGGAAGTACCCATGCCTAACTGCTTTATCTAATAGGGGGGACGGAGGTGTGCAAATGTCATTATGACAAGATTAGGCATTTATGGGACTATCGTGGCTGAACTAATGCATCCCATCTTGTACTTTACTTGATACTCGACATAAGATCCAATATGCATATCAGAGTACATGATCTTAACTAAATTATCATAATAGGCATTTATGTAGCGCCATCTATCTAGAAATATTCTATTCCGAGGCGCGATGTTGTTATTATTACCCCGGCTTTAGCTCGAGCTGCCTTTCAGCTCATGCATTCAAGGAATTAATCCTACCGGGTACCCATTCACCTCACCTGGGTTGAGTGCAGCACAATGTGGATAAATGCTTGCTGAAGGAAATTATGCCATGGCTGGGATTCGAACCCTCTGTTTTAAAGTCAGAAGACTAATTCACTTGGCCACAATGCTCCCAATAACTAAACGATTGCTTGTTGTATAAAAGAATCACTTCCTCCACCTCTTTAAGTTATTATTAAATCTTGCTCAAAAACAATAATTCTGATAATAACAGAAAGGCATATGTGGGACAGTTTATTAATATTGCTTTGGAAAATACCCGACATCTGATGGAATTCCGTGCTTATTTTGCTCATTTCTCAGCAATTACGCATTTTCTTCCACAGTCACTTGGCACATATTTTTTTAATTCAAAGATACAAACACTTGGGTGTTAATTTTATTGGATTCTCTTCGAACTCATTTTGAGATCATTACCGCAACTGGTATTTATCTTAAATCTATATAAATAATCACAACTTGTAAAAATATTAGATGTGCAATATCATGGAGATGAAAATCTTAGAGCATAGGAATGGATTCAGAAAAAGGACTGGGAAAGTTAATTGTGTAAAAATTTGGGTAGAAATTATATTATATTTGGGGGGGAATGCTTGGAGCAATTATCCCCAAAATGCTCCCAAGAGTCCAAGAACATTTGAAATAGAGACACAGAAATTCCCATAGAGTCCAACTAATGCAAATTATAATACAATTAATGTAGGAACCCTTGGCTAATGAGCGTGAAAATATTAGCCTCAGAAAAAAAAGAATATTCTTTTTCTTCTGTATACTGATATAAAATTTGAGATGATGTAACAAATATTTCCACATTAAATCTTTTTATGTGGTTTAATTAAAACAATTGAATTGTGTGAAATATCATTCAGTTTAATGTAATATGATGTTAATGATCTTCGACATTCCGGGACATACATGTAGGCTACACTCCTTTGACCTAGATACACAGTAAAATCAATATCAATATTAGAACTACTACACCATCGCACACAAAACATATCAAATCAATAGTTGCATTCATCTTCATAAAAATTGATGTAATCATTGTTTTAGAAAAAGGGAAGAAGAGAAATCAATGAAATAGATTGTCACATATTGGGGTCAAATGTGTCCTAACCTATTTTATTCAATTTATGATTATTTTTATGTATGTGTAGGAGTGTTTGAAATGATTTCCTGTCTGATTGTAATTACTTGCTAATTAAATATGTATTTTCAGAACCTCATGATCTGTGAAGCTATGGAAAGTCCTTTTCTAGGTTGCTAAATGTCACGTCCGACCAGCAGTGTCTAGTCCAACCCAGCAAAAAGTTGATTTAAAATAAAAAGATGAAAACTCAAATAGTAGTATAGTAGTAAAAATGTCATCAAAATTGGATGTAAAACGAGAAAGTTGCAATATTTCAAAAGTTCGCTTAATTTCATAAAAAGCTTATATGCACATTTTAGTATTACAAGTAAGAACTGATGACATCCATTCACTATATTTTTTTATGGAATATAGAATATTGAAATTATTTCCTTAAATATGGTTTGGTTCTTCCCAGAACAAGTGGCAGTGGCAATGTTAAAAGCTATTGTAATTCAGTCTCCTTATCGGCAGATCTGCCAAAATTTAGATATTCTGTGATTTGTGTAATAAAATATTTTATAATAAAATACAAAAGGATAGTGAGTCTTTGACATCATCGCAGGGGGAAAAAAATCACCAGGGTTCGGGATTATTTCATCCCCAATATGCCAAAAAGAGTCCTGGAAAAATCCTATTCACTATGATGTTAATGATTATCCAATGATGTAGATTTATGCAATAGGTTTTGTAGCTCCCCAAGAAAAATATTTTTGGGCCTTCATCATTATGATCTCTATTTTTCATATAACTCAGTCGATACATAAAGTCGTGCATTAATTACGAACAGCTTTATGAAAATTGCCACCTGTTATACAAATGGCAAATAGGCTGCGATGGTGCGAGATTTCGCATGAGGTGAAAGAAAGATGCTCTATTCAATGAGGCGTTAGCCGAGTTGAATAGAGTGTCTCTTTCTTTCACCAAATGCGAAATCTCGCACCATTGCACGAATAAGAATATTTGCTATTTTTGTTGTACAATGCCTCAGAGTTTAGTGAAAATATGAAAAAAAAGTTATTCCCTGCAGTACTTTATTAAAAGGGATCAAAAATATTGAAAGCGAAAAGCAAAATCCCACAAGCTCACATGACCTCGGGCAGCATTGCGCATTTAGCCAGCAGGCTGTACGCGTATTTCACCTTCATTTTTTACTGAGCGCAATGAATTAAATCGTATTGTGACGTCACCTAAAGCTGTGCAATGGTACATTTTGGATGGTACGTCGTGTGTGCAATGGTACGAATGTTTGACATTTAGCCTCCCATTTGCTCGCGTACAACAAACTATTAGGCATTGTACAATCATGGAGCTAGTACAATACAGGTTGGTGTTTCTTTCAGCTGTTCATATGTTATGAACAAAACACCCACCAGACTCCAGGACCATGCTTCATGGTCCTACACTGGATCAAGGCAGTATGGATTGGTTAAGAAATGAGACTGTGAGCAAGTTTTCATGGGGCATTGCAACAAACTTACAATCAATCGCAAATCCACTTGCAATCGTACTCATACATCTTGCAAGTGATTACTGATTTACTTCTGGCAACACAGAATGTCGTCTGATTTGCTACAGCTAAAATTGATCTATCAAGAGTAAATTTGCAACAGCAATGTACATGTATACCTTGCAATTTATTGCTGATCCGCTTCTGGCAACACGGATTGAAAACTGATTTCTTAAAGCCGAAAATGATCAATCAATAGTAAATTTGCAATAGAAATTTATGATTGATTGCCAATATTTTCTTGCAAAACTCCTTTTAGACTTTCTCCTGGTATGTCATGTGCCATCAGTGTCTTATGGTGTTCTCGTTTGGCATTGAGATCAAGATCGTGATGTGGAGGAAAGAAAGCAGAATGATCGTGTTCTGTTATCCTCATCACCAGGAAACAGGATTTCACACCCATTTTTTTTTAGATGACATTACTTTAACATGAGCATGGTAAATACATCACTATTGTACAAGATATTAAAGAAGGATATTAGATTGTGTATATGCGTTGGTGTATATTTAGCATGAACTGGTGAATTATGTGGGTATTTATCAGGCATAAAGAATACCAAAACACTTGATGTAATTAATGAAAAAATTGAATAACCCCAAAAGCAAAGATTTTTAAGAAGAATATTAGATTGTATAAAAGAAAAGTATTGATGTATATTGAGCATGAACGAGTAGAATGATATATATTCATGTTGAATTGTATTGGTATTGACATCAGGCATAAAGAAACCCCAAACACTTTTAGTCATGACGAAATTAAGTAAACAAAACAGAAAGAATATCAATGAAGAATATTAGATTGTGTAAAAGAGAATTAAGCATTGATGTATAGTGAGTATGAACGAGTAGACCGAAATGTATATTCCTCATCTTGTGCATGGTGAATTGTATTGGTATTTACATCAGGAACAAAGAAACCCCAAACACTTTATGTTACGATGAAATTAAATAAGCAAACAAACAAACAAGGATATCAAAGAAGAATTTTAGATTGTGTAAAGGAGAAGTATTGAGCTTGAGCAACTAGACCACAATTTACATTTAGCATCTTATTTGTGAATTCTCTTAGTGTTTACATTTGGCACAAAATCCAAACAATTAATGTTATGAAGGAATTAGACAAATGAATGAATGAATGAATAAATGAATGAATGAATGAATGAATAATAAATAAATGAATAAATAAATAAATAGATAAATAAATACATAAATAATTAAATAAATAAATAAATAAATGAATAAATGAATAAATAAATAAATAAATAAATAAGAAAGCTATGGATATGAAAACACAGGCTTGTAAAATATACATGATAAATTTTGCATTTCACTGCAACATTTCATGTATCGCTGACAAGAAACCAGAAACTACTTCAGAAATAGGTCATGTAGACATGTACTATTTAAAAAAGTAGCTTAACCAATTCTGTTGTTATGATAATCATTCTTCATTAGGCAGATAGTTAAATCTAGGTCAATATGCTCCTTTATTTCTGTGAAAAAGGACCAGTTAAAATGTTCTCGGTGATGACACAGACGAGCGGTGCTCTACTTTTAACGAAAGCCAATGACCAGTGTACATGCAGTGAGTTAGACTCACCTTGATCTACTTTGTACAGGCAGGAATAGGCTGGCTATAGTCTAGGCCACACCCCTTCATTACTCCGGATCATATTAACTCATGTTCGTTGTAAACATGAGGGTGCCTGGCCACTCAGCCAGGCGCTCTGATTGGCCAGGAGTTGAGCGGTCAGCTCATTCGTGTATTAAATGAATGTTGCCTGGGCATTGTCCTTGAGTGGCTTTTCATTGCTCCAGACCAGTCTCGCCCAATCGCACACACAAATATACACACATACATTGATGTGCAACCTATTCATGCATGTGCGCATTACTTTTTTTTATTTTCTTTTTGATTAAAATAACTGGCCCTTCCTCAGCAGGCAGAAGAATGGTGCATTGATTATGTATGCTGGGAGGAGAGTTACCGCGTAAGCGTGTGTAGCTTTGGAGCATTATGTCATTCTGTGTGGTCAGTTGTTGATATATTATACTGGCTTGAGTGGAACTAGTAATAACCTGAATGTTTCTTCCTGTGTCCGCCATGTTTCTGCCGCGATGGTCATGTGAATAGGAGAAGTGGGCCGGAGAGAACTTTTTCACACTTTCCATGCTGTTCGGAATTTATTGACTTTACTACTTCCACTTGTTCATGCTGCTGATGTAAGAGTTTATAGTCCAAAATGATCAGGTAAATCTTCAATAATTCTTATACTGAGACAATATAAAGCCCTACATTTTTGTTTACAGAAAGTATCTTTATCAGGAATAAGTCTGTGATGTCACTTGTGTCTGTATGTCCATTCTTAATAACTTCAGTTTTGTTTATGGTAATATCTACAATGTGGTGCATCTTTTTCCTGTATATTTTTTGTCACCCATTTCTTGAGCATTTTCGAAATGTTCATCTTATGAAGAAAAACATTAGGTTCGCTTTATTGGTTGAAAATGGGTAACATTTATGGGGTGTAATATGTAAACCTGTTTGGATCGAGAGGCTTCAAGTTCAAAGATGTTATGCCATGGCAGTTTCTGGAGATAATGCCCCCCCCCCTTGCTCTCTATCTGATTTTGACTTCATTATAATGATTGTTTAATTAGAATTATAAGTTAAGTTTAAAAAAGGAATTCTGTCACCATTCTGTAACATCTAATTGGCTCTGGTACACACACACACACAGATGCACAATATCACAGCCCACAGAAACATCAATCCTTTCCCTATTGGTCTTAAATCATTTGGTCTAATTAAAAGGTTTTTGTTAAATCTTCACATGGTCTAAATTAAAAGTTATTTTTATTTATTATTACTCGATTTCCAACACTTGGTTTAATTAAAAGTTTGTTGACCTTTATATGGTCCCACTTCGTTTGAAGTTATATCGGTTCACTGTCATTTGGTCTCCTACCACGTGGTCTAATTCAAAGTTTATTGAACTTCACATGGCATATTAGCTTCATCTAAAGTTATTTTAGTTCACTGTCACTTGGTCTCCACAACCACTTGGTGTAATTAAAAGTTTGTTGAACTTTTTTATTTGATTTGATTGTTTTTATTGCACTCAGTATATCAGATAAAAGTTTACCAGGCATTGTTTACAAATGTATTTAGCAAATTGATGATATAGTTACAGTATAAGCATTGGATATATCCCTTATATTTTTCAAACTGTCTAACTTCATTTTATAGGTTTTTTTATTACTATTACTTGGTCTCCACTCATGTTATCTTATCAAAAGTTTGTAAATCTTTATTTAAAGTGATTTTTGGCCACTCTCACTTGGTCGCCTACCACTTAGTCTAATTAAAAGGTTATCAAGCTTCAAATGGTCTAACCATGGACCTATCACTATATAGGTCCATGGTCTAACTTTCAACCAGTTTGTCTACATACTTGCCATTTGGTCTAATTTCATCTTGATCTTAAAATCAATTCATCTGATATCAAGTTTGGCCCAAGAACTTGGGCTACATGTATGTTTGATATCAGTTAAAGGGGTGGTCCAGGCTGAAAGTATTTATAGCTTAATAAATAGAGTAGAATTCACTGAGCAAAATGCAGAAAATTTCATCAAAATCGGACAACAAATAGCAAAGTTATTGAATTTTAAAGTTTAGTAATATTTCGTAAAAACAGTCGTCATGAATATTCATTAGGTGGGCTGATGATGTCACGTCTCCACTTCTTCTTTTGTATTATATGAAATTAAGTTTATTCACTTTTTTTCCTCCAAGAACTAGAAAAATTGGATTGACAACTGATTTAGTGCATTAGATATTTATTGCTGCAACTTATTTCATTATAAGGGAGACATATTATTCACACAGGTATGAAATAATGAAAAAAATATGATTTTATGTAATAACATAAGAAAACGGAAAGTGGAGATGTGACATCATCAGCTCGCCTAATGAATATTCATGACGACTGTTTTCACAAAATATTGCTAAACTTTAAACTTCAATAACTTTATTATTTGTTATCCGATTTTGATGAAATTTTCGGCGTTTTGCTCAGAGAATTCTACTCTGTGTATTAAGATATAAATATTTTCAGCCTGGACCACCCCTTTAAGACAAAATTATTAATATTAGATAAGGGATTGTTTGTTCTATAATTCATTTTATTAACAAAATAGAGTGTGTGACAATATCTCTATGTAATCAACTTGTTGTTTGAGTGGACTTGACATTTTTAAAGTGAAAATTTTGTGATAAATTGTGTTATCATATCATATCTGTGACAATCTTTCTTATACAGTAGGCCTATATAATAGACACCTAATGGGGAAAAGTCTTTACTTCCTATTTATCTTGAATATGATATCTTATTGGAGCATGTTCTATGTAAACCTGTTTATTAAGACCAATTGTAAACACTCTCTGAAATGTTTTTACCCCCAAAGATAAGTTTGTTAAAATACGTACCCACCAGCTGTTGGGTAAAAAAAAGCAAGCAAAATGAATTGGGATTGTATTCTACCAGCAGTTGGTTTGTTCATATTTTATCCAACGTTTGGTTGGATAAACAATTCTGAGAGTGTTGTAAAGATTACTTTGATATTTTCTAATGTGATTGATACATGTCACATATTACATCTTTTCAGTCTCTTTATTTAGTAGTAGTTTGTACTTTTGATTGTACTCAATTCAATTAATTTTATGGGAAAACATATGTAGTGTATATATGTTCTATTGTTTCCCATAATATGAATTGAATTGTGTACAATTAAAACTACAAACAAAAAGAGACTGGTTTTTATTTTTAAATGCTTTTCTGAGCATAGGTAGGGTATACTGATGGAGTGTTGAAGACTGTATAGGCCTATGCAGTTATACATTTACCCTCAACCATTTTAAACACTGTTTTGTCTCAGCATGGATATAAAAACAATTCCTTGATCTATCTTGGTAAACTTTGAAACATGATTAGGCCTGCACTGAGACATTGTTGCCTAGCTGGGACGTCCCTATTCCTTAAAATGTTAAACTCCATGTAAAATGGAGAAGAGCGGAGTAATTCCCCTCATCCTCCTACGCGGAAAAAAAGTCCCTGTGAAAACGTATGACCCTTTTATCCAATTTACTACCAATAGCACTGCTCTGCCTGAAAACAATTTACCACATCACTTTTGGTCTCTTTGCCAATCAAATCTCTCAACGTTGCCATGGTAACAGAGGTGAGGGCTAAAGCACTTTCATATCTTCATTACAGCATTTTTGAAATATACCGAGTATATGGTAGTCTCCAAGTAAATTCGGTTCAGCGTTCACTGTGTCAGTTAACACAGGTATAATGGTGTCAGAGATGTATTTCAGGTCAGATATGATATATTGTGTCATATAATTATCCCTTTGTCGTACAGATGAAGATATAAATTCCTTAGAACAATGTCAGTTGAGGTATTTGCTGAGGTATTTCCTGTTGTAGACTGTGCATGACGAATTTGAACATGTTCATAGCCACAATTTGACCTTTTTAACACATCTGATATATTTTTGTTTTTTTCCCTGAAAGTAAAACCACACATTCATATATATCCAACATTTGAAGCTAAAAAAGTCATTTTTTTTAAATTTAGTACACAGATAAACTGATGAAACATTTTCATAACCCACAAGTTGACCTTTTTCATATATCTAAGATATTTCTTTACTCTGAATGCAAAACCCACATACATTGTTCATGAATATCCAAAATATAGCTTTGAATCCAGTTTTGATTTTGTAAGCAGATGGTTTCTCAATGATTGAGACTCGATCTTTTCATCTTTCAGTAGTTTTTTGCCTGGTTCTCAATGGATAATGGAATGAGAGAAACTTGGATGATATCCATATGACTTCACCATGGTCACAATGGTGAATATGTGTATTGTCAATCAAAGCCTATTCAGTATTTTAATGATGTCGCAGTGTCTCTCATTCATGATTCATGTGGTGATTGTTTGCGAGTTTCAGTTCTGCATACCAATGAAAAGATTATATACATCTTTGATGATGTATGAATCTTGCCCTGCAGAAATTTAAGCGTGCCGCTTGCTAGTAACTAGCATGCGACTAGCAGGGCGCTCGCTTAATAAGCGAGTGCCTGCTAGCGAACAGTCCCTGCTCGCTAAAAGATCGCTTAACTATTACTCTGCACGTATATCACACGCTTATTAAGCTAGCCGCATGCTAGTTACTAGCATGCCGCAAGCTTGCGCAAGCTAGTCGCACGCTTCCCGCAAGCTTGGAAATTTCTGTAGGGGTTGATGATGTACCCTTCACACAATATAATCTAAGGTGTTACAAACATGCACCAGTTGGTGCTTCTAGAGGACCACACCCGAGTTGTTAAAATTACACCCGAGAAATTGAACAAATCAATAATTCCGATTAAATCAATAAGTAATCTATTTTTTGCATTTAGATTTGATATCAAATCACCGAATGCTTTTGAAGCTTCATATTATTATCGCAAATTATGTTGACAATTTGTAATGAAAATAAACATACAGGCTCTCAAGCTTCGTCTTTATTCATCCATATCGGAAATTTCTTTCGTTCACAACTTTGAGTCAATAAACATCAAAATACCATATCAAACATTTTAAGCTATTATTACATAAAAACATATACAGTGAATGGGAACACAAGTTCAGATAATGGCTACAAACAAATAATGTACATAAAGCCTCCATTTGATATAAGTTACATAGATTATCTCTTATAATGTTTTCTTGTTTTGTACTTCTTTCTCGGTTGATAGGGCGGAACGGTCTCGCCATGCTGCTAAGATGCGTAGAGACAAGGAGACGGAGGAGATCTCTGCGCTATCCAAGCTACTTCCTTACCCGGAGGAAGTCACCAGGAGACTCGATAAAGGCTCCATCATCAGACTCACTACCAGCTATCTGAGGATGAAGAAGTTTTCACAGAGAGGTAGGTTATTGACCAAGATAAATATTGATGCTAGCGTTCCCATTTGATCATTTGAAATTTGTTTCCAAAATCTCCTCACGTAGAGTGATCTTGTTGTTACGGGAATGCTCTCAGTGAGGAGACACGTAAGAACTACAGTGTGTTCAATAAAAAAGGAATAGTGATTATTAGATATCTTGGCCCTCTCCAAGCTATGTATACTGGATGAAGTCTCCAGGTCTCTAGGTAAAGTCTCAAGGTAAAGGCTCCATCATCAGACTCACTACTAGCCATGGCCCCGTTCTCACTACACTTTCTAAAACTAGTTTACTGGAAACCGGTTCAGGAAACCAGTTTGGAGGATCACTTTGCTAGCGTTCCCATTTGATCATTTGAAATTTGTTTCCAAAATCACCTCGCATAGAGTGATCTTGTTGTTACGGGAATGCTCTCAGTGAGGAGACACGTTTCATGTGAATTTGGAAACCGCCGCATGGGCATTCTACACATTGTGCGTGGAGTAGCGCGTTCAAATCAGCGAAGATCGCTTTCGTAGAACGGTTGTGTCCTCACTTACGCTAAAACCAGTTTAATGAGGCAAAGCGATCTTGAAAGCTACATCGCGAGGTAGTTTTATGAACCGGTTTGGAAGATTGCTTCCAGGATCGCTTCAACCGTTCTCATTACGCGTTAAAGTAGTTTCCACTAAACTAGTTTCAGGAAGGTAGTGAGAGTAGTGTCCATGTGAAGATGAAGAAGTTTTCACAGAAAGGTAGGGTGACTATGAAAATAAATGTTGATGGGTATGACACTAGACTAGAGTGTGTTCCAGAAAAAGGAATAGTGATTTTTAGGTATTGTGGTTCTCTCTAAAGCTATTTCCTTACTGGAGGAAGTTACCAGGAGACGAGATAAAAGGCTTCATCATCTATCTTAGAGGATGGCGTGTTTTGTATTGAAAAAAAGAAAAAAATTTAAAACTACAATGTGTCCCATAAAAGTAAGAAATTTGATTGCTAGATATCACTATTATCAAATATGTTTCTGTCCATCTGAGAATGTAGAAGCTATCACATAATGGTAGCTTCACCCTAGCCTATCTTTATTAAGTTATTGTCATATCAAAGAATTCTGAATGAAGTTACAAGCTACTTCCTACAATGAAAGTTATAGAGATTGGCGATTGCGCTTTGCCTGTATGTACTCACAAGAAGTAAAAATAGAGGCACCACCAGCAAGCCATCTCTGAATAGATGGGAATTTAATTATCTTGCAGTAATTGATCATAGATATCTACTTGATATCACAAAGGCATCAACATATAGAGGTTTTCAAAGGATACGTAAATTCTGTCTCATTTTTTTTTTGTCTTGATGGTGATTTTTTTCATCTGATTGCTAAGAAAGCATGAATGCTTGTAAACAAACAACTAGAGGACCGATGTCTTAAGTTCCTCTCCAAAGGACCTGGTACTGAGGATTAATGCCTTACCAAAGGGCACTAGCTTTTCAAAATATAACGTGAGGATTTATTATGTTTATGAAAATATAAGATGGAAGGGGGTGGGTATTGGGAAGACCATTTTGCTTTTCCTGTTTTCTCCTTTTAGTTGATTTGTATTTGGTGAAGTCTGCAGTCTGAGGTTGTGATCGGCCCGCATAACCCCAATCAAATCATTTTAATTTGCCACGTTTTGACAGAATATTACCTCTTCATGGCTATATAATTATGAATTGCTTCAGAATGCTTAGTTAGATACCTTGTCTATTTGTATATCACCACTTTCATGCTCTCTTGCAACTTGAACAGTCGTCTGACCCTCAAATCTCCAAGCTAAATGGAATTAGGCAATCTTGAATAGCCAAAATTGATTAATTAGTGCCAGTTTAGCCTTGATCTACAAGCCCTGTATCCAAAAACATGATTATGCATGCTTTGTTGATAACATCTAATTGATGGGGTAATCTATTTTTCAAAGACTTGATCAATAGCCCCAAAGCAGGTTTTGTATTTTCACCCCCTGATGTATCTATGCAATTTAGTTTTGAAATCGGCAACCGTTTTATAGTATCTGCTCAGAAACACTTTAATTCTGTGAATGCCTTTGTGTGACATTGTTGTCGGGACTCCATGACAAATGACAGTGCAATTCAGTGGGTCATGTGTGTGATATGAGATTGCATGGACGGAATTTGGCTGTATAAAGCTATCATTACTCCATTCTCCGCGTAACTCCACACCAACAAGAGAGCATTTCAAAGCTCCATGCACTCATACAGTAGAGAAGGTCATAGGCATAATTGAGTTGTATTTCATCCTTTCAAAGTGTGCACAATTGAGTAAAATTTGTATTAAGGTCATTCTCCATCCGTATATAGCGCCAATCTTGCCACCGCCGGTCTCTACGCAGTATTATTGCTGTTGATGGCATGGTGTAAATACGATGGGAAAAAAAATGGGGGAAAAATGCTGGAACAAACGGGACATCAAAATGTCATTGAACTGATATAGGCTTGAATGGATGGATATAAATAACAGAATTTGATGATAGAGAAGATTAGGATATTCTTGATGTTATTTCATCATCTTTTTTATATAGTGGGATATCATTTCTTGTGTGACATCATAGCTTGGAATAAAATCAAGAGAGTGAAGAAAAAATACAGTCAAGGAGAGGGGGGGAGTGGAAAAGGGGTAGTGAAAACAACATTTTTTTTTTTGGGGGGGGTCGCACTAAATAACGTAATTTCTGTTTCTGATTATGAATTAAGTGTGATTGGAAAGCCATAGAGTTAAAAATTACTTACAAAGCTTCATTTATAGGGAAAACACAGTTTTTAGTTTATTGTTCAGTTGAGTGAAAGTGGAGCAATCATACACTGTAAACACTATAATTAGGGACATCTATGTAGGCCTACCTTGAAGAACTGTTTCCGTTGTGTAATCATTGATAGGACCTTAACGAGAAGTCTAGTAGCTAAAGTCTGGTGTAGTTAGGTAAAAATTTGCAAATTACTTATAAGCCTAGATGTTTGAATGGTATATTTAAGGGGTTAATTATGATCCAAGCAGAGAAAAAAAAATCACACAGGCGATTGGGGCAATGTTGGCTCCAAGGTGTTTTATAATTTCATTTCTAGATCTTTAGTAGAGAGGCTCTTCTTCACCAACTTCTTTCCTTTTTGTCTATGTATGTTTGGATGTTTGCATCATTCTTTTGATTCTGTTGTTGTAATTACCTAGAAATTTTTTCATTCCATCCTATAATTCAATCTGTATTTCTGTAATTCTTTTTCAGTTTAGTAGTTACAATGTATAAAGCACATTCAATTTCAGTTTCAATTCAATTTCAATTGATTTATTGTCCATTAAAATTAAATACAATGTTATGAGGGAAAGGCTGATCTGCATTTGATTATTCATCTGAAAAGACATATTTTGATTATTATCGGGTGCAGATGTGCTTGTGTTCATGCATTCATAATCCCCATTGAGTTGGTAGATCAGCGTTTGTCTCGAAAAGTAGGTCAAAAGAGAAGTGAATGGTTGTCTGAAGAAACTGCATCTTAAGACGTCTTTCTAAGGAAAGATTGTTCCAGTGTCTGTCTATTTTTACGTCTTTCAGGAAACACCTGTTGATAGAAGAACTTCTTTTAAAGGAAATATCAACCTATCGGAATAGGCTCGTTTTATTCATGTATCCATTAATGACCATTAGGACTGAACTTAAAATTCACATAAGCCCAGACTTTTTAGATTTCATTAGAGAAATTTTTTATACGAAAGGATATCTTATTTCGTTGATGAGGTGCACTGAAGTAAGGGGGATCAGAAATTCTGAGGAGATTTGTGACATTTTCAGTTGTCTTCACTATGGGGCAGAAAATGAGGTATGAATACTTGTTTTAAAGTATAATATGAGTCATTACACCCAGCTGATTTTCTTTTTCAATGTTATAACCCAGTGTACTACTACTTTCAAAACAGAAAGAAAAATCCCTGTTGAAATTTGTAAATCACAATGAATCATTGCTAATTATGAATATACAAACCATTTTTATTTTTGTACTTCATTTTCTTGCAGAACTACTTGTGAATATGAAATTGTATATATACACACATATATATATGTCTTTCTACATCTGCATTTAAGGCGATTTTTTTGTGTCTTCTTTCAATGTTCGCAATGCGCCTTAACGCCCTCTACCTTCGACTTAACGTCTATTTGTGTATTATGACGGAATAAACCCATTCATAGACTTGCCCTTATTTAGGATGTATGAATATATGTATTGAAATTGATTTGTGAATGAGATTGATTGAACTTTCAATTTCAGTTCCTTGAATTAAGGTCAGACAATAGGCATTGAACAGTTTTAAATTAATATTTTTTTAGCTGATAATGTTTTCAGAACATTTTCTGCATGATTTGCACTTTTCAGTCATGACATTTTATCATCGTGTGAGAAGTCAGACACTCCACTTTAATTCTCATATATACAATTTGTGCTGTATGTTAATTTATGAAAAATTTACATTGCATTCTTCAGTCGCATACTGTACATGCAACACAAAACCCTTGGAAGTCGCATATAAAAATGCATCCCCATGTTCTATGGCACGGTATAATGAAGACGCTGAGGCACTCAAAAGCTCGCCTAAGTGCAATTTCAGGCTCCGAAATGGAGGAATAGAGAGGGTTAGGATAGAGTAGGAAAGCGGGTTAATCTCATTTGGCTGTCTGCTCTTGTAATCTACAGAGTAGTGTTCTAGCCCTATATCTGTATGTCACATCTCATCATTAAGAACATCACACAGAGGAGAGTTTGAGTCATGAAGACACAATCACATCTGATCACCTTCTATTACTCCTGCTCTATGTCCCGACTCCGTCGTCGTCGGCAACCCTCGACTCGAAGTGACGGAGGTAAAAACACAGAACACATAGCATTCCCATCGTGGTAGTAACTCTGTATGGTGTAACTGGTAGATTTCATCGAGGACAAAGAAGAAAGAATGTGGTATTTATTACAAATATGAAATGTTACTATGTCACTGACCAGGAGAAAATGATTTTACTTTTTTACCATAATCTAATGAAATTGAAATAAATGGGTTTTCTTGATTTAGTGTGTACCTTATATACCTTTGAGAAGCCCATAGTGCCAAATTATTATTTAAAATGAATGAGTGAATGGCTTTACTTGTGAATGTGCTCTCTCCATTGTATTGATTTGCTGAATTAGAAATAAAAAGTAATAAAATCAGTGAACTTAATATAGATAGACAACTTAAGATCAGTATTTTTTAGTTTCAATCTGTAGTAAATCTATGGGCAATAGCCAAGTATCGGACTTTCGTTGTTATACCTTTGTTCTTTGCAGGGGTTATGAAATTACAATAATGTCAATATGAGATTGACTTTATTTTTTATTATTTGACTCTATTTTTTTTATTATTCATCATTGTTTGTCAGTCAAAGAAGAGTTTTTCTTTCCTATTCCATAACCATTCCAATTAAAATAAATAAATATCAAATTTGTGTGTATATGCTCCAAATTGAAAATTCTACATTCATACATACATGTACATTTCTGTGTGATAATTGTGTGCAACTCTGTGAGTCATGTGATTGTAGGTGCATGGCAGTGGAGAGGCGTACTGTGACAAAGAATCCGTCGTTCAGATAATTAGAGATTTGCTATATCATTGCCTTAATCAATTATCCAGTAGCTCTTGAAAAATGGGTTTTTAATAGAGCTTGCCATCAGCTTTCACATTAGGATTATCCCATAGTGAAGAATCTTGTCTATCATGAAAAAAATATGATATTTCGTGGGTACGATCATCCAGCTTATGTGTTTGATGAGAGGTTTAATTGTAATGATATCCCATTTGAATTGTTCAGAGTAGGCAATATAGGCCTAATCTTCCAAAGTGAAGATCATGGGATCATGATATCACTGAGGAGGCGATGGTACGTCTCCTTGCTTGAAAACTAGAGGTTATCATATGCTTTATCTTGAGATTTATTGAATTTCTTAGCTTTGAGCTACAATGTGTTGTACTAAAACAATCATGTTCAATTTAATTCAATTATAAAAAAAATCAAATGGAAATCTCTATGACTTCAATTGTAGGCCTATGCACATTTGATAATTTTTACATTATCTCTGGATTGGTCTTACTGATGAATAGTTTGATGATTTATGGAGTAGCATGGTATTAAAGAAAAAATTAAAATAAAAAAATAAGCAACCCTTTAAATGAAAGAAATAGCCCCCAAATTCAACAATCACCCAAATGTATTTGGGGGGCAGGGAGGGGGGGATAGCCCCTAAAAATAAAATTATTTCCTATACCCTGTTCTGATATGAGCATGGATGATCAAAAATGATACTTCTCTTCTATGCCATCCATTGGTACCTGTATATTCTCTACCAGCACAAACTTGGCATCACTTTTGTATTGTTTTTATTTTCACCAATTTCCACTTGATCTGGGTTTTTTTTTTATTTGCCAGTACCAGTTCAGTTCTGTCAATTACCAATGAAGTTTGTACTTGCGTGGGGGTATCCAGATGCATGCTGGGTCATTCGCAATGCAAAGTTCATCCAGTGGTCACGAAGCAGCAAAGGTTTAGCACCATCACCAATCCGACCCAATAGCTCTTTTGTCCTCAATGTGCATTGATGAAGTTAGGCATACAATAATTAGCTATGAATTATCAATTGACTCTGTAAAGGGGGGGGGGGGGGGGTGATTAACTATTTAATTCATGCAGCAATGAAGCAAAACTTCTATTATCTATCTAATTGAAAAACCTTCCTTTATGGTATATGATTTTTTTTTTCCCGGAGGCTGATGTAAAGACAAGTTTATACTTGTTGATTTGGAAAGAACTTCAAAGAAGAGAATTAGAGAATTACTTGATATTATTCATAAGTGTCCTTTAATACTTTTCGTTGAGAAATGATATAATTCATAGTGGTGTGATTTGCTTTTTTAATCTTGAATCCTATGTCTTTATTACTTCTACCAGTTATAATCCAATTTCAAAGATATTAATAGTGTTGTAATAAATAAACTTAGAGACTAAATAGAGAATTACATGCTAAATTTTCTTGTTATTGATTTTTTTTCTATTTTGCTTTATTATCATGTAGCATCATAATTGTTAATACACAATGTTGTGGCATTTAATTAGTACACAAAATTTAGCCATTACTATATATCAAACACTGCGTGTTTGCATTACTCACGTCATAGACAGGCTGACTCATGCTATTTAATTATTTTTCCTTGGAAATGTGAAAAAAAATGCATTCATTGTTTCAGTTCATGAGCATTTTAAGCAATGGTATCCTGTAAAAAAAAATGGCTGAAATTGAAAATGCAATCCAACCTGTCTTTAAGACCACCAAAGGTAAATAGAAAAAGTGCACACTGGAGGCAGGTGGCCTTTATAGGCACGTTATATAACGCGTTCCTTCCAAATAGGGACAGGTTTCACAAACGATATGTGATGACCAATAAGACAGGTTTTTAGTCATTGACTCTGTAAAGCAGGCTCTGGCTTTTCACAGAGTTGTTTTAAAATGAAAAAGAGATACTGCATTATGATTGTCTTCGCTACTGCATGGATATCCATGACACCACACGGTGTACCAATTATCAAGTCTATAAGGGCCTGCTGACATATAACGTATAACCCTGATACTTCTGTCATGATAAAGATGGCATTCGTATCAGTTTATATTAATTGCAAATCAATGCCGAATTATCAGTTCACAACAAGGCCAGTTGAGTACCCTCACTTGTCCGTGAAATCTTACACAATTTCTGTCAACCGTTTTTATGCACCTTAAATGTTTCTTTTTCTTGCCTTGAATATTAGCTGATACATGATATTTTATTGTCCTATTTGACTCTTATTATGCATGTACATATCTCAGCAGGAGTGAATCTAGCCCATGTTTCACAAAAGATGCAAATTTGCAATAAGAGTTAAAAGCTACTGAAATTCTTTAATTTGGATGGCTGATAGGATACTTGTTTTCGAAATTATGTTGTTTTTGTTTTTCATCATAAAATGTCTTTATGAGATAGGATCCATGCAGATCTGAGTAAAAGCAAGGAGCTTCGTAAAAGTGTAAGGTACCCGGTTACATGATGGAGAACATACATGCAACTTTCTGAAATGGGATTCTCGCTTTCAGAGTTCCTTAACAACATGTGTGATTTTTTCCAAGAATTACATTAAAAAAGTGCAGTGTTGATGAGGTCATCACAGTATCCTATCATAGTATCACACTATCCTATCATAGTATCATGTCTAGAATGACTTTTTAAAGAAAAACAAACTTTTTATTATCAGTTAAAATGAGACTTTTTTAAGTTCCTGGTACAGTCATTGCATAGTCCCGAGCAAGAAGGAATGGCGTTGTGTTTCATGCTGAATATGTCGGCGTGTTTCATGCTGAATATGTCGGCAGATTTTATCCTTGGGTGTTATCTGCTGGTATATCATCAGAATACCTTGCTTATCTCTGCTATTACTGGCTTTTATAATTGCAATCATGATTTCAATTCATTTAAATGTTTTTTTTTAATTAAGAATTTAAGTGATTGCATGTGGGTTCAGCAAGAGGATTCATCACTCGGTCTATTGTATTCCTATGCATTATTAATGTATGCGTTTATGAACAAGGTCATTTCTTCATACTCTGTTCATCTCATTATGATGTTTATATTTTGATGATACCTGTATATATTCCCAATCATGATGACGATTATCAGTTAAAAGAAAAATCATCCTTAGTAATAATTTTTCATATTGATTCAGGCATGATTTATGAAAACGGTCATGGTTGTTCAATTGCAGGAATTAATTGTTCAAATAACTCTATATTAATTAATTCAGTATTCATTATTTTTGTTCTTTTTTAAACGTTTAAAGTTATGAATAGACTTGAAGGGGAAGTTTACCCTGGCCATTAGTTGGTTTAAAAAAAAGCAGAAAAATTAGGGGTAAATGAGCCCATGGACTATTTTCAGTTAGTTAACCATATAATTTTCCCGGGGGGGGCACTTCCATTCATGAGTGGATACCATGCACGACCATGGGGTCTCGAAAAGCACCCTAAACACGTAATTTCCATATTTTGAAAATGCACCCCTTAACAAGTATTGGCGTGTGAAACCCTACCCTTTACAAGTATTGGAAACAAAACGATACTTGTGGCAAATATTCCCCGAAATGAACCCCTAAACAAGTACAGGAATGTTTAATTGTTACGGGTCCTAATCGTCGGCTTTACCTTATTTGGTTTATTACGCCCCACCTTCTACACCTCGCGCAAATCGGACTTTAAACACGAAGTGTCGGGGCAAAAGGACATCCTTTATAAAACATTTTAATTTTGTTTTATCATCCCCACAAATTCGACCCTAAACACGTAATTTCCTAGTGAAATAGATACCCTTTTTTCATTATTTTTGTGTTTTTGACACCCTTATCACGTTACGTACGTAACGTGCCCTATTGTGAAAAGGACATACTTTTTACGCGTTTTTTTGGTCGCACATGGTATCCACTCGTCAATGTAAGTGGCCCCCCCGGATAATGTAAAAGACTGGATCTGCAGTTGAAATGCAGATTGAAGGAAAAATCAGCTGATACCTATAACTAATTAAATACCGGTTTATCAATTGTGACGTCACTGCGGGTAGCACAGAATATGCACAGATCATGATGCGCACAAACATATCTGTTGAACGTCCTTTAAAGAACTAGATGAGTACAGGGTCAGAGTGATGTAGGTATTCTCCTTCCTGATTGTAGTTAATAAGTTGTTTTCATGAATACTTACTTTGATTTTCTAAGAAGTTCATTAAATCCTTTCTCCAAGAGGCCATTTAATTAATAATGGCTACTGTATAGTGATTATGTATTTACTTTTCGGGTCAGATGAGCTTATGCCATGGCGTGGCGTCCTTTGTCCGTCCACAATTTCAAAATGCTTTTTCTTCGTCATTTCAAGCCCAATTTCAATTCTGTTTGCTTTATATGATAGCACTAGGTGGGGGATTCAAAACTTCTACACAGAATTTTGAAGCTCCTTAGTGATATGTTAATTTATGCACATTTTTCAAAATTCACTAAAATGCTTATTCTTTATCTGTTGACCGATTTTTTTTTTTTGCATCCATCTGGTAGAACTTCATGAGGTTCACCAAACATCTACACAGAATTTTAAAATGCTGACTAGAAAATGTTTTATGCTAATTTATGTGTATTTTTCAAAATTTACATAAAATGCTTGGTCTTCTCTATTTGTTGACCGATTTTGATTTTTTTTCTTCCATCTGGTAGAGCTTCATGAGGTTCACCTAAAATCTTCGCAGAGTTTTGAGTAGAAATTATTCATGTTAATTTATGCAAAATTTATCCATAAATCACAGAAAATGCATCTTCTTTATTTGTTGACCATTTTTTTTTGTTCCATCTGAGAGCTACATGAGGTTCACCAAGGTTCTACACAGAATTCAGAAATTTTGACTTGAAAATTATTCATACAAATTCATTCATAAATCACAGAAAATTCTTATTCTCTGTCATTTCTTCATCAATCTAAATTTTGTTTCCTCAATTTATGTCACTAATATAATTCACTACAGTTGTCAACTAGGCTGAAATTAAAAATTGTGTTACATTTCTTTGCAAGATGCCGGATGAGCTCCACATCATTGATGTGCTAGTTTAATTTAATAAAAAGGTGGGGAGTGATTATAATAAGTTGAATTTGATTTCAATCAATATGTGACATGTGATTTTTTTAAATATATTTTCAATGTGAGAAGTGTATCAAGATGACCTTATTTTATGTTTTCCTTTATTATTTCTTTTATTTTTATTATAGAATGATGAATGATTTTGATATTAAAAAATAATGTGTCTAGATGATTTTTTTTCTCATGTTCTGATTTTAAAATTTTATTATATGAATACTTTGTATGGAAAAAAAATGTTGTGTTCCATTTCGGGACAATGTATTTTTCATGTCATTCTTTGAAACAATGTTTTCTTTTATTTATTTTGGGAATAAAAATTTTGAATACAGGTACTTTGTTCTCCGTAAAAAAATGATGTGTTTTGTTGTTGATGTTGAATCTCTTGTGTTTTTGCAGAAGGAACAGCATTATTGGATGAGCTAAAGAAGAAAGCGATTACAGCTGGACCTACAAATGAATCCTGTAAAGAAAACGAAAAGTCACAAGTCAATGAAGGTGCTCTTATGCTTCAGGTAATAATCACACGTTAAAACCAGGGGAGTGTTTCACCAAGTTAAAATCCAATTAAAAATCGGTCTTAAATTCATGGTTGCATCCGGTATATAACTGCATCACCACAGATTAGGGGTCTGTAAAAAAAGGGTTGTGTTTAAATAAAAACTCAGGAAATCAGGGGGTGTTTCACAAAGATTTAAGTATGACTTAAGAGTCACACTTAAATACCTAGTTGCGTTTGTTATTAAAGGCATGACCGCATTGCTCATATCATACCAAGAGGACCCCCACTACTGTGTATTAATCAATAAGACCGCGTCTTGCATATCATGTACACGTCCGCATTTAAGTGCGACCTATATAAGTCATACTTAAATCTTTGTGAAACACCCCCAGGTGCAAGTCCATAATGTGGATACTTTTGATTGGTTGAATATCAAGATTTATCAACATTTCTGCATGAGGTACTTTTTACAGGCTCACGGGACACCGACTTCTGCTTATAGACCTTATGCATGTGACATAATGTCATAGCGCCCTCCCTCAGAGGATATAGGAATACATGTTGATGGAGTTGTCAGAGATGTGCCATCTGAAGATCACCAATGCATGCATGGCAATGGCTTCAGCCTCTAAGATGGCGGCGTGATGACCTCAGTGTATAAGGTCTATGAAACAAAGAGATGGCGCGTTAAGCATCATACTGTATGTATGATGGCTATTAATTGGACTTAAATCTTTGTGGAACACCCCCCCCCCTGTTTATGATTTGTATTGCCTCACAAGAACGCTATAACCTGTTAAATACAATTTGATCTATAAAATGATGTTTAAGAAAGACATGCCTATGGATTAATTTGTGCTTCCCAGATGGCACTAGAATGAAGCAGGATTTTTTTTTATTTAACCAAATTCTCTTTTTTATGTATTAGAAAAAAATATGAAGTATTTGAATTTTCTCTTCATTGTCATGAAACATGTGACTTGACCTTTAATGACAGGAACTAGAGGATGTTGGGAGTATGGGTGTGTTCAATATTTATTTTCAATTTTAAATGGTATGGATCATGATTCAAAGCGCAATTACAAAACACAGATATAACAAACAAATTGTGGGTCCAGTATTCCTGGTTGTAAAAGTAAACGTCTTTCTGATCTCAATTTGGACAAAAAATTTGAATGCTTGAAAACAATGTATGTTTTGCAGAGATTTTTATGACCTTCAGTATCGCAAATGCGACAAAATATAATACTTAACACGATTGAGTAACGTCTTTAAATGTGCTCCCGTGGTGGAATCTGTGCTGACATTAGTTTTTGAGAGGGGGATCAACTTAATATAATCAGCTTTAAATTTTAAATTTTCAACACTGAACGGTGCACCGCTGATTGTGTTTGTGTTCTGTGTTTTGTAATTGCATATCGAATCCTGATTCATGTTGGTGTTTGAAGTTGAACACAGCCTATGTAACATACAAAGTCAGAGATGCCAAGTTCAAAGACCAGCTATGCGTGAGATTTTCTGTGAATCTGAGTGAGATCACAGACATTGTGTACAAAGTATATGGAGATAGGCTGTGATAATTGCGTGAGACAGAGATTTGAGGGGATGAACAAGAGTCCAAAATGCTTGAGTCTCACGCATAATGCGTGAGACTTGGTAGCTCTGCAAAGTAATTATGCATTTCAAATTATTTTCAAGTACATAATGAAGCCATAGATGCATTAATTATCTGACAGAAATATTGAAACTGTAACAAACATCATCATGATCGAATTTTGAAAGTAAAACAGTGTGAAGCTTGAATGTAAATGCCAATTAAGGTAGTGCTCTCGAAATCAGAAATGAGTTTAATCATCCGGTCTTAAAATATACCGTTACTTGAGTGCAGCTTTAATCTTTATTCTCAATGGCCTAGGTATACTTTTATAGTCCACACGAATGTCTGTGATCATGTTTTTTTTCATGTGACACTTATTAATATGGTATTTTTTTAAATGTTTTTTTTTTGGCATTCCAGGCTCTGAATGGATTTATACTCTTTGTGTCGCGAAAAGGAGGGATTCTTTACGTCTCAGAAAACGTAGGAAAACAGATTGGAATTCACCAGGTAATATGACATTAATTTTATCTCACTTTTTGTCTCACCTGCGAAGCAAAGTGAGACTATACATGTAGGCGCCGCTTTTCCGACGGCGGCGTCAACATCGAATCTTAACCTGAGGTTAAGTTTTTGAAATAACGTCATAACTTAGAAATTATATGGACCTAGTTAATAAAACTTGGCCATAAGGTTAATCAAGTATTACTGAACATCCTATTAGAGTTTCATGTCACATGACCAAGGTCAAAGGTCATTTAGGGTCAATGAACTTAGACCATGTTGGAGGAATCAACATCGAAATCTTAACCTGAGGTTAAGTTTTTGAAATGTCATCATTACTTAGAAAATATATGGACCTAGTTCATGAAACTTGAACATAAGGTTAATCAAGTATCACTGAACATCCTGCATGAGTTTCACGTCACATGACCAAGGTCAAAGGTCATTTAGGGTCAATGAACTTTGGCCGAATTGGGGATATCTGTTGAATTTCCATAATAACTTTGAAAGTTTATGGATCTGATTCATGAAACTTGGACATAATAGTAATCAAGCATCACTGAAAACTTTGTGCAAGTTTCAGGTCTCATGATTAAGGTCAAAGGTCATTTAGGGTCAATGAACTTTGGCCGAATCGGGGGTATCTGTTGAATTACCATCATAACTTTGAAAGTTTATTGGTCTAGTTCATTAAACTTGGACATTAGAGTAATCAAGTATCACTGAACTTCCTGTGCACGTTTCAGGTCACATGACCAAGGTCAAAGGTCAATGAACTTTGGCCGAATTGGGTGTATCTGTTGAATTACCATCATAACTTTGAAAGTTTATGGATCTGATTCATGAAACTTGTACATAAGAGTAATCAAGTATCACTGAACATCCTGTTTGAGTTTCAGGTCACATGATCAAGGTCAAAGGTCATTTAAGGTCAATGAACTTTGGCCATGTTGGGGTTTTTTGTTGAATAACCATCATATCTCTGTAAGTTCATAAAAAGTGGACATAAGAGTAACCATGTATCACTGAACATCTTGTGCAAGTTAGAGTAGTATTCAAAGTCAGCACTGCTGCTATATTGAACCGTGAGATGCAGGTGAGACGGCCAGAGGCATTCCACTCGTCATTTAGAGAGGCGTTTTTTTTTTTTTAGTATTCCATGTCTATTTCATACAATAAAATGTAATATGGATTTTTAAAAACATAAATGCATGAGCTAAGCATGTGCTATGTGAATGTACAGCATCCGTCTGTTTGACCAACAAGAATAGCAATTGATTTACGTATTTAATGACCTCCTGCAAACTAGGCAACAATGCGTTTAGCAATCTTTATTGATTTCAGAAGAATTCAAAAATTTACTCTGTTTGACTAAATGCTTCTAATCCTAGGTGGTTTCATATTCTTCACAAGTTTTTCAGTCAATCAATATCATCTCGATTTTGAATCAGTTGATATCAACAGGATTTTCAATCAACATCAGCATGATTGATTTTCAATCAAAATCATGATTTTTGTCTCGCCTGCATAGCAGAGCGAGACTATAGGAGCCGTTTTTCCGATAGCGGAGACGGTGACGGCGGCATCATCAACATTGAAATCTTAACCAAGGTTAAGTTTTTGAAATGTCATAATAACTTAGAAAGTATATGGACCTAGTTCATGAAACTTAGACATAAGGGTAATCAAGTATTACTGAACATCCTGAAGAGTTTCAGGCCACATGACCAAGGTCAAAGGTCACTTAGGGTCAATGAACTTTGGTCATGTTAGGGGTATTTGTTTAATTGGTGTCATACCTTAGAAAATTTATGGATCTAGTTCATGAAACATAGATATAAGGGTAATCAAGTATCAATGATTGTTTGGCACACATCTTAGGTCACATGATCATGGTCAAGGGCCATTTTAGGTCAATTGACATAATATTTTATTATCATATGGATGTTTTCTTTTGTCAATAAATATTCAGTAGCTGTTTTCAAAGTTTGCACTGCTGCTACATGTACATCGAATCGCGTAATGCAGGCAAGACTGCCAGAGGCATTCCACTCGTGAAATTAATGTCATGATTTTCATCAATTATTATTATGATTTTCAATCAATGTCATGATATTCAATCAATCAATGTTATGATTTTTTTAAAGCCTGTGTATAGCTTTGGTAAAGGGTCAATAATGTGATTGATAATCGAATATCATCTAATATGACAGTCTTACTGAAGCATAGAGACCGTTAGATATTTTTCCAACTGCACTTCTCTGAGAAAATTTCAAATATTCAAATCTTGGATATATAGCGCCCTCTCTCGGCGATGCTTGTTTTAAATTTTAAAAATGGGCATTCAAGCACTTATCTTATAAATTTAGTGATTAGATATCCAAAAGTTACAGACAAAGAACATATCTTGAAAGTTTCAGCCCATTCCATGATTTGGAATAGGATTTAATTGAAAGACAAAAACACACAGATATTTTAATTTGATCGGGTGACCCGATCAAGTTAAATTTCCATGTAAAATCGCAAAATTTGTCCTGTAAAACACATTTTCATTTCATATCCTCCACATCATAACTGTTGTAGGGCATATCCATTCATATTAGCTGGCAATGAATTGGAATAGTGATAGGTGCATTTTGGTGGATTTACCAAAACTATACACAAGCTTTAAAATCAATATCTGCATTGCTTTCAGTCAATCAATATCGTCATGACTTTCTATCAATATCATCAGGATTTTCAATCAGTAGAGACATGTATCACCTTTAATCCAATGTTCTTTTATTTAATCTCCAAAGTATGACATGATAGGTAATTCCATCATGGACTTCATCCATCCTGATGACCAGAAGGAACTGGCCAAACAGTTTGTCGTTCAGTTTCCCGGGCACCAGACCTACAAGGGCTATGGCATGGAGAAACCTGACGACTCCCCTACTGCAATGAATATTAACTTCTTTGACGAAGCAAGTGAGTGATTTCTTCAGTCCAGTTGGTCATTCACCTCTATAGGCATACTGATACAAGTGTTTGATAAATGTGCTTGATTAAAATAGATTATTGGACATGGGGGCTGTTTCATGAAGCTGTTTTGGAAGTTCTGCCTGACTCAATGCTCAACTGATAGCGTGTGTCTTATAAAGCCATTCGTTAAGTTTCTCTAGACTTTGATACGCGACTGGACCATTTTCTCAGGTACAAAGTCAACTACATAGGGACCATTTAACCCATGAAACGATCACAATTAGTGTCCTAAGTCATTTGTAATTTACAAAATGCTTTGTGAAAGACCCACCAGGGCCCCTTTTCATTGCACCTCTTGCTGGAATGTCAACTTTCATTGGAAGAGCCAACCAAAAAGCAGAATTGTCCTTGTTGTCATGTTGACGTTCCAGCAAGATTTGCTATCATAGCCCAGTTCTTGCGCCAGATGACATATCTCATTTTGCTTGTAATAATAATGAATGTTTTCTTGTAATAATGAATGTTTTCATGCGGTTTTTGATCTGATCTTTATTTTACAGAGAGGAAAGAAGAGAATCCAGCTATAACAGATTTCATCCAAGACAGGCATTTCTTCCTGCGTATGAAGTCGGTTGTGTCCAGACGTTCCATCGGCGGGAAAGGAAAAGTTGTGGGATATCGGGTGAGTAGATGGACAGTAGCAGTAGAGTAAATTGTTGATCAGCTTTGGATAGAAAGAGGATGCATCATTGTGTGACTGGGTTTGAATAATTTTCACACAATGATGGCTGTGATGGTCAGGGGAGAATTTCATGAAACTAATAGTCACTGGCTATTTGTTATAAGCTACTGAAATCCTTGCATTGGATTGACTGAGCAAGCAAAATTTGTCTGTGAATGTCTCTGGCAGGATCCTTCATGAGATGTTTCCATGACATTTGCTCTGCCGACGGTTCCTCCGATGGAGAGTCTGCCCGTGAAACCCAACATCGATCTAACCTCCAAAACTAGATACATCAATCCTTATCTTGACATTATTCTGAACCCCAAAACTCTATTGGAATTAATCCTAGCTCCAACTCTATGCCCTCTGAGATATTAAGACCTGAGCAGATGTCAAAGGAGCAAATGTAGTTTCACCCATGAAACTCTTTCCCTGATATCCAAACAACTTATCTGAGGCAACTGAATACTATGTAGGGACCTGTTGCATAAATAGTTACAACTATGGTAACTCTGCTATGGTAGCAAAAACCATGGTAACGGCGCTCTGCAGCCAATCGCAATAGAGGTTTCCATGGTAGTTATCATAGTCATATTAGTTTTCATGAATCACGGCCATGGTTTATTGGATGTTGATGCATTATATCTGTATATACAAGTATTTCATTGCATCTATTACAGCATTACTACTTGTCTCAAGATAGTTGGCATAAATTTCCAATTATGAAGATCTGTTTTGTCCTAAAATAATTATAATAATAATAATAACAAGTTTATACACCACAAATTCTCAAATTGCCTCTAAGCTGTTAAGAGAAAGGAAATATGAAGTATAAAAAGGAAATAGAAATACTTTGCACAAAAAAATGTATCAAAACTAATATTAAAATTTACAACTTTTTCTCACCAGATCATGAATAAAGAAATACCATCAAATGGGCCAATAAACATATGATATGATGTGGTTCATGAATTAATTACTTTACTAATAGAATATGGATGTAGAAACAGATGGAGGACACAATTCACATTACATTGTTTTGTATGAGATATTGTATATTACAAATATCAATTAGCTGGTGGTTTTATTGTACTACAAATGCGTACAAGCAGTGTTCGTCCATTACATTTCTCATTAATTACTAATGGAAATAAAAGTAATTGAAAAAGTGGTGTTGATTACCCATAGAGCAACATCATTGATTGATAAGTGATTGATTCACGAGAGCTGCAAGTCAATTCAAGTCTTTCATCAACTTCCTCAGGGCCCTGTGACATACAGCTTTGCAATCAATTGTAGGTTGATTTTGCGATTGATCATGTTCAATCCTCAATGCGATCAATTTAGAATCAGCCCTACGATCGGTCGCAAAGCTTTATGTTACAGGGTTCAGGATTTCCTGATATTCCCTTGTCTCTGTAATTTGTTTAACAATCATTCTATTTGTTTTAGCTGTGATTCTAATTATGGATCTCCCTAATTGTGCATTATAACATGATAGTCTGTATGAACTAGAAAACATGTAATGTTAATTCTAACATTATGATGTTGCAATAGAAGGTTTAAGAGGATTGACAGTAGTATTGTCATTGAAATGTCTTTGATTAGCGTAGTAGGTTTCACGGTACACCATGTATCTTTCATTTGCAAGTGTTGGTTCTGAAAAGGACCACCCAATCTCGAAGTTTCGACAAGTGTGTTCTTGTCGTCTTCAAGAACATACTTGTCGAGATTTGGTGGTCCTTTTCAGGACAATCACTTGCATAAGAAAGATGCATTGTGTACCTTGAAACCTACTATACTACATCTAATTCTTCTTCGCCATGGAAACCTTCAGAAGTTACATGTCTTTAATTGTTATTGCACTCGGTATGTTTTATAAAGTTGTTGATTAGACTGGCATTTATATCCATGGACTTTGATATTTCAAACAAATGTCAAGATATTTGTTTGTTCTTTTAAGTTCCATTTTTTTTTACATTGTAAATTTCCTTCACTTTAAATGAATAACTTGATTGTAAGTATATTTGCTGTGAATACCATCTTCGACAAAATTATCGCATATCTCAGGGCCCTACATAAAGCTTAGTGACTGATAGTGGGGCTGAGTTTTACGATTAATCGTACATAATAATCAATGGTATCAATCACAGGAATCGGCCTCAAGAATGATCACTAGGCTCTATGTAACAGACCCCTATCATGAATGTCTAGTCATACAAGCCATTGATGGAGTAGCTGAGCAACACAGGAGAGTTTTATTTCTGTGCAAAACTTGAAAAGGGGAAAAAATACTTGTGGCAGTTTGTGGATAGAAGTTGAAACGGATGAGACAATCCAATTGCTACATGTCAACATCAATCATTATTGGTTATGGTTTTATGCATAGCTCAATTAAGAGTTTCCCTCCTCCCCTCGTTCCCATTGGACTTAGCCTTATTACGCTGTCAGTGAATACGAAGGGGTCATGCACTTTACTCATATAACACCAATATACTTACAGAACTTGAATCTATCAATGTGAGTTATGCTTATATCATTTTATGAATATATTCCCACTAATAACTCCTATATAGGAATCAGAGACAGATTGGGGAAGGAAGTGAGGGGTTTTGGGCTTTTAAGATATTACCCTTTCGTTTATTGTCCTTACTGATTTTATGAATGTTTTTTAAGATTTTTATTGATTTGATTATTTACTTACTATTTTAATTTATATACTGTATATATTCACTTAACATTGTTTGTTTTGACTGCCGATACATTTTAATCTACGTAAATATCAATGTTTTTTTATTGATATTTTACTGATATGTATCTTTGTAAATGATGTAATTTTTATTTTACTGACAAAAAGTGGCCTACATATTATATAGAGAAAACTCTAAACTATGTCTTATTTAACTCTCCAAGCCAAATTAGTTTGGTTCTTCACTTCTGTTTTCTAAGTTACTATATGTTTCCCCTCTTTTGAGAAGTCATGTAAACATTTCTTTGCACTTTTTAGTATAATGTAGAGGGGGATATGACGGTAAAATGCGATGTGAAATGAGTGTGTATATTGTCTTTCTATACTTCAGTCAGGAAACTGATAGTTTCCTCCTCTCCTGCATCGGAGGAAATAGAATCAGTCTCTTGCTTGAAAAAACAGACACGAAATGAAAGGAAAATTGAGAAAAAGAAGACATAGACTTGTGTATCAAAGTGGAAATAATAAGTGAAAGCACATCTGGTTTGTGTTTGGATGGACATTGGATATAAGCAGATATTACTTCAAGAAAGATTGCACTTTTTTATGGTAATCATATTCAAAAACAGTTGTGGAGCTGGTCCTTGGTCTTATTAAAGTAAAATTGAAGAAAAAACATGTTTGGGGTATTAAAAGATGGGTTTTATAAAGACCACACACAGTTCATACAAATTTCATGTAGTATAAGTGCATCATATTTAGTGAGTACAATACATACATGTAAGGCAATCTTTTCAAGCAGTTACTGGATTATTCTTTTACTGTTAATTTACATATTTGAGCTTTGGTCAAGTGATATTTTCAAGAACCATTTATAAGTGGAATAGTTTTTTTTTTAGTTTTAAAGATTAAAGTCATAAACATCTACATTTAGATATGATCTCTGTGCCGGGGGGGGGGGGACTTTCATTGACGAGCGGATACCAGGCGTGACCAAAGAAACACGTCACGGTAAAAAGCATCTCTTTTTCAAGATCGACCACGTTATGTACGTAATGTAATAAGGATGTCAAAAACACTAAAATAATGAAAAAAGGGTTTATATTTCGGTGTTTAGTGTCTGATTTGAGCAAGGTGTAGGAGGTGGGACAGGTAAAGCCAAATGGGTAAAGTTGACGGCATAACAAAGACAACATGACATAACAATTAAAATATTGCTGTACTTGTTTAGGGTTTCCTTTCAGGGAATATTTGTCAAAGGTACCATTTTGTTTCTAATACTTATTAAAGGTGGGGTTTCGCACGCCAATACTTGCATTTTCAGAATATGGAAAATACTTGTTTAGGCTCCTTTTCGAAACCCCATGGTCGCGCCTGTTATCCACTCTTCAATGAAAGTGCTCCCCTGGGGGATGTCTGTAGCAATTAGTACACAAACTTGTCATATTATTAGCAATAATAACACATATAATGATTCATTAATGAATGCATGCTTTGGGGATTTACACTTAAGTTTGTTTCATAGCAAGGTTTATTCAATTACAAATCAAAATTCACATCATTTTGTAAAAATTGGGCCATTCCGTGGAATATGTGCATCTGACAGCCTATATTTGGTACTTTCCGGCAATGATTCCTCTGTGCGATCTAGTTGTATGAAGGTTGTTATGCAGTGTAATTATCTTGACTGGAGTAGTTAATCAAGAGCTGGAAGGAGGAAGAGTAGTAGAGCTCTGACGTAGAGAAAGATTAATTGTATTCTAGAATTGTATAATCATTATCATCAAATGATTTTATTTCTCTTGTTCTTATGTTGTAAACTTCTCAGGGTTTCTCAAGCTAAAAGACCCCAAATAACAGTAATTATGTTATTATTTTTTTTCTATCATCATAATTGCGATAAATTTTGTTCTCTTTCTTAGGTGATGACCCTCACTAGGCATCTCAAACTGAAGGCATGCAGAAACAATAATTTTTTAAAAATTAAATTATTATTGTGATGAATTGTTGTCATTATCATCATTTAAGTGATCAACTTTTTTGTTTTCATCATTATTGCAATCAACTTTGTTCTCTTTCTTAGGTTGAGAACTTCTCTGGACGTCTCAAGCTCAGAGGACAAGCAACAGTAATCATATCATCAACATGACTGATCAATTTTGTTGTCGCTATCAGCAATATTGTGATCAGTGTGGTTATCATCAATATTGCAATCTATTTTGTTCTCTCTCTTAGGTTGTGAACTTCTCTGGTCGTCTGAAGCTGAAAGGATCAAGCAACAGTAAGGGGTACTGCGTGGAGGGCTTGATCTGCCTGTGCCGTCCCATCCAACCGCAGCCCATCCTAGAGATTCGCATGGATGGCAACATGTTCATGAGCAGACATGGTCTGGATATGAGCTTTACATTCTGTGACCCAAGGTATGTACGTAATGACGGGTTATTAGTCTCCAGACTTTGAGCCACGAAGCCTTGGGTTCAGATTCCACAGCAGCACTTGCATCCTTTAGCAAGACATTTATCTACATTTGCCACTCTCTACCCAGGTGTAGTAAATGGGTAAAAGGAAGGAATATATTAAAGGTCAAGTCCACCTCAGTAAAATGTTGATTTGAATCAATAGAGAAAAATCAGACAAGCACAATGCTAAAAGTTTCATCAAAATCGGATGTAAATAAGAAAAGTTATGACATTTCAAAGTTTCACTTATTTGTAAGAAAATAGTTATATGAACGAGCCAGTTACATCCAAATGAGAGAGTCGATGATGTCACTCATTCACTATTTCTTTTGTTTTTTATTGTTTGAATTATACAATATTTCAATTTTTACGAATTTGACGATTAGGACCTACTTGCCTGAAGCACAAAATGTTAAAATAATGGAATTCCACGCGTTCAGGGAGGAATGAAACTTCATTTCACATGACAAGAAAATATGAATATTTCATATTTCATATGATAAAATACAAAAGAAATAATGAGTGAGTGATGTCATCAGTTCCTAATTTGCATACCGACCGAGATGTGCATATAACTGTTTTGTGAAATGAAGCGAAACTTTAAAATGCCATAACTTTCTTATTTTACATCCTATTTTAATGAAATTTCCAGTGTTATGCTTGTTGAATTTTTCTCTTTTTATTCAAATCAAGTTTTCGTTAGGGTAGACTTGTGCTTTAATGCTTGAGTGCCTGATTAGTGCTCTTTTTTTTGCTAAAGCCAGGATTATACTATGCAGCACTTAGGAACATGTAGATGTTGCATATTATATTTATACTATTACTATCTTTAAAAGTTTGAGTAAAATTCGCATCAGATTGGTTCAGAAAAAAAAACAGTCAATGAATCCACTAGTTATTATTTGTTAGTGATCACTGACGTTTATGAAATGCTTTGCTAATCTTTTTTATTAAGAAGTAAATGATAGAGCAAATTTGTTTGTCAAGCCATTAATTACAAACTGCATTGAATTAACTCATTCTTGTAAATATTATCTTACGGCAGTTTGTTCAATTTCCCATTGTGATTGTGTTGGTGATTTAAACTTTCAATCGTTGCTCTGCAGAATCATAACACTAGTAGGCTATGAACCTCATGAAGTGATTGGGAAGACTGCTTACCAGTTCCATAATCCGCTGGATGCTCGCAAAGTCAGTGATTGTCACTCCAAACGTAAGTCTAGCTTCATCTCTCATTTATCAGCAAAAGGATATTAAAACCCTCAGGCCAGATTATGAAACAGAAGAAAAAATAAACAGATAAATGAAAGTTTGAGAATAATTGGATAAATAATAAGGAAGTTATGAGCACTTAAATGTTGAGATAATTAATGCCTTTGATTTCCTCCCATTGGTAATGTGAAAAGAAGATAGCATGTAGATGCCACCCATGCATATCTTCCCCTAATATACATATTGTACTTAATTCGCTACTTAAAAGAAGTCTATATCTGTATATCAGGAACCTGTTGCATAAAACTTTTGCCATGAAAAAAAACTCTGGCAAACAAAATTATGCCATTGAAAATTACACATTAAAAAACTCTGGCAAAAATTTGCCAAAGTTTTTTATGGCAAAAGTGATGGAGGACAAAGTAATAAATGTTTTTAAGAATATATATCCTTGACAGAAATTTTGGACATGGAATTAATTGGAATGAACAAAAGCTTGGTCATATTAATTGCCATTTGTAAGATCTCCATAGCATTAGTTTTTTGGACAGTCAAATGCTCATAATCTTTTGTATTGTTTGTCCAAGTGTTGTTAAGTTTCATTGATCTTAAACTCTGATTATTCTGTTTTCATACAAACTAACTCATTCCTGAGGTTTCATTCTCCTTTGTTCGTAATTGTAGTCACATCACAGCTATGTTAACAGATATACAGCAGGATTGCAGCTGTATTCAAAAGACAAATCATAACATAAATGTCACTGTGTTTGATGTAGGTCAGGGACTTGGGTCATGTATATTGAACCAAGGTCATCCTGTTTGACTGGAATATTTTGAGCATTTGTGTATGTTTACACATTAATGTTAGTTTTTAAAATAGTATGAACTACATGTATATACATTTGAATTGAGTAATATCAAAAATTCTAAATTTTATTTATTTATTTCAAATATTTAAAAGAATGGGAGCCCAATCAGCAACAATCTGGTATCATTGGGGCCCTTTGCAAACAAACACAAATATAAAACATGGTGACATATTCTAGATTAATGAAAATTAGGAAAACATGATTGAAGTAACTTCTTGACTCTTGTTGCTTTAATAATCAATGTAATGATTTTTTTTAATAAGATGTTTGAGATATGTTTAATAATGATTGTTATTTTCCAAGTCCTCAGGAGGATAGAAGGACCGGAATGAAAAGAACTTTGGGGGCCAGATGCAGAAAGAGTTGCGCTATAACACAAGTCAAAATATCAAGCACAAGTCCCAAATGCATGCTATTGATTGGTTGAAAATCAAGTTGCGTTTGATATTTAGAGTTGCATTTGATTGTATCTCTTTCTGCATCTGGTCCCAGGAGTAATAGTCTGTTCTCTCAGTCTCATGAGAAGTGAATGTTTGAATCCTTTTTCTTCCAAGTTATTCTCTTTCCATCCCCTCTTTTCTCCCATATTTATGTATTTATCTGTCTGTACTATCATCTCTATTATATTCATCTGTTCATTCATCTACCTATATTCTCTTTTATGTTCATCTGTTTATTGATCCATCTTCTATTCTATATTCATCTTTGATCTATCTATCTATCTTCTCTTTATCTTCATTTGTTTTTTCATCTTTCTATCTTCTCTTTTATATTCATCTGTTCATTCATCTATCTATTTCTCTTTTATATTCATTTGTTGATTCATCTATCAATCTTCTCTTCATATTCACCTGTTTATTAATCTATCTGTCTTCTCTTATCTATTCATCTGTTCATTTATCTATCTTCTCTTCATATTCATCTGTTCATTCATCTGTTAATATTCTCTTATATATTCATCTGTTTATTCATCTATCTTCTCTTCATATTCACCTCTTTATTAATTAATCTATCTTTTCTTTAATATTCATCTGTTGATTCATCTATCTATCTATCTATCTATCTATCTATCAATCTATCTATCTAGTTATCTTCTCTTTCATATTCATCTGTTCATTCATATATCAATCTTCTCTTTTATATTGATATGTTGATTCATCTATCTGTCTTCTCTTTTGTATTCATCTGTTGATTCATCTATCAATCTTCTCTTCATATTCACCTGTTAATTAATCAATCTATCTTCTCGTTTATATCCATCTGTTGATTCATCTATCTATCTATCTTCTCTTTTATATTCATCTGTTCATTCATCTATCTATCTTCTCTTTTGTATTCATCTCTTTATTAATCTATCTTTTCATTTATATTCATCTGTTGATCCAATGGTGCAGTGATTGTGAAGGGAAGTAGCATGAGCAAGTACTATCGCTTCTTGGGGAAGCTAGGAGAATGGGTGTGGATGCAGACGAAGGCCACTATCATCTACAACACAAACAATGTGGCGCAGTATGTGGTCTGCATGAATTATGTCATCGGGTGAGTTCGATGCACTTTGTATTTCCACTGAATAGTAATAATAGTATAACCACCATCAGAGTTTGGTAGGTCTGGTCTTGGGGGTTGTGGTTGGGAAGTTCCCTTTTTTTCATTTGAAATTCTTTTTTTTTTGCCATTATGATTCCTTTTTTTGCAGAAGGTTGGCAGCTGTGTTAATTGATCAAATTAAAGAATTATACATTCATATCTTATGAAGATGACTAATATAAAATAATAAGCATTTGCCGCATTTGTCATTTTCTGATTTGATTTTGACCCAATATTGATATCTCACTTATCTGAGTTAATATATATATATCTAGAAAATTGAGTATTTTATTATATTTAGGTCATTAAAAAAGCGCATTTACCTATTAAAGTGTATTGCATAATAGAGCAAAAGCTGACATATTCCCCATCTAGGCTTATGTAAAAAAAATTGCTGTGCAATGTCATGTCTTTTGCAAAGTCTATCACAGTCTAATAAATCATGATCATAAAGACAAGAAGAAGTATAATGGATGTCTTTTCTTCATAGGATACCAGAAATATTTAACTTTCGGCCAATATTGCACTCATCCCTGAATTGTGCAATATTCCCTAACTCATGGAATATTTATGGTAACCCATTTAAGCCATCAAATGATATATAAATATTCTGCCATTGGTGATAAATATTCTGTTATTGGTGTGGATCATGACTTACCTACTTTCTTATTACTTCAAAACATAACGCTATATTGTTTGAAATGTTACGATGAATTAGTCAGAAGATTAATTGATTTCTCATCTTGGTATCATTTTGGTGATGTAGGAAAGACGAAGGTGAACGTCACCTGCTAATGGAGCAGATGCAGCATTCGTTGCAGGGAGTCTTGATGAGCGATTCAGATAGCTGTGGGTCTCCCTGTACCCCAAGCACACCTGGAACCCCAGGTACCCCCACCACCCCTGGGATCGGATCGTGCTCGGACTTTGGAGAGGCCTCTCCCAAGATTGTCGAGCTCAAGGAGGAGGAGTTGGCAGAGCTGGTGCCTCAGCCAGTAAGGGAAAACCAAGTGATCTTGAAACCGGTGGATGAATCAAGCTCAGTGTCCTTCAAGGATTTGATCAAGGAATCCAAGCAATCCAAGGAGGAAGTCGCAATGGATGTTTGTGTGAAAAGTGATAATGATGAGGAGAGCAAGATGCAATGTGATGACGCGGTTGGTGTTGACAAAGAAAATTGTCAAATGGAGAGCAATGCCTCGTTTGAGACCACGGAAGACCAGCATTCCTTCGCAGAGGAGATTGTGCCGTTAAGTAAATCTGATTCACCCGCGAGTGATGTGGACTCATTGTCCAGTGGTGGCTCAGGGTCGGTTTGTTCACCGCCATCTCAAGAGCATAAGAGACTCAGTAGCTTCGGTGAAGCTGAAGAGAGGGAATTGCTGAACTTGTTAGACATTACTACAGATAAGCCCTTGTCTCCTATGGGTGATCTCTCAAGGATATCGACATTGTCATTTACCGTACCGAGTCCGGATAATCTCAGCCAGATTCTTAGTAGTCCGGGCACGACAAGTCTTTGTGCAGACGGAGAGGTTCAAAGTCCCAACATGTCATGGCTGGTGGAGGACGATGAGGTTTTCTCTGATAAGTTAAAGTGTCCGGCCAATAACATTCTTCTGAACTTACTGAATGAACCTCCTATCACAGAAAAAATGATGAAGCATGAAAATGCACATCAGACAATTAAACAATTATTACTGTCTTCGGGAAAAAACACAGACACTTGCAGAAATGGGAGTGGGTTGCCAGCTGATCTAGCTGACTTTTCTTTGGAGTATGCTCCGAATGGATCATGCGACCAGGCACCTGTTACGATTTCACAAGGAGATACGTTCCTTAGTGGTGTCAACAAGGTTTCTGAAGGAACCACATTGCCAGACATTGTAGAACCACAAGTTACTAATGCTATGAACTCTGCTTCTTTACAACCTTCTATCTCAGTGGCACAACCCACCAGCTCTTCTCAGTATTCAGATGCAACTTCTGTGGTCAACAGCTTTGTGGCCCCTGCATGCAGTGGACAGTCCATCCCACCCACCAGCAATGGTAATCAGGTACCTGTGACCTCCTGCGACTCACATGTTGTTACTGAAGGCATGTCTAAGCTGGAAATACAGGACCTTCAGAATCAAAAGACAATGCATTCAATGTTGAAAGCGCTGCTCACAGGAGCTGAAAAGAACCCTCTGTCCACGCAAGTTCGCTCAATTCCTCAACAACTCCAGCTTCCTGTCAGTGATGGTATGGACATCAACGATGTGTTAGGACCTATCACGCCGTCCACTAAAGCTGCGGTTGATACGTTAGACTCGCTTATCCAGGATCACACCGGTCCTGACCGAGATTTCTCTATCAACAACAACAGGATTAATCACGATGATCTGACACTGTTGCAACAACAGCAGCAACAGAAGGAGATCTTAGAAAGGGATTTCATGCGACAGCAGCAAATGTTGCGGGAGAATCATCGGCGCCAGCAGCAGATGTTGGAGGAAGAGCACAGGCGGCAGATCATCCAGCGCCAAGCTTTGCAACAGCAAATGGCCAAACAGGTGCAGCTCAAACTTGTAAATGGGAGCGTTCAGAACGGATTGCCGCAAAACATTATACCGCATAATGGTATCACCCAGAATGGAACGTCGCAAAGCAATCTGCTGCAAAATAACTTGCAGCAACAGAATGGACTACCGCAGCAGAACGGTCTCGCTGAGCAGAACGGATGTAGCCATGGGCCAAATGAAAACGGACTTGATATCACAGGAATCAGTGATTTTGACTTTCAGCAGCAATTGAATGCTGTCATAAATACCCCTCCTCAGCAGCAGCAGCAACAAGCAATGTTCCAATCCAATGGTATGTACAATTCCTTGCCAAACTACCACCTCCCTCCACAACAGCAGAATGGATTCTCCAGGCAACCAGCGCCATACCAGCAAGGAAGCCCGCCCATCGGCCTCTCGTCGTCGCAGCCCAACAATTTCCCTCTTCAGTCCAGCCAGAACTCTAGTTTATTAGCTGCCTGTCTCATGTCTACCTCACAGCATCAACAACCGCAACAGCAGCAGCAGCAACAACCCATCCAACAGTCGCTTCCACCACTTCCCTTCCAGCACCCCAACAACTCCTCATCAGGCTTCAACCAGCAGTCCTCTCCCGTCTCGCATACCACGTCAACGTTAGCCCCGTCAGATTGGCAGGGTAGGGTTTACCTGGGTAGATCGACCGGCCCTTCTCCCGACATGAACAGCTTTCAAGAACCATGTGTGCTTGGTCAGCAAATACAGTTCTAAGAATGTCCATCCTTTTGTGATGCTACAGACACACCAAAGAAACTGACTCCACACCGACCAGTGACATGCCATTGGTCGGTTTGGAATTGGTTTCGTCAATGTGACTGTTGCATTACCCATTTATTAACTTTCTTTACAACTCCTTGGGAAATGTTTTATCCAATCCTTTGATCTGTAGATTTGAAAATGAAATGTGTGGGGTTTTTTTTCAACAACATAAAATAGGTGATTTGTCTAGTAGGCTTTATCGTAATTTATTTCCAGTACCAGTTATTAAACAGACAATTCTCTCTTTCAGTGATTCATGCAAGGTTGCAATATATATAGATCAAATATAAACTGAGAGTATATAAACTGAGAGTATGAAAGGGTTTTGGAAATTCACACAAGAGTAATATGCTATGGAAGTAAAGTAAGTTCATGCTCATGGCGATGTGAATGTAAACAAGTACATCTGTCATTAATGAACTAATTTTACATTTGAAAAAACAAAATATTGTGTTCTATAGAATACAGTGAAAGAAGAAGTCATTAATATTCCTTTCAAACATTTCAAGTTTTAGTTTCTTTTCCACATATATCCAGTTCATATAGATTTTATTCGAATGAATGAAGGTTTGGTCTTGGATTCTATAGTAAATAGTATTTACATTTGAGCTTTTTATAATTGTCAAATTACTTTGATTGCAACCAAAGTGTGATATCTGCAAGACTCTCATACCAAATTATTTCAATCTTTCCAGACTTGACTCTTCATTTAACGAGACCTTACCTTTAGTCCCTCGGTCACATTCACTCTACAGTGGCCGTATGGCAAGTAAAAAACAGCCATTTTAAAGTGTCTTGTACTAGCGCCATGATAGTGGGGTTTGAATAAAAATGAATAAAGCGGCTGTTTTCGACTCGCGGTATGCCGGCCATAGAGCAAATGTGACCGAGGTATAAAATGCAGCATTTGTAGGCAAACAGAGTCAAGGATGTCTATGTTTCATATGCAAATGTTCATGCTATATTACAAAGGCTGTATGACAATGCATTCTTACCAATTGGTACAAATCTAAAGGCTTTTCTTTTGTTTTAACTAATTAGTTATTTTTACAATGAATTTCCACTATTGTTTCAATACATATAATAGTAGTCTAGGTAAGCTGTGTGGTCTAGTGGGTAGAGCTTTGGACTCATGATTGTCAGGTTGTGAGTTCAAATCCCTGCTTGGCCATCATCTCCACTTTAACCAAACAAGCCAGAGTGTAATATCTGTCTTCTATAATACATGTATCTGCCACTAAGACTGATTATCTTAGATGTAAGATGTTTTTTATGTAATCTGTTATACTAGCTTGGAGTAAACCTGCAGTGCCAAGTTCCTATGGGAGTAACCTGGACAGAAAAAAAATGAATCTTTGCAGATATTCTTTGACTCGGTAGATGAATATATATGAAGTATCTCTAAAAAGAACCTTATATAGCTGGCCCTTGGGCAACTTAGTGCTTCTTGATATTGAGTTTGATGCTGCAATTTATTTGTTTAAGTGCCTTGTGCATATGTACAAAATAGGGAACCTATAAAAATGGTTTATAATGAAGATTAAGTGTGAGTAACTCATTCAGCTGGAATGGAATTACAATTTTGAAAAGATGAGGGGTTGTTTCACAAAGCACCAAGTTGCACATGGTATCTAATGCATAACTAAACTGATGACCACACAGCAGTGCGCGTCCTCTGGGCATGATTGGTCTAATACAGTGATGCATTGTATACCACTCGCAAACAGGAATTTAAATGTGACTTTTAGTCAAACTTTCATCTTTGTGAAATCCGCCCCTGGTCCCTGTTCCATAAAGACTTACAATTGTGGAAGCTTTGCCATTATTGTAGGTACATGTACATATACCATGGAAACCTTGAATTGGGTTGGATTCTGAGCCAAGCTGGTTCCACGGTAATTATAATAATGGCAGGGTTACCGTTATCGCAAGTCTTCAGGAAACGGGCCCCTGGAGGTATGTTTCACAAATATTAAGGGTAAATGAAATAGAATGTAATTATGGCAAGTCATTCACTCCATATTTTCTGAGTGATTTTCTTCAATGAACTATCAAAAATGTAAATTCAGTAATAAGTAGGGCCCACAAAATATTCCATTCTTGGGTATATCTCCTTTTCTAGCAAGATGATCGGACAATACATCGCCCCCTGATGGTAAAGTCAAACTATTATTTTGCCATGTGTCATTGTCAGGGATAAGAGTATATACTTAAGTGATAAACATCAAAGGCATTTGTAAGAATGACAAGCGCAAGATACCTTTGGAATAATTCTAACATGCCCGAGACAGAGCAGAGGGCATTTTGATTTTTTTTTAATGATAATGGTTTGTCCACCATTTACCCTACCTGCGCCCAGAATTGTGTATTGAAATTGGGTTTGGATGGCTTGCCATAATACATTACCTTCTTTGTCAATACTTAACTAAACATCAGTTAGAGTGATAAACATAATGCAGAGTTTGGACATAAAGACCATAGTATTCTGAGCTCTTGTTTAACTTAAACTATGGTCTACGCCTTGGATCTTTTATCATGCCTTGGTGGTGGAAAAGACAATAGAAGTTATCAATCCTTGATATTTTTAAAACATTTGCTCAAGATCTGTATGCCCACATTTGGCTTTACATAGTTTAACCAAACATATAGACCATGGTTTTAGTTGAATTATGAGTTCAAAATAAAGACCAATTTATAATTCTGCTATGCATGACCACAAAAAAAAGTTATATTTTAATTTAATCAGATTCAATCAATGCTTCAGTTAAGAAGAGGATCCATATTTAGTACGATCTATGAATGCAAACTGATGTCAATGCATCAGACTGTCCAAAGCTTGGAATTTGTTTACAAAAAGTTGAATGATAAGTGGATCCTATTTGAGAGGAAACCAATTGAACAAACTTTCCAATGTTAAACTGTATAAAATGTTTTTGGTTCTGTTGTTTTGTTGTCAGATAAGAATAAACAGTTTACAAATTACATGATATCAGTTGTATCAAGTAACACAATGTAAAAACATATATGTTATAAAGGCATTGAAAAACATGTGTAAACTACCAGTATGTGATGGATTTTATTGTTGCAATGTTATCATGCTACATACTATTGTTTATGTGTTATTTTCACTGTTAAGTTCGTTAAGAATAGAAAGTAATGATTTCAACAAAAATCATTGAATATAATTAGCGTCACTTCTTGTTTATTTTAATGTCTTCTTCAAAATATGCACTCAGAATATATTGTAGCTATCGGAAGACATCTCTTTTGAAAGAAAAGATGCAAATTTGATATTTTGCAGCTGAGATGGGTTAAGATGTGAGGTTTTCGCTTGAAGGTGACAGTAAGGCAGCTTATACACAAAACAAACTTTTATTTTTGCTTTATGTATGTTGCTGTGAAATGTCATGTGGTATGTATAATGAAGGCCATGCTGAGTTTTGGGTCTTAGGGGTTATTGCAAGAAACTTATGTTCAAATCCCAATTATATGAAAATTTGAAATCAATTGCAACACAACAACCGTATTGATTTCAGGATTTCATTGGTCTACTGTGAAACCGAACCATGCTTCACAAGACTTGTTATCAATGACAGCTAGTTTATGAGCTTCTACCATTGACCACTTAAATTGGTGCAATTTGATTGGTTGATATAAAAAAAAAAAAATTATAGAGTCCTAACATTTGTTATTGATTTTATAACAGGTTTTTAAAATGGGGCATGGAGTCCTGTTACACAAAACTTTCTGTCAATCACAGATGCCAGATAAAGTGTGATAAATATGCTCTTGGCCAATCAAGTATCAAGATTTTAGTAGCTTATTACAAGACAGATGATTGTAACCTACCTGGAGAACTTGCTTTGTGAAACATGGAACAGAAGCTCGTGAATGCAATTTTTGTTTGCATTCACACCTGGGCAACTCCATAAAATGATCAACCTTTACGTCCGGCCCCCAATTTTCTCAAGTCTTAATTCACTTTATAAACTGACAAAGTCATGGTCCTTTGAGAACATTACAGACTGTCACAAGAACAAGAAATCAGAGATAGAAAATTTTGTGTGAAGATCCCACGTATAGGGGGTCGGACGTACATATTTTATGGAATTGCAGCGAAAGCGACTCCACACTGACCAAAGCTATTATGTTATTCAGTCAGTTTTGTATGTGCCTGACACCCTATGGAGTGTTGCAAGAAACTAGCAATCGATCGCAAGTCAATTTTTGGTCCCAAAGTCAGTTTTAAGTCATGCATTTAATTGCAAAATTACAATTGATTGATAATCTGCTTCTTGCAGCAACAAGTAGAAATTTATTTGCTTTAATCAAAGTTGATCTATCTATTGTAAATTTTCATCTGAAATTTGCAACTGATTGCAAATATTTTCTTGCAACACCCCCCCCCCCCTTAGACAGGTTAGATATGCAGTGGGGGCAACAACAGGAATGAGTGAAATTCCACAAAATGCACATTTCTGTATAGATTCAGCCATTTAATTCAACATTCATACAGAACAAAAATTATATTTGTGTCATAAGATGCTACAAATATACGTTCAGTAAAAGGTAAGTCCCATTACTAAGCATAATTAGGCATTGCAAGAAATTGCTTGTATTCAAAGCAGGCCTAGCTGCTTGCGCTTGACTTTTGGCCTTACTCTCGATTTGGAATTGAGTGTAAGTTTGTTGCAACTTGACAATAGAAAGTGAGTTGATGTTTGTAGATTGAGTTTCTGGAAGTAGGCCTATATGTATTTTTGTGTAGTGAAGTAGAAACATACACAATTATGGATAATGTACTATAGTCTTCTTTTCATAGGATTGGACTGTTATATATATAGTGTGCTCATGCATGCTACAGAACACGATACAAACCAAGTCGTTCTCTCTCACTGTTTCTGTACAGCTGAATTTAGTATCAAATAGTTCCCTATTTTTATGTAAATTCTAGAATCATGTATTTGTGTGATCTATTTACAAATCTGCTATCAACCATTTTCATTGTTGTTTTTTCTTTTTATAAAGGTGTGTGAACTCTCATTGATGATGAGAAATAATATTGAGATATTTTTGGCCATCTGACTGCACTCTCGAAACAATTCTACTGTACAACATATATATCTTTTATGTATTGTTTGAAAATCATGTGAAATAATATGGAAATGTTCTAAAATCATGTACATATTACAATATTATGTGAATGGTTTGTACAGATTGTCTGTACTATAGACAGTATAGTGCACATATTTTTATGCTTTCTTAATCTTGTGCAGAGATTAGATACCATCTCAAGTTCTCAACATGATGTATTAAAATAAAACAAAAAACTAAGGCCCTGTTTCACAAATCTGAGTCATTGATTGTGGTGCCAAGCTATCACATTGAAATCGAACATACAAAATCACCTGTACAATCAGTTGCTAATATTTGCGTAACCTGGTCCAGTTTCACAAATCATGAATGTAGTTAGAATAATATATTCAGTAACAAAGTAACTAAGGGAGGACATTAAGAACATTCATTATTATCAACTGTAGAATAATGAGTGAATGTCGTATTGTTATACATGTACTGTTAATGATTGTATTCAGTGTTTCTATGGAAACTCGTCAGATAAAAATTGAAAGAAATATATAGTTTATATTTTGATAATGGATCATAAAGTACAGTTAAATATTTTGACTGTAACTTAACCAATATTTGTTCATTCACATGAAATGGACATATTTTTTGTTTTGTTTGCTAAAGATTTAACTGAAATAGGTATTTGGTATTAATGAATTCAATCATTGTCCTTTAATTGTGTTTTTCTGTCCATGTGGTTATTTTTAATAAACATATATTTAGACACACTTGACCACTAAAATATCTGAATTTATTCTAAGACTGAATACCAATAATATTCGATTAGCATAATACAATATATAAGAATCACTTTTCGATTGTGTCAGAAGAGTTATGCAAAGTAAAACAAATGGTAATGATGCATCACAAATTGATAACTATTATTTGGTCATCATGTAATGTTTACATAAAATAAAGATGTTTTTTTTGTACGGTAATTCATTTCGTAAATTGTTTCAATTCCTATTACATATCCATGCCCCGACGACAACAACAAAAAAAATATATATCTTAATGGGGCTCACAATAATATCTTGTTGAAATGCTCTTCTAATATGATGATAAGTTAAATATACAATATTTTTCAAATTGATCAAGATTCAGTATATACAATTGTAAGTTAAATTGGAACCATCATTTTTTTAACAATTAATTCCTTACCACATTATTCAATACTCAAAATTGACTGATGTTGAGACACTTAAGTTAAAGTATCCAAAGTCGAGTCTTGACTTTTGAATTCTACCTTCACTTTTAATCTTTTTATTATTTAGTTATATTTGAAGGAAAATAAGATCTCATAGGTTTTTTGTTTTTTTTAATGATATGTTTGTGTTGGCTTCTCCTCCTAGTTCACTTGTACTACATTATTTTGTGTGATTTCTTTCCCTGAAAGATGTAGTAGATTACATACTTTCAATTGATGTACCACATGTACTCCTTTGTCTGTTTTAATATATTTTTTTTTCCTCTTTGCCTCATGTGTGATTCCATAAGACATTACATGTTTGTGTACCGAGTAATTTTCAATGACGGAAAAAAATATCATGGTATTACATTATGTACTGTTAAAGAAAACGAACCAACCTTCCGACTGTTGTGTACAATTTTGTGAACTTGAACTCTCAAGCCATGATCCATCGCACTGAATCTTTTGTCGAGTGTAGATGTGTTCAATTCAGATATTAAGATGGTCTGTTATGTATTTCAATGTGGTCCATTTTGTGTTCATACTTGTAAGATAAAAGCATATACCATATGTTAATATACATGTAAACAAGGGCAAAAGGTGATGCTATATACGTGTATGTGAAAAAATATGGATTACATATTTTTAAAAAAATCACATGAAAAAAAATGTTGAATTTTTAAAGTAAATTATCTTGCTTTCTGTCATGTCGTGTGAATTCATAAGATTGACATTGTTTTATCTCTGTGCTTTGCGGGCAAAAGTACTATTTTTTTCTTTTGTAGAATTCATGTTTATGTTACATTTTTAACTTTAGTATAAAATGTATAGTGAATGTTACCTCAATTTTAACTAGAATAAGAATGAAAATGAAAAAAAATATAAGGATTGCACAAAACAGAATTTGATTGCTGTTTGTATGAATGTTATATTTTCATTTGTTCTAATGTCAATTCATTCTTTCAGAATGGACTAGCTATTGTGTCAATTCAAACAATATATATATATCATGGTCATTATTACTTATTCATAGCCATGTAAAAAGTACCATTATTTCAGAGAATGCTATCAATTTTTCATTCTATTTCTGTCCAACGCGATTGAGCTCGATAAAATACATCGGTAATAAAATACTTGAGGAATAAACTTGATCGTATAGTCTGAGGTAGATGTGAATAGATTTTACATTTGGATTCCACACAGGTACTGAGTTAGAAATTACATACTAGAAATATTGATAATTATTGGTTAAATATGTGAGCAGTCCCACCTCATGTATTGCAAAATGAAAGCAGATTTCTGGATGCTTTACATTGTATACATTTAAATTCAAAATGCTTTTAGATTCTATAATCTCTTTGTTCAATATATTTTGATTATGTACAGAGCGTGCTGCATGAATATTCTCCCCTCCTCCCTTATAATGTGTAATTATTGTACAGTGCTTGGAATTGGTTCTATAGTTCAGGTATTTTTACTTCAGCTTTTTTCTGTTGCATGATTGATAAAAAAAAGGTGTTGTTACTTTTCATTTTTGTTGTTGTCTATCCTTCTTGTTCTTGCTTAAAGTATATATCCTTGTAAATAATGAGTTTGTATACATGCACATGAAATGGTTGAAATAAACATGTGAGTATGAAATGAAGGCTATACTCTGTGTTACTCATTCATTTCAAAATGTATATTAATAAGAAAGAGTGAAGATTTTGAGAGAAAGAAGGAGGTAGAGAATTAGAAAAGGAAAGAGAGGGAGAGAGCAAAAAGAAGAATATAGAGAGACAATGAAAGAGATATAGAAGCTGTAGAAACATGAATGAATTGCAAAGAGAGAATCAGAGAAAGAAAAGAATGAAGAGAAAGAAGGAAAGATAAAAGAGAGTGAGGAGAGGTAGAGAGGAGGGATCAAGACAAAGGGAAGAAACAAGAATGAAAAGAAAGAAGAAGAAAGAGAAACGGCGAAATGAAGCAAATGAAAGGAAGAGAATAGGAGACAATAAAAATTATGAAGAAAACAAAGTGAAGGTATGCAGAATTATAGAGAGAGAGAAAGAAGAAGGAGAGAGAAGAAAATGACAGAAGTAGAGGGAAAGAAGCAATTAAAGAGAAAGAAAAGGGAGGGAAAAGAAAGTGAAAAAGAAGCAAGATACTGGAGAGGAAAAAATGGGAAAAAGAGACGGAAGAAACACAAGAATAAAGAAAAAGAAGAGTGCTGAAAAACAAGAAAATTAAGAAAACAGAATAGAGCAGAGGGTGATAGAAAGAAGGGGCTGGAGAGATAAAAACAAATGAGAAACTGATAGAGAGAAGGAAAGTAAGGAAGATTGATGAGAATGAGAGATAGAAGGAGAAACAATAGAGAGGGAGAGATACATGAAGATAAAGGAAAGAGGGGGAATGGGAGTGAAGACAAAATACAGAAGATGGGAGAAACAAGAAAAAAAATCTTTGTAGGTTTGCATGGTGGACTATAACGTGGAGAAGGTTTACGGTTCACCATGTGCAATATGAAGAAGGGAAGGAAACACAGGCAGAAAGATTGAAATGGATAGACGAGAAAGGATGGATAGAGGAAATAAAAAAAAGTATTCTTTTTTTTTAAAGTGAGTGAAGTCCTGAAGTGGACTGTAAACCAGATGAGATGAGATGAATATGGCTTGAGTAACGATGGTTTGAGTAGTAGCAGGATGAAGTGAAGAGAGGTTACTTGACATTTCGGGCAGGTTGACTGTCCGTCTTCAGAAGAAACAAGAAAACAAAGAGAAAGAAAGAATATATTCAAGAGAAAGAAAGAGAAATACAAGAATCAAAAACAAAAGTGAGAGCGGGAGAGACAGAAAAAAAAATAATCGAATGAGAGAAAGAAAGATGGAAAATGGAAGAACTATGAACCTGCAATGACATAGTTGGGTGGACTGACTATAAGACTATTAGTGGAAATCCGAAGAAAGTATCAGATATAGCAAATAATTAACGAAGATAAAGAGCACACGGATTGGTGCACAAGAGAAACAAATAATGATAGAGAGACGCGGGGGGGGGGCAAAGTAACAGACTTGGTTTAGAATGTGCCAAGTTCCATTAATTATTTTTTGTAGATAAAAAACTACCCATATAGCCCAAGGCCAAAACTATTCACGCCAAAGAAGGACTTAATTGATTTTTAAAGTGAATTAATTAAAAAAATATATATACAAGCAAAATAAATGAGAGAGGGAGACAAACAGGGGTGGCAGCAGAAGCTTATGCAGGATTTTGAAGGGGGGGGGGTTCAAGCTGAATGAAAAGTTGACAATTAAAGTCTTCAACAAAAAATAAGGTCGTTTCGTACCAAAAAAAATTATTGGCGGGGGGGATTGAACCCTTGTGACCACCTCCCTGCATTAAAATGGGTTTTTCAAAAAGATAAGGGGTTTGAACCCCTTTAACCCCCCCCCCCTGCGTCGACCGCCACTGGACCATGGCAGTGATGAGCAGGACCAGTGCTGCTCCATGATTTTGATTTGATTTGATTTTATTGATTTCCGTTTCACAACATAAATATAACATGACAAGGTCGAAAAAATACTGCAAAACATTATAAAATATATATAACATAATAGACGTAAGGAACACAATTCAATAAATAAAATAACCTAATATGACATTTGTATTTTAAAGTAAAACGGAGGGTCTTGCCGAAAAAAAGCAAAGCTTGAACAAAAGGCAGGCCCCTGAATAAACTTAGTTTCATTACACACAAAAAAAAACACTGGGTCGTAATGATATATAGAACTTTTGTTTACAAATAAATACAAACAAATTTGGTTCAGCGTATTCAAAGCCAGACTATTAAACATAGAAAATAAAATGATAAACAATAATAGGTAATTAGCCAGAATTTTACAACAATAATAAAGCTTAAAAGAGTATAAATGAGCCTTTTGGAAGATGGAACTATATCAGGGCAGTGTAAATTTTGTCAAAAGTACCGGTATAATTTATTCTTTTCACTGTTTGTAATCAAAGCTACCGTAGCTTGAAATGAAAATAGAGTGAACGGATGACCGGCGTGAAGTTGGTTGGATATTCGATATTCGATATTCAAACTGTGAAGTTGGTTGGATATTCAGGTTCGATATTCAAACGCGTGTGAAGTTGGACAGATATTCAATATTCGATATTCAAAAATTAGGGGTTTTGAAAGCTAGCTAGGGGTTTAAAAGGTGGAGCACGTCTCGGGCAACCATAAAATAGCTGGCTTGCCCTAATACGAGGATTTTTTTAGGGGACAAAAGTCAGTGAATAAAAGGGTTGGAAATTTCTAATTTAATTTTTTTTTTCAAGGGGCCCCCAGGGATATCCCGACGGCCTAGCCAGGGTAACCACCTATCCTAACTTGTAGAACTCGACTCGGGCAACAAGATAAACACCTGCTTGACCCGGCGCATGCACATTAAGGGGGCTCAAATTAACAAAATTAAAGGGAATAAAGGGCTATTTAGACCATTTTTTAATTAAAAAAAGTATTTTTTCAAGGGGCCCCCAGGGATATCCCGACGGCCTAGCCAGGGTAACCACCTATCCTAACTTGTAGAACTCGACTCGGGCAACAAGATAAACACCTGCTTGACCCGGCGCATGCACAATAAGGGGGCTCAAATTAACAAAATTAAAGGGAATAAAGGGCTATTTAGACCATTTTTTAATTAAAAAAAGTATTTTTTCAAGGGGCCCCCAGGGATATCCCGACGGCCTAGCCAGGGTAACCACCTATCCTAACTTGTAGAACTCGACTCGGGCAACAAGATAAACACCTGCTTGACCCGGCGCATGCACATTAAGGGGGCTCAAATTAACAAAATTAAAGGGAATAAAGGGCTATTTAGACCATTTTTTTAATCAAAAAAAGTATTTTTTCAAGGGGCCCCCAGGGATATCCCGACAGCCTAGCCAGGGTAACCACCTATCCTAACTTGTAGAACTCGACTCGGGCAACAAGATAAACACCTGCTTGACCCGGCGCATGCACATTAAGGGGGCTCAAATTAACAAAATTAAAGGGAATAAAGGGCTATTTAGACCATTTTTTTAATTAAAAAAAGTATTTTTTCAAGGGGCCCCCAGGGATATCCCGACGGCCTAGCCAGGGTAACCACCTATCCTAACTTGTAGAACTCGACTCGGGCAACAAGATAAACACCTGTTTGACCCGGCGCATGCACATTAAGGGGGCTCAAATTAACAAAATTAAAGGGAATAAAGGGCTATTTAGACCATTTTTTTAATCAAAAAAAGTATATTTTCAAGGGGCCCCCAGGGATATCCCGACGGCCTAGCCAGGGTAACCACCTATCCTAACTTGTAGAACTCGACTCGGGCAACAAGATAAACACCTGCTTGACCCGGCGCATGCACATTAAGGGGGCTCAAATTAACAAAATTAAAGGGAATAAAGGGCTATTTAGACCATTTTTTTAATTAAAAAAAGTACTTTTTCAAGGGCCCCCAGGGATACCCCGACGGCCTAGCCAGGGTAACCACCTATCCTAACTTGTAGAACTCGACTCGGGCAACAAGATAAACACCTGCTTGACCCGGCGCATGCACAATAAGGGGGCTCAAATTAACAAAATTAAAGGGAATAAAGGGCTATTTAGACCATTTTTTTAATTAAAAAAAAGTATTTTTTTCAAGGGGCCCCCAGGGATATCCCGACGGCCTAGCCAGGGTAACCACCTATCCTAACTTGTAGAACTCGACTCGGGCAACAAGATAAACACCTGTTTGACCCGGCGCATGCACATTAAGGGGGCTCAAATTAACAAAATTAAAGGGAATAAAGGGCTATTTAGACCATTTTTTTAATTAAAAAAAGTATTTTTTCAAGGGGCCCCCAGGGATATCCCGACGGCCTAGCCAGGGTAACCACCTATCCTAACTTGTAGAACTCAACTCGGGCAACAAGATAAACACCTGCTTGACCCGGCGCATGCACATTAAGGGGGCTCAAATTAACAAAATTAAAGGGAATAAAGGGCTATTTAGACCATTTTTTTTATTTAAAAAAGTATTTTTTCCAAGGGGCCCCCAGGGATATCCCGACGGCCTAGCCAGGGTAACCACCTATCCTAACTTGTAGAACTCGACTCGGGCAACAAGATAAACACCTGCTTGACCCGGCGCATGCACATTTAGGGGGCTCAAATTAACAAAATTAAAGGGAATAAAGGGCTATTTAGACCATTTTTTTAATTAAAAAAAGTATTTTTTCAAGGGGCCCCCAGGGCTATCCCGACGGCCTAGCCAGGGTAACCACCTATCCTAACTTGTAGAACTCGACTCGGGCAACAAGATAAACACCTGCTTGACCCGGCGCATGCACATTAAGGGGGCTCAAATTAACAAAATTAAAGGGAATAAAGGGCTATTTAGACCATTTTTTTAATTAAAAAAAGTATTTTTTCAAGGGGCCCCCAGGGATATCCCGACGGCCTAGCCAGGGTAACCACCTATCCTAACTTGTAGAACTCGACTCGGGCAACAAGATAAACACCTGCTTGACCCGGCGCATGCACATTAAGGGGGCTCAAATTAACAAAATTAAAGGGAATAAAGGGCTATTTAGACCATTTTTTTAATCAAAAAAAGTATTTTTTCAAGGGGCCCCCAGGGATATCCCGACGGCCTAGCCAGGGTAACCACCTATCCTAACTTGTAGAACTCGACTCGGGCAACAAGATAAACACCTGCTTGACCCGGCGCATGCACATTAAGGGGGCTCAAATTAACAAAATTAAAGAGAATAAAGGGCTATTTAGACCATTTTTTTAATTAAAAAAAGTATTTTTTCAAGGGTCCCCCAGGGATATCCCGACGGCCTAGCCAGGGTAACCACCTATCCTAACTTGTAGAACTCGACTCGGGCAACAAGATAAACACCTGCTTGACCCGGCGCATGCACATTAAGGGGGCTCAAATTAACAAAATTAAAGGGAATAAAGGGCTATTTAGACCATTTTTTTATTAAAAAAAGTACTTTTTCAAGGGGCCCCCAGGGATACCCCGACGGCCTAGCCAGGGTAACCACCTATCCTAACTTGTAGAACTCGACTCGGGCAACAAGATAAACACCTGCTTGACCCGGCGCATGCACAATAAGGGGGCTCAAATTAACAAAATTAAAGGGAATAAAGGGCTATTTAGACCATTTTTTTAATTAAAAAAAAGTATTTTTTTCAAGGGGCCCCCAGGGATATCCCGACGGCCTAGCCAGGGTAACCACCTATCCTAACTTGTAGAACTCGACTCGGGCAACAAGATAAACACCTGTTTGACCCGGCGCATGCACATTAAGGGGGCTCAAATTAACAAAATTAAAGGGAATAAAGGGCTATTTAGACCATTTTTTTAATCAAAAAAAGTATTTTTTCAAGGGGCCCCCAGGGATATCCCGACGGCCTAGCCAGGGTAACCACCCATCCTAACTTGTAGAACTCGACTCGGGCAACAAGATAAACACCTGCTTGACCCGGCGCATGCACATTAAGGGGGCTCAAATTAACAAAATTAAAGGGAATAAAGGGCTATTTAGACCATTTTTTTTATTTAAAAAAGTATTTTTTCCAAGGGGCCCCCAGGGATATCCCGACGGCCTAGCCAGGGTAACCACCTATCCTAACTTGTAGAACTCGACTCGGGCAACAAGATAAACACCTGCTTGACCCGGCGCATGCACATTAAGGGGGCTCAAATTAACAAAATTAAAGGGAATAAAGGGCTATTTAGACCATTTTTTTAATTAAAAAAAGTATTTTTTCAAGGGGCCCCCAGGGATATCCCGACGGCCTAGCCAGGGTAACCGCCTATCCTAACTTGTAGAACTCGACTCGGGCAACAAGATAAACACCTGCTTGACCCGGCGCATGCACATTAAGGGGGCTCAAATTAACAAAATTAAAGGGAATAAAGGGCTATTTAGACCATTTTTTTAATTAAAAAAAGTATTTTTTCAAGGGGCCCCCAGGGATATCCCGACGGCCTAGCCAGGGTAACCACCTATCCTAACTTGTAGAACTCGACTCGGGCAACAAGATAAACACCTGCTTGACCCGGCGCATGCACATTAAGGGGGCTCAAATTAACAAAATTAAAGGGAATAAAGGGCTATTTAGACCATTTTTTTAATCAAAAAAAGTATTTTTTCAAGGGGCCCCCAGGGATATCCCGACGGCCTAGCCAGGGTAACCACCAATCCTAACTTGTAGAACTCGACTCGGGCAACAAGATAAACACCTGCTTGACCCGGCGCATGCACATTAAGGGGGCTCAAATTAACAAAATTAAAGAGAATAAAGGGCTATTTAGACCATTTTTTTAATCAAAAAAAGTATTTTTTCAAGGGTCCCCCAGGGATATCCCGACGGCCTAGCCAGGGTAACCACCTATCCTAACTTGTAGAACTCGACTCGGGCAACAAGATGAACACCTGCTTGACCCGGCGCATGCACATTAAGGGGGCTCAAATTAACAAAATTAAAGGGAGAAAAGGGCTATTTAGACCATTTTTTTAATTAAAAAAAGTATTTTTTCAAGGGGCCCCCAGGGATATCCCGACGGCCTAGCAAGGGTAACCACCAATCCTAACTTGTAGAACTCGACTCGGGCAACAAGATGAACACCTGCTTGACCCGGCGCATGCACATTAAGGGGGCTCAAATTAACAAAATTAAAGGGAATAAAGGGCTATTTAGACCATTTTTTTAATCAAAAAAAGTATATTTTCAAGGGGCCCCCAGGGATATCCCGACGGCCTAGCCAGGGTAACCACCTATCCTAACTTGTAGAACTCGACTCGGGCAACAAGATAAACACCTGCTTGACCCGGCGCATGCACATTAAGGGGGCTCAAATTAACAAAATTAAAGGGAATAAAGGGCTATTTAGACCATTTTTTTAATTAAAAAAAGTATTTTTTCAAGGGGCCCCCAGGGATATCCCGACGGCCTAGCCAGGGTAACCACCTATCCTAACTTGTAGAACTCGACTCGGGCAACAAGATAAACACCTGTTTGACCCGGCGCATGCACATTAAGGGGGCTCAAATTAACAAAATTAAAGGGAATAAAGGGCTATTTAGACCATTTTTTTAATTAAAAAAAGTATTTTTTCAAGGGGCCCCCAGGGATATCCCGACGGCCTAGCCAGGGTAACCACCTATCCTAACTTGTAGAACTCGACTCGGGCAACAAGATAAACACCTGCTTGACCCGGCGCATGCACATTTAGGGGGCTCAAATTAACAAAATTAAAGGGAATAAAGGGCTATTTAGACCATTTTTTTTATTTAAAAAAGTATTTTTTCAAAGGGGCCCCCAGGGATATCCCGACGGCCTAGCCAGGGTAACCACCTATCCTAACTTGTAGAATTCGACTCGGGCAACAAGATAAACACCTACTTGACCCTGCGCATGCACATTAAGGGGGCTCAAATTAACAAAATTAAAGGGAATAAAGGGCTATTTAGACCATTTTTTTTATTTAAAAAAGTATTTTTTCAAGGGGCCCCCAGGGATATCCCGACGGCCTAGCCAGGGTAACCACCTATCCTAACTTGTAGAACTCGACTCGGGCAACAAGATAAACACCTGCTTGACCCGGCGCATGCACATTAAGGGGGCTCAAATTAACAAAATTAAAGGGAATAAAGGGCTATTTAGACCATTTTTTAATTAAAAAAAGTATTTTTTCAAGGGGCCCCCAGGGATATCCCGACGGCCTAGCCAGGGTAACCACCTATCCTAACTTGTAGAACTCGACTCGGGCAACAAGATAAACACCTGCTTGACCCGGCGCATGCACATTAAGGGGGCTCAAATTAACAAAATTAAAGGGAATAAAGGGCTATTTAGACCATTTTTTTAATCAAAAAAAGTATATTTTCAAGGGGCCCCCAGGGATATCCCGACAGCCTAGCCAGGGTAACCACCTATCCTAACTTGTAGAACTCGACTCGGGCAACAAGATAAACACCTGCTTGACCCGGCGCATGCACATTAAGGGGGCTCAAATTAACAAAATTAAAGGGAATAAAGGGCTATTTAGACCATTTTTTTAATTAAAAAAAGTATTTTTTCAAGGGGCCCCCAGGGATATCCCGACGGCCTAGCCAGGGTAACCACCTATCCTAACTTGTAGAACTCGACTCGGGCAACAAGATAAACACCTGTTTGACCCGGCGCATGCACATTAAGGGGGCTCAAATTAACAAAATTAAAGGGAATAAAGGGCTATTTAGACCATTTTTTTAATCAAAAAAAGTATATTTTCAAGGGGCCCCCAGGGATATCCCGACAGCCTAGCCAGGGTAACCACCTATCCTAACTTGTAGAACTCGACTCGGGCAACAAGATAAACGCCTGCTTGACCCGGCGCATGCACAATAAGGGGGCTCAAATTAACAAAATTAAAGGGAATAAAGGGCTATTTAGACCATTTTTTTAATTAAAAAAAGTACTTTTTCAAGGGGCCCCCAGGGATATCCCGACGGCCTAGCCAGGGTAACCACCTATCCTAACTTGTAGAACTCGACTCGGGCAACAAGATAAACACCTGCTTGACCCGGCGCATGCACATTAAGGGGGCTCAAATTAACAAAATTAAAGGGAATAAAGGGCTATTTAGACCAATTTTTTAATCAAAAAAAGTATATTTTCAAGGGGCCCCCAGGGATATCCCGACGGCCTAGCCAGGGTAACCGAGTTCTACAAGTTAGGATAGGTGGTTACCCTGGCTAGGCCGTCGGGATATCCCTGGGGGCCCCTTGGGAAAAAAATACTTTTTTTAATTAAAAATGGTCTAAATAGCCCTTTATTCCCTTTAATTTTGTTAATTTGAGCCCCCTTAATGTGCATGCGCCGGGTCAAGCAGGTGTTTATCTTGTTGCCCGAGTCGAGTTCTACAAGTTAGGATAGGTGGTTACCCTGGCTAGGCCGTCGGGGTATCCCTGGGGGCCCCTTGGAAAAAATACTTTTTTTAATTAAAAATGGTGTAAATAGCCCTTTATTCCCTTTAATTTTGTTAATTTGAGCCCCCTTAATGTGCATGCGCTGGGTCAAGCAGGTGTTTATCTTGTTGCCCGAGTCGAGTTCTACAAGTTAGGATAGGTGGTTACCCTGGCTAGGCCGTCGGGATATCCCTGGGGGCCCCTTGGAAAAAATACTTTTTTAAATAAAAAAAATTGTCTAAATAGCCCTTTATTCCCTTTAATTTTGTTAATTTGAGCCCCCTAAATGTGCATGCGCCGGGTCAAGCAGGTGTTTATCTTGTTGCCCGAGTCGAGTTCTACAAGTTAGGATAGGTGGTTACCCTGGCTAGGCCGTCGGGATATCCCTGGGGGCCCCTTGAAAAAAATACTTTTTTAAATAAAAAAAATGGTCTAAATAGCCCTTTATTCCCTTTAATTTTGTTAATTTGAGCCCCCTTAATGTGCATGCGCCGGGTCAAGCAGGTGTTTATCTTGTTGCCCGAGTCGAGTTCTACAAGTTAGGATAGGTGGTTACCCTGGCTAGGCCGTGGGGTTATCCCTGGGGGCCCCTTGGAAAAAATACTTTTTTAAATAAAAAAATGGTCTAAATAGCCCTTTATTCCCTTTAATTTTGTTAATTTGAGCCCCCTAAATGTGCATGCGCCGGGTCAAGCAGGTGTTTATCTTGTTGCCCGAGTCGAGTTCTACAAGTAAGGATAGGTGGTTACCCTGGCTAGGCCGTCGGGATATCCCTGGGGGCCCCTTGAAAAAAATACTTTTTTAATTAAAAAATGGTCTAAATAGCCCTTTATTCCCTTTAATTTTGTTAATTTGAGCCCCCTTAATGTGCATGCGCCGTGTCAAGCAGGTGTTTATCTGGTTGCCCGAATCAAGTTCTACAAGTTAGGATAGGTGGTTACCCTGGCTAGGCCGTCGGGATATCCCTGGGGGCCCCTTGAAAAAAAATACTTTTTTAAATCAAAAAATGGTCTAAATAGCCCTTTATTCCCTTTAATTTTCTTAATTTGAGCCCCCTTAATGTGCATGCGCCGGGTCAAGCAGGTGTTTATCTTGTTGCCCGAGTCGAGTTCTACAAGTTAGGATAGGTGGTTACCCTGGCTAGGCCGTCGGGATATCCCTGGGGGCCCCTTGAAAAAATACTTTTTTTAATTAAAAAAATGGTCTAAATAGCCCTTTATTCCCTTTAATTTTGTTAATTTGAGTCCCCTAAATGTGCATGCGCCGGGTCAAGCAGGTGTTTATCTTGTTGCCCGAGTCGAGTTCTACAAGTTAGGATAGGTGGTTACCCTGGCTAGGCCGTCGGGATATCCCTGGGGGCCCCTTGGAAAAAATTCTTTTTTAAATAAAAAAAATTGTCTAAATAGCCCTTTATTCCCTTTAATTTTGTTAATTTGAGCCCCCTAAATGTGCATGCGCCGGGTCAAGCAGGTGTTTATCTTGTTGCCCGAGTCGAGTTCTACAAGTAAGGATAGGTGGTTACCCTGGCTAGGCCGTCGGGATATCCCTGGGGGCCCCTTGAAAAAAATATTTTTTTAAATAAAAAAAATGGTCTAAATAGCCCTTTATTCCCTTTAATTTTGTTAATTTGAGCCCCCTTAATGTGCATGCGCCGGGTCAAGCAGGTGTTTATCTTGTTGCCCGAGTCGAGTTCTACAAGTTAGGATAGGTGGTTACCCTGGCTAGGCCGTCGGGATATCCCTGGGGGCCCCTTGAAAAAAATACTTTTTTAAATAAAAAAAATGGTCTAAATAGCCCTTTATTCCCTTTAATTTTGTTAATTTGAGCCCCCTTAATGTGCATGCGCCGGGTCAAGCAGGTGTTTATCTTGTTGCCCGAGTCGAGTTCTACAAGTTAGGATAGGTGGTTACCCTGGCTAGGTCGTGGGGTTATCTTGGGGGCCCCTTGGAAAAAATACTTTTTTAAATAAAAAAATGGTCTAAATAGCCCTTTATTCCCTTTAATTTTGTTAATTTGAGCCCCCTTAATGTGCATGCGCCGGGTCAAGCAGGTGTTTATCTTGTTGCCCGAATCAAGTTCTACAAGTTAGGATAGGTGGTTACCCTGGCTAGGCCGTCGGGATATCCCTGGGGGCCCCTTGAAAAAAAATACTTTTTTTAATCAAAAAATGGTCTAAATAGCCCTTTATTCCCTTTAATTTTGTTAATTTGAGCCCCCTTAATGTGCATGCGCCGGGTCAAGCAGGTGTTTATCTTGTTGCCCGAATCAAGTTCTACAAGTGTGGATAGGTGGTTACCCTGGCTAGGCCGTCGGGATATCCCTGGGGACCCCTTGAAAAAAAATACTTTTTTTAATTAAAAAATGGTCTAAATAGCCCTTTATTCCCTTTAATTTTGTTAATTTGAGCCCCCTTAATGTGCATGCGCCGGGTCAAGCAGGTGTTTATCTTGTTGCCCGAGTCGAGTTCTACAAGTTAGGATAGGTGGTTACCCTGGCTAGGCCGTCGGGATATCCCTGGGGGCCCCTTGAAAAAATACTTTTTTTAATTAAAAAATGGTCTAAATAGCCCTTTATTCCCTTTAATTTTGTTAATTTGAGTCCCCTAAATGTGCATGCGCCGGGTCAAGCAGGTGTTTATCTTGTTGCCCGAGTCGAGTTCTACAAGTTAGGATAGGTGGTTACCCTGGCTAGGCCGTCGGGATATCCCTGGGGGCCCCTTGAAAAAAATACTTTTTTTAATTAAAAAATGGTCTAAATAGCCCTTTATTCCCTTTAATTTTGTTAATTTGAGCCCCCTTAATGTGCATGCGCCGGGTCAAGCAGGTGTTTATCTTGTTGCCCGAGTCGAGTTCTACAAGTTAGGATAGGTGGTTACCCTGGCTAGGCCGTCGGGATATCCCTGGGGGCCCCTTGAAAAAAATATTTTTTTTAATTAAAAATGGTCTAAATAGCCCTTTTTTCCCTTTAATTTTGTTAATTTGAGCCCCCTTAATGTGCATGCGCCGGGTCAAGCAGGTGTTTATCTTGTTGCCCGAATCGAGTTCTACAAGTTAGGATAGGTGGTCACCCTGGCTAGGCCGTCGGGATATCCCTTGGGGCCCCTTGAAAAAAAAATTAAATTAGAAATTTCCAACCCTTTTATTCCCTGACTTTTGTCCCCTAAAAAATCCTCGTATTAGGGGAAGCCAGCTATTTTATGGTTGCCCGAGTCGTGTTTCACCTTTTAAACCCCCTAGCTAGCTTTCAAAACCCCTAATTTTTGAATATCGAATATTGAATATCTGTCCAACTTCACACGCGTTTGAATATCGAACCTGAATATCCAACCAACTTCACAGTTTGAATATCGAATATCGAATATCCAACCAACTTCACGCCGGTGAACGGATGGTCGATGCGAGCATGTATTTGGCAAAAGTTTATAAAAGTGAAATGTTTGGCTATTCCTTCAAATATGGCGAGATTTTTATCTGCAGAAGCATCATTTGAAGATATTGATGACTGGTTCAAGATTGGCAAGGCCAAGCCATCATTCCCAGCTGCAATTTCCGCCAGTGCAACGGGAGGATCTGGAAAGTTGCGAACGGAGCGCTACGAGGAGTCACTGCGGAAGACTCGGGCAAGGCAAGGCTTACAATCACGGTAAAAACAAAACGTGTTCTCTGCTCTGCAGCTGCATATTATGGTGGTGGTGCGGGGCGGGGGGGGGGGGGGGGCTTACTGCGAGGAGGCGGAAAGAGTTCTTCTTGCGACAGCCACCCAAAATAGCATAATACTGTCTTGACGTCTGGTTCATTCACTGATTTAGTTCCTGATCCCGTTTCTCTAGATTTTGTCTCGCCTGCATGCACATTAGCAGAGCGAGACATAGGCGCCGCTTTTCCGACGGCACCCATGGGTTCAAAGCATCTCGCGTGCGAAGGAATATCAGTCGAATGCAACGCGACACACACGACACAGTTAAACTTTTCTGGGCTTTTGCCCACATAAAATATTACTTAAAATTTTATATATCACATTCTGCTATGACACTTACCGAATCATTTAGATCCTTCCGTGACTTCTCCTTGAAGTTTCTTTTAAAAAACATGTATATTTTCTTGATCTTTAGTGAAGATTTTACGGAGATGAAAACTGCTCAGCGCGGATATCAATTTTCGCCTAAAGAGGGCGCGCGATTTATATTCATATCAAAGACACGACAAGGGAAAGACTAGGCACCTACACTACTTCTACACGCAAATCGACGCAAGGCATTACGCGAAGTCCGTGAAGTGTCCAATCTTTTCATTGTATAGACTTTGGGATACCGTATACGTATTATTGACGTTCGTTAAATCCTCTACTGCTGGTTTCTTTCCAGGCATGTATATTATTTTCATTTTTTTTTATTAGTCATCTTTTTAAATTCATTGCAAATAAGTGTTATCATCACCAATAATAATCTTTAATTATGTTTTTGAAGGTATTTCATTCATTGGTGCCCATAATTAGTAAATTAATCATAAGGATTGCGCATTCCAAGAATTTAGATACAGTTATAAAATTACCGAGGAGCTGAATCAAGTTTGTGAAATTATTAGCGCCACCAACGGGCTTCCTTGTATTTCCGTGGAAGAGACAAGCGAAGTCACTTTCGAGGCCGAGGTAAGCGAAATTTGTTTTTTTTTAATGATTATTATTTTATTATTATTTTCATATTTCTTTAATCTATTGCTACTTACCGGCAAGAGCCCCGGTGCGTAGCGAGAAGGAATTTTGGCAAATATTACTTCAGCAATGAAGCGATGTTTGCCGACTACTTTGAAATCCAGGGTCAAACACGGTCTATTGTACGAGGTTAGTACATACTAACCTCGTACAATGTGTGAGTGTTCCGACGGCAGCGCGTATGTCATCTCATAACTTAGAAAGTTTATCATGGACCTAGTTCATGAAACTTGGACGTAAGGGTAATCAAGTATTACTGAAGATCCTGCCAGAGATTTAGTTCACATGACGAGGTCATTTAGGGTCAATGAACTTAGACTGTGTTGGGGGAATCCATATCGAAATTTTTACCAAGTGTAAGTTTTTGAAATGTTGTCATAACTTGGATTGTATATGGATCTAGTTCATGAACCTTAGCCATAGGCTTAATAGTGTATCACTGAACATTATGCCTAAGTTTTAGGTCGCATGGCCAAGGTCAAAGGTCATTTAGGGTCAACAAACTAACCATGTCGGGGGTATTCGTGGAATTGTCATAACTTTGAAAATGTATGGATCTAGTTCATGAAACTTAGACATGAGAGCAGTTATGTATCCCTGAACATCCTGTGCAAGTTTCAGGTCACATGATCAAGGTCAAATGTCATTTAGGGTCATTGAACTTTGATATAGATTTTGGGAGTATTTGTGGAATTGTCATAACTTTAAAAGTTTATTTGTTTCATGAAACTTGGACATGAGAGTAACCATGTATCCCTGAATATCCTGTGCGCATTTCAGGTCACATGACCAAGATCAAAGGTCATTAAAGGTCAATGAACTTTGGCTGTGTTGGGGGTATTTGTTGTATTGGCATCATAACTTAGAAAGTTTATGGATCTACGTTCATAAAATATAGACATACGGGTAATCAAGTATGTTTTTGCTCATGTTTTAGGTCATATTGGGTCATTGGACATAGTATTTTATTGAGTGTTTTTTTGTGAATAATTATTCAGTAGCTGTTTTCAAAGTCAGCACTGCTGCTATATCGAATCGCGTAATGCAGGCGAGACTGCCAGAAGAGTTCCCTTTGCGACAGCAACCCAAACTTGAAAATAAGAATATGGAGAAGGTTCAAAATAATATATCTAGGCCTAGCCGTAATATAGAACATTATATGGTGGGAGAGTGGCTTTATTCTGTCCAATTTTCGAGCAGGATCAAATGCTTGTATTTTTCCATAGACATTGGTTTATTTAGTCAGTGAAGGTAGGCAGGACAACAACAAAAAAGGAAACAGCATTTCTACTAAAAAGCATTACCCTTATATATTCTTTGTTAGGATTAGTATCACAGACATTGCTCAAACCTTACCTCAAAATCTCCTAAATAGTGAAAAATAAGGTTTAAATACTCCACAAAGTCATGTATGCATATTGGTTCATCCCTATATGCTTTACTGTTTGGGCAGTTAAAAAAGTGATGAGAACGGTGTCCTAGTACACCTTCAAGACCTAATTTCCTCTTAGGTATGGAGTGCTTATTATTTTTACCATTTGTATTTGTTTTATTTTAAAAGCCCAAAGCCTCAGCCAGTCCGCTCTCAGTCCTATGCAGAAAGATATCGGAAGGAATGGGAGGAGCAACAGCTTGAAGATGACGTATCTAACCTGCACATTGAGGAAGACAAGCCCCTCCCTAGCAGTGCTATGTCAGGTATGTTTGATCATTTATTTTGTTAATTTGCTATTTTGAAATATTTGAATTATAGAATGATATTAAACTGTAGGAATTTTTTTTTATTTGTGATTTCGATCATAAAATTGTCTTTAATTTTTTTTATTGTAATATTTAGGTTCATGGATATTTTTATGAAACTAGTATTTGAAAATGAAAACCAAGTAGACAGTTATGTATGCATATGATAATGCACCTGTTTCAAACATATTTTGGTGTAAATTAATGTCACATACTGTATTTTGATGAATGTTAATGTCTCATACTGTGATATACATTAATCTAACATATTTTGAAGTGTGTTAATGTCATATATTTTGATGCATGTTAAAGTCATATATTTTGATGTACAATAACATCACAGATTTGGAGAGTATGAGTGTTATGTCAGGAGCGAGACCAGTCTTGCCTGATGAGAAATCTGCGGAGGAAATGGTCAAGGCATATGACAATTACAACTTTGATCATACCTACAACGAAGAACTGCCCATTACAAAACACAAAGATCAGGTGAATTAGAATATTATAAGTTCAATTTTTTGTCCGTGTATTGTTTGTCTTAAATTTAATTTGTTACATTCAAATAAGTGTTATGCCATGGCCAATCACCCTAAAGATACTATAGTGATTCATGGAACTAAAGAAATAATTGGCATTTATCTGATCAGAATAAGATCCAGTGGTTACGAATCTCGTCTTTCAATGAGAGGGGCGTGGGTTCGAATCTCGGCCATGGCATGTTTTCCTTCTGCACTCAACCCAGGTGAGGTGATTGGGTACCCATCAAGATTAATTCCCTGATCGCACCTTTAGCAGCTGGAGCTACATCAGGGGTAATATATAGTGCGCCAGAGAATAGGAAACTAAATAAATCGACACCTCATAAATGCTAGGTATTATATATTTAAAGTAAATCTATGTGAGAGCTCATCTGGTATTCATCTTATAATTTATGATGAGTCTCACTTTTTATTTTTTTAACTCTTTCTATATTGCACATTATTTGCTCTCCTTGTGATATTCCCCCCCCCCCTTTGGTTTCAGGGTCAAAACACCATGAAAGCAACTGTTAAGACTTTAAAAACAGTTGACAACCTCATTTTATCCCCTCTCTTATTCTATTACACTTGTGATATTTTATTTCCTTTTATGCTTTGCAGAATCTAAACACCATGAAATCAACCGATATCACTTTAAAAATGGTTGCCAACCTCATTTATGGGCTCTCTTTTCTGATCAAACTTGAACTATATTCTCCTTTTTGCTTTGCAGGTTCTGAACACCATAGAAAGCAATCAGGTGACCATAATTCAAGGTTCTACTGGCTGTGGCAAGACAACTCAAGTACCGCAGTATATTCTTGATGATTACGTGTGCAAGAGGAAACACTGTAACATTGTGGTGACACAGCCAAGAAAGATTGCAGCTATTAGTATTGCGCGCCGAGTGTGTGAGGAAAGAAGATGGCAACTTGGCAGTCTTGTTGGATACAAGGTAATGGAGATATTTTCTAGGATTTGATTGTATTTATTGTAGAACAACCAAAGTAAATGCTGTAAATTCTGTATATGGAACCTTGAGTACACCCTATGAAATATGAAGAAAAAAACACTGGATGGTATTCTAATAATTAACTAGAATTTTTAACCACATTTCTTCGATTTTGATTACTTTTATCATGTATCAATTAATTCATTATATATTTTTGTATATTCCTATTCTCCCCATTTCATGACTCAATTAAATTTTGACTACTTTTTGCCTCCGGATACAAATAATCATTAATTGGTGAATGAGTTAACATAAAAGTGGGGTCTAAGTTAACCTAGGCATAACTAAACCATGACTATCAGAATATCACCCAGTATAGGCAATTCTGCTTTAACACCACATGTTTATAAAAGAATTTTGTGGTAATATTCTCCCTTGAAACTTTATCCATAAAGACCATGTGGTCATTAAAATGGCAACTCTTATCTCTCTCTTGGTAGTTTGATATACAGATCCACTACATATTTTTTGCAGTTTAAAAAGTCATGCTTAAATCTTTGTGAAACACCCCCTTGTCATACTAAACAATTCCTTTCATGAAATGCCCCCTGATGTTCTGTTTCTCATGAATTGTTTTGATAGGTTGGTATGGACCGAACAACATCTCTTGACACTAGGTTGACTTACATGACTACAGGCGTTCTCCTTCAGAAACTCATCAACACAAAGACTATGAATGAGTACAGTCATATCATTTTAGATGAGGTATATATAACCGCTTTGCTATATCTTAAACAGTTACCGAAAGTTATATATTCTTTTTTTAAGGTATATGGAGGGCTTGTATCCACTTGTTCTACAACCAGTCAACCAGATGGTCTACTTTTCACTCTGTTTGACCTATTGTTTTTGTGATAGACAATATCTCTTTTGTGTAGTATATAAAGAAGAATCTGACCATAGATCCATTTCATGAAAAATACAGTCAAAACAACTTTACAATAACAGTTATAAGCTACTAAAATCTTTCAATCTGATTGGCTTATACTAAATTTGTTGTAAAAATTGTGCATTTGTTATTATAACAAGTCTTTGTGAAAAAGGACCCAGTAGATTTTACTCATTTTGACAATGATTGCTGTGAAAAAAATGTGCTCTTAGTCAATCTAATGCAAGGTTATCAGTAGATTTTGATAGTTGTCTGTGAAAAATCATGGATTAATTGTTTCATGAAATGACTCCCTTGTGCTTTAATACCAGGTTCATGAAAGAGATCAAGATACAGACTTTGCTATGCTGGTTGTAAGGAAACTACAGCGTACTTGCTCCAGGCACGTTAAGGTTAGTGCATTATAAGTGGTCAATTGAGTTTCAGTATTGTATTGATTTATGCCTCTTTCCACAGGAAACACTACTTTGAAATTAAAGAAAAAAAATTTTAATTATTGCATTTTTTTCATTAGGAGAAATACAGCATATATGATTAAAAATCATTAGAAAAAATGACTATTATGTACATACATACAAAATACAAAATAATAATGAAATTTTTCAGAAAATGTTACAAACATTTTGGTTTGCAGTCGTCCCTCCTGTTTTGTTCTGATTTTCTCAATATTCTTAAATTGTTTGTAGCAGATTTTGGGATGATTCAATGAAAGATCTTCATCCCAAAGCATTCCATTTTGGGAAATTTACAGGCGATTTGGGCTGTGACGTGAGAGTGACATTGCCACCTCCCCCCCCCCCCCCCCCGTCCAGTCCACATTGGACCTTGGTGTTTGGAAGTTCCCTTTCCCAAAGCTAACTTAAAGGGCACATGTCTCCCAATCTCTAGTCATGGAAGATGAGTGGATTGGTGCTGATTAGTCCAATCTGGACTACATGTCGGCCCCCTTGTATTTTCTGCACTAGTTTTATTTTTTTCTGTTCTGATTCTTTTACCATCATTGCCATGACAGGTGATTCTGATGTCGGCTACCATTGATGTGTCTCTGTTTGGAGAATACTTTGCCCTCCCAGTAAGAGGATCACTAGAGATGCCTCCTGTTGTCAGCGTAGAAGGGAAGGTCTTTGACGTAGAGGAAGCGTACCTTGATAACCTCACTAGGTTTGGTCTGGTAAGAACCCAGTGGAAAATAAAGTGCCATCCCTAAATAGAAGCTCTTGAATCTACGCTAATCAAGATAAACGCTCTAAATTGGCAATGTGATGAAAACTACAAAATTCACTGTTTTAAATTGCAAGGTGGCAACTCTCCCAGTGAGATGATCACGAGATATGCTTCCTGTTTTCAGTGTAGAAGGGAAGGTCTATGTTCATCCTCCAACGTTCACAGCATAAGTCTTACAAATCTCTCATAAAAAAACCATAACAACTATTGAGTACGCACCAAAAAACAAAATACATGTTATTTTGGGATTAGCCTGCCAAGCTACTTAGCATTCATACGTTGCTGTCTAAACAAAATTTACCAGCTATACTCCATAATGCTGGAAAATATATGATGTAGAGGAGGTGTACCTTGATAACCTCACTAGGTTTGGATTGGTAAGAACATGTTAAAGCCTGTCTATAGCTTTGAAATTCTTATGCCTCTGCCCTCAATAGGTGGTACTGGAGGTATTATGTTTTCTGGTAGTCAATCCATCCGTCTTGCTTTTGTTTTCATGATTACTCAAGAACAAAAATAAGTAAATAGTTAATCTTAAATCCTACTACAGTATCCTACCAAATTCAATATCTAATTCATTTTTCACTTCAGCTTATCTGAACATGTTACGACTGTTCATTCAGGTACCCGACCTCTCAACAAATAAGTACACAGTAAGCTACAGACTGCCATATCACAAATACCATTCCATTCCATTAAAGGTAATGATTATTTTTTTTGTGTGTATAGGTCCCACGTCATAGGCCCGATATGATGCCCACCATCTACAAGGAGACCTATGATTTAGCCAAGAACTTGGTCTGTAACTTTGACAACATGGAGAGACAGGAACAAGGGTAAGAATTTTCTTACCAGGGGCCCATATCACAAAGTTGAGTGATTGATCATGGTGCCGATCCTGCAAAGAATTACTGATTATTGTATTTATTATATTTAATCATAAATTTAACCCCCACGATCATTCACTAAACCTTCTGAAGTAAGGTTTAACTTAAACTCAGGTTTAAAGTTGTAGTTTAAGTATGGACAGCCAATTGTTCCATGAATCACTAACAGTAGAGATATAATATTTCAGCTCATTTGGCTCTCAACCTTCTGAAGTAAGGTTTAACTTAAACTCAGGTTTAAAGTTGTAGTTTAAGTATGGACAGCCAATTGTTCCATGAATCACTAACAGTAGAGATATAATATTTCAGCTCATTTGGCTCTCAAAGCATTCGTAATTGTCTTGGAAGTATAAGTAGATGATTGCCTTCACCATCGATGGATCAGGAAAGAGCAGAGTAAACCTAAGAAACATGCAACTTAATGATAAAAGAATTGACACTTTTGGCTTTCCATAATTTTAGCATTTTGGTTAGACCATGGTCTAAGTTAAACCTGACTTCAGAATACGTGCCACTGGGTCTAAGTTTAAAGGCCTAGTTTTGTTAGCCCATTTTTGTCCTGTTGTACTCTTGGTTGAATGATCCTTAAGGAGCGGAGATTAGGCTTACCTGTACATTGTGTGCGAGCAAGCCAGAGGAAGGGGAGGGGTGATATATCTTTTAAGTGCTCAGAGATGTGGTTCCAATGTATCAGACACTAAATTATAGCAGAATGTTATCATCAGCAATGATGTAAAGAACATGGCATCATATTGGTAATGTAATCATTTTGAGATGGAGTAGAGATACCAGTAACTACAATTTCCCTTTATCATCTGCCATCAAGTTTATTTTGACCGTTATGATGTTTGTTTTGAGCAGGTAAGTCTGGGCTTATTATCATGATTGTTCCCTTTATTTATTTATTTTCGATAAAAGCTGATTAATTTCATTTTCAAAATGTATTATTTTTTAGCTTGAAAAGGAGCCTCTTGATAAATAGATTTTATGTAGAACAATCTTAACTTCCGGGAATACTCGAATACAGTAATATTATCAAGCATTTTACTATTTCACTATTAACGATGGACAAGCTTTTATTTCCATTTACAAGAGGAAAATCCTGTTTTCTTTAAATATCTGTTAGGATACCAGCCAACAATATGGTTAAGAACAGGGGTACAGTGCTGGTTTTTCTTCCTGGTGAGTATAGATCATGTAACATACTTGGTCTTGTGGTTCTGACTCTGACTGTTCAGTCAGAGGGTCATGGGTTCAAATCCTAACCATGGCATGTATTTCTTCAGCAAGAAATTTATCCATATTGTGCTGCACCCAACCCTTCAGCCTGTTGCATAAAACTTTTTACTTGAGAAAACTCTGGAAAAAATTGAAAACTAAGGTTAGTCTGATTTCTGCCATTGACTTTAACACAGGGCAAAAACTCTGGTAAAAACAACCTGAGCTTTCTCAGGTAAAAAGTTATATGCAACGGCCCCGGGTGAGGTGAAATGGGTACCCGAGGGTTGTTTTATAAAGCTGTTCTTAAGATAAGAGCGACTTAAAGAACGACTGGTGAACCTTTCTTAACGTGCTAAACCATCGCCAATGAATGTATCATTTACCACAAGAAAGGATCACCACTCGCTCTTAACTTACGAACAGCTTTATGAAACACCCACCCGGAAGGATTGATTCCTTGAATGCACTGAGCCCTGGAAGGCAGCTCGAGCTAAACCTGGGGTATTTTTAAAATAGTAATATTAATAGTAGTGCACCTTGGAACTGATCACATCTAGATCTAGACAGCATTATATTAATACCTATTTTCATATAAATACTCCCATTCCAAGTTAAGTCAGAGTGTAACTTGTTTTATCGTTATCATCATGCCTGAGGTTTGATGACAAGGATTGGTGTAATGTTTGATAAGTATCAGACAGACAGTGGCAAACATTGACTCGAATTCACAAAGGTGGTTTTGAAAACCCACGGTTGAGTCCATGGATTATGCAAATTTCCTGTATAAATTACGCTTGATATTGAAAATTGTCCAATGCTCATGCGCGCTTCTGTCTCAGTGCGCCAAATTGACTCCTGTTGCCGTGGTCATCCACGCTGTTTTATTCATGAGTCCACTGTTTTAAATAAGGAGTCTACTCTTCAAACAGTGAACTCATGAATATAATAGCGTATCTTACCATGGAAGCAGATGTCAATTTGGCGCACTATGACAAAAGCGCGCATCAGCATTGAAATTTTTTATACACGCGCCCGATACATGGTAAACTAAGCGTAATTCATTCAGGAAATCTGCATAAAAACCATGGATTAAACCGTGGGTTTACAAAACCACCTTTGTGAATTCAGGTCATTAATTTCAAAATGCAGATAGTTACATGGTCATATAATTTTTGAGGTTGGGGTTCTAAAGTAGATGACATCTACAGTATCATTCCGTGTAAATGATGCAAGACAAGTTTTTAATTTTCAGGAAACTAGCATTGATTTAAAAGAGAAATTGTGATTCCAATGAGATTGTGCCATCTCTAATGTTTCCCTTGTTTAAATATACAAATCTGGTAAATCAAATGGTTTTATTGTACATGAATGAAATTGGAATTCAACTTTTGATTAAACAATGGTAATTATTGGTGTTAATATTTGCTTCATATAATATTTTGCATGAAAACAAGAAATGGCCACAAGCTGGAACATTCACTTTAAAAGTTGATAGGCATAACATAAAAAAAATAACATTACATGTAAAAAGCTAATGCACAGGTAACCTTGGCAATCGAAAGACAGTTCCTGATCAAAAGAAGCTGGATTGAAAGTTGTATCCAAGCATTATTGCTATCTTTTTGATATTTTGTTTTGTTTTCCATGTAGGAATCAGAGAAATTCAAGATTTTGAGAAGTTGCTCCCCGGACAAGGATCTAAGGAGAGGTGGGAATGAAAATGCTGTTGCATAATTATTTTTTATCATTTTTTTTTTAAACATTAAAGTAAACAATGATTTCATGAGAAAGTCTTTAAAACTTGTAAAGATATCATTAAAAAAAGACCTGACTTTGTGCTTGGAATTTCATGCTTGTTTTGGTAATTTCTCAGTAATTAAACAATTTCGTCCAGAATCCTTTTGCACATATTTTATATTAGTACATATAGATACTTACTAGATGGTCATTTTATTAGATTCTGTATGAACTAATTTGGTAGTTGCTACCACAACTTCATTTTTAAAGATTCACTTCCATTTTTCTATTCCTGCATGATCATATTGATTTACTCAGTGTTTTTTTGTTCAAATTAAAATAAGTGCAATACACAAGTTTTCAGTGCGATTTCACCCCCGAAATGCTTAAAGAGCTCTTGAAATAAAAAAAAAAAGAGCCCGGAAAATCCCCAATTCACTACCATGTAAAAGCTTATCAAATGTAGCAGATACAGGCAGTAGGTTATGAAAAGTAGCACCCATGATAAAGAAATTATTACCTATTATTTTTTTACCTGCTCACGATGCAAGGTGGGAACAGGGCACTGTGACTTGGTATGCAATTCATGCATAAGATTGATCTGCGCTGCTTCTCAAACCAGTTCAAACTGGTTCACATAAATGTTGCCCACTGCTGCATTTGCACACAGAGTCGACGGGAAATCTCAAAAGAGATGGATTACGGTATCATAATTGCTCACTGCGGAATCAGAGATTGCAAAATGAAGAAAATCACAGACTGAAGAAAACGCCTTACTTAGATAATGAGTGGTTATATTTGAATGTGAATCCTTTAAGTATTGACCTGATTTTCTAGGAATCCATTTCATGAGATTATTGGAGCTTCTTACATGGGATTATTTTCAGTTATGATTTGTGGAAGAAGCCTTAAAAAATGAAATTAAGTACTAGAATATAAAGCTGTTTTGTGATGAAACAATTTAGTAATGATTCTTGAAGGAGCTCATAAACTTTGATTACTTTGAGACTATTTTTCTCTTCTTAATTAGTCTGTTTTACTTCCGTGCAATTTCCAATCCATTTTGGGGTTTGAGTATTTGTGGAATAAGATCAGTTAGAAATTTTATACTGATGGTTATGTTGAAATGAATATTTGGTTGTTGAAGACTTGGGACATTAGCTTAGGTTGACTAACTTAATAGGTTTAAACCTACAAAAGATAAAATGGGAGACAAGATTATTGAATTAAACTGTGGACTTTGGTATTGTCAAAATCAGTCCTTTTGTTTATCAAGATGTTTTATTTATTTATTTCATTTCCAGGCGAGAAAACATGACATCAATAGAAACATTACAAAAGAAATATAAAATTGAGCACCAGCCAATGCCTGGGGGATCACCTAAAAGAATTGAAAATTCTGTCGAGAGGTTCTCCACATTGGCTGGTGTCTACATGGAATAACACAAAATAGCAATAAATTCAAACATGTAGTTACAATACTTCTGTATAAATTAACCTTCATCATAATAGGAGTAGAGAAAAAAAAGGTTATCAAATTTATATTTTAAGAAAAAAATGCAGATTGGGTCAAGTCAGGAATTAGTCATTTATCAAATTAGGGACAGAGATGGTAGGAGATGGTAGAGATCAAAGTGTGATACAGGTATCTTCCATTATTAATAATGATAATATTAGGTCCATTTACGTTGATGAAGCCCACCAGAAAATAAATATATTTAAAGTGTTTAAGTTTTGTCATGTTTTAGATATTTAATTGTGAAGTAAGGTTATAAACTAGTACAATAAAGTTTGTTTCTCTGGGCTTAACATTGTAGTATTGTTATCTATATTCAACACTCTGCATTAAGGAGCGCAACCATATATAGTGCAGCTATTGTAATCCTAACTCTACTATTTAAGCTTAATATACTCTATCATATTATTGTCTAGGATATTTTCCTAATTGTACATATAAAGTGAGGTATTTTGTGCTGCATGCTGAGCAAATATTCCATCTTTGTTGGTGAGAGGTTCATATGTAATGTAGTCAGGTCTTGTTTTTCTGAATATAATTATATAACATTTATGTATTTTGAAAGGCAAAGCTTTAATATGCTGATTAAGGTTCCAATGAAGTTGTAATTGTATCATTTCAGAAATTGTTAATTCTAAAACATCAATATACTACTTTTCCAATTTGATAAAAACCTGATAGACATAGTTAACTTTTTTAATTTGTCTGATTAAATTCTTCTTATAGACTTGTCGTCATTCCTCTGCATTCATCCATTACAACTCAAGAACAAGCGAGGGCGTTTATCAGGCCAGAGGAAGGATTTCGAAAGGTCATCCTCTCGACAAACATTGCAGAGAGTTCTATAACTGTTCCTGATATCAAATATGGTATGTTGCACTCTGCTTTCATGGCTTAATGGATTATTAATCAATTCTGTTTTTCTAATATAATACAAAAAAACTGAAATTCAAACAATAAAATTGAAAGCATTCAAGCAATTTTGTTAGCATGAGTATATAAATGGGAGAGTATAGGAAGAGAAATATGTGGAAACAAAAAGCTGCAGAGAGCTTGAATAGAGGTTAGCCCAGTATGTTGTGATGACAATTACAGAAACACAAAAATGGTTCACAAAGTTGTATTGCTCATGTAGGCAAGTAATGATCAATTATGTATACAGGGAAAAACAATTCATCCCAAACAAATTTTTTTAATGTGATATAATATTTTTTATGAATATTTTATTTTCATATGTCCACATTTCTGTATTTCCATATTTCTTTATTTCCTGATTGATACCTTATGGTTTTTCATTGAAATCATTAGGTTTTATATTTCAAATGACAGGGATGTGGCAATCATATTTCTCATTATGTAGACCACATCATTTAAATACTAAATTATCTATTTTGATGATGTAAATTACTAACAATCAGTCAGGATGTAGAGTATATTTTTGGTCCAAATTTATTGGACATGTTTAGAATTACAGACACTCAGATAACTCATGTGGCTCGTCCATTTGTTTGTAAAAGCATACTCGCGTGTCAGTAGGGGATGATAATGATAGAAATATTCTGCCCTTGTGTCGTTTATATCACTTCATGTAACATCTCTAGACACTTCCAAAGTACTTTTTAAAGGACAAGTCCACCCCAACAAAATGTCGATTTGAATAAAAAGAGAAAAATCCAATGAGTATAACACTGAAAATTTAATCAAAATTGAATGTAAAATATGAAAGTTATGACATTTTAAAATTTCGCTTTATTTCACATAATAGTTATATGCACATCCTGATTGGTATGCAAATGAGGGAACTGATGACATCACTCACTCACTTTTTCTTTTGTATTTTATTATATGAAATATGATATATTCTAATTTTCTCCTCATTGTCCTGTGAAACAAAATTTCATTTGTCCCTGAACATGTGAAATTACCATTGTTTAACATTATATGGTTTAGTCAAATTGGTCTTTAATGTCAAATCTGTAAAAATTGAAATATTGTATTATTCAAGCAATAAAAAACTAAATAAATAGTGAGTGAGGGACATCATCAATTCTCTTGTTTGCATGTGACTAAATTGTGCATATAACTATTTTGAGGAAAATAAGCGAAACTTTAAAATGTCATAACTTTCTTTTTTTACATCCGATTTTGATGAAATTTTCAGCATTATGCTTGTTGGATTTTTCTCTGTTGATATAATAATTGAATAATTATTTACATTTTGTTGATATTTCCTTTCATGCTAGTGATTGATTTCATGTTGCTGAAGTGTTTGGTATGTGATGTAGAGACCAACTATCAGAGTCTTCAACTCAACTGGGCTTCTAAGGCAAACGCTCAACAGAGGAAAGGTAATCCTGTTTCATAATAATTTCATTTTTTCTTGTATTTGACATCCAAAAGGAAGCGTTGCAATGACTTTGCATATGATATATTATAATTCTAAAAATAATATAAATTGAGATTGACATAATATTTTTTTCATGAGTGCACATAACACAGTATGAGAGCAAAGTATCAATATCTGTGAAATTTGAGGGATTCACTAAAAAGCAAATGCTGCCTGTAATTGCCAAGCTACAAGTTTTATTTTTTCATTTATTTGATAAATAAAATGAGTTCTTGGTTTAATTTAAAAAATTGAAGGTGCTTCACTTGTCTTTCACCATTTCTTGGTTAGATACTTATTTTGGTATAATAAGCCAAACAGTAATTTTTTGAACAGGCAAATTACCTTGCAACAGCAAACAATATGTCTTCAGAAACAAATATTAAGATAAAAACACTTCTTGGGAATTTAAAAAACAGGGTGTAACTTATTTAGAATATGAAAATATAATTGCCATGATAAACACTACACCAAGATTTTACTCTAAAATACCGTAAGTAACGGTGTATTAATCGCAACTTCTCAGCGGGATAGAAGCAAAAGTCGGGGGTGCGGTTTATCCACGGAGATGGGCCTGAGCCAGCCCGCCGTAACCCCTCCCGAATATGTAAGATGTGTGCCAGTTCACAATACATCGAGTGGCCGGGCGTTGCTGCCCAGAATGCCGGTTCATAAAGATGTTCGTAAGTTAAGAGTGACTTTAAGAACGACTGGTGAACCTTTCATACGCGCTAAAACATCACCAATAATATACTATTTGCCACTAGAAAGGATCACCAGTCGTTCTTAAAGTCGCTCTTAACTTACGAACAGCTTTAACAAACGCACCTACCTTCATGACACTAATTTCGACTTTATTCTTGATTCAAAGCAGCGAAGTCCCCTGGCTAAGTTCAAAGAGACACCAAGCATACTCCGTAATATTTTGTCACAGCTGAGCGAGAGTTGAGTGAGCTTTGAGCTTGCGTTGTATTGTGGTTATAGTGCGACTTAAGCTGGCGCTATTTATTGTAACCCCTCCAAAGTCCCGTTTCGCACGCACCAGCTTAGTTTTTCTTTCCTGTTTGCTTTTCGTAAGATACCATGTACACCATCACCATGCACGAGAGAGACGGCACAAAACCGTAAAAACACCTGAAAAATGCCAGTTTCTTTGTTTCTTGAATCTTCCTGTAATCCCGTATCTAAAATTCATGCTAAGACATCGAATGCTCGACAAATTCTGAAAGTGATTGTGAGATTGTGATGCAAGAAATGTGAATGTTTCTTCCTCCAGCGCTGGGAATGACACAGATCATAAGATGTACTGGTACCGTATCGTAGTTTGCAATATGTACAAGAACGGCAGTGCTGTGTGTGTGTACGCTGTGACTGTGTAAGTGGCCAATATTGTTGGGACCTTCCTTTCTTGCTAACATTTGTAGATGAATTGATCAAGAACAGCAGATTTCCGCATACCGGTAATCTCTTTGGGTACTTTGAAATCTTAAACTTGGTTTTTGTTTCTTTGTACCTCAAATATGCATGTAAATGTGAGGATTTTTTTTAATTTTTTTTTTAGTCCAAAGTTGGGGGGGGGGCAATTAATACACGGATGCGGTTTATAGTCTGTTACTTACGGTATATTATAATTAAATCCTGATGTGAAATTCAGTGAATAGTTCAAAAAAACAATCCCTCCCTCTTCAGCATCTCCATTAGGATACTTTCTTGATTTTGTCAAATTTTGCTGTGAATTCTAAGATCCCTTCTGAAAACCATCCTTTTTATTTTAGGTCGTGCTGGTCGTGTGTCTTCAGGACGAGTCTACAGACTGGTACACAAGGCTTTCTATGAGGAATGCATCGATGAGTTTGCAATCCCGGAGATATTGGTGAGAAGTGATCATGTGACAATGCAGTCCAATTTTGAATATCAAAGAATTGAAGAAATACAATACAGTAGTCTGAATACCTATAATGCATTGTTTACATAAAATTATGATTTGCATTCAGAAATCGTATACATGTATATATTTGAAAATAATAGTATTCATAATTGGTTTTTCGTATAACTTAAAGTCACCATACATGTAGTTATTCATTTGTCAAATGTACACAAGAAATAAATATTTTGATGATGGGGGGAGAGGGGGGAAATTAACATCTGAAAAATCAATTTGACAATTTACAAATTACTACATGCAAACATAACTCAAAACAGATGGATTTATACTACCCTAGAATCATTTCATTAGAATTCAAGAAATGAGCAATCTTTGCTCTGAATTTGATATATAGTTAAAGGAACACAAATGGAATTAAGAAATTCATTTTTTTTACCTAGACCTGTAACAAAAAACTAAGTGTATGATTGTATAGTTGATTTGTGTGCTTGATTGCATAAATTAATCACAAAGATGAGGCCTCTAATCAGGGGCTATTCCAGAGATTTTTAAACAAGGGGGGCGGCACATTTTCCCGATGAAAATTTGACAAGCAAAAAAAAAGCAATGGTATATTTCCAATACAAATCACTGACTACACTTTGAAAGTGTATGTTTCGCCAATTATGAATTAGCTTCTTTGGGCGAGTGACAAAACCTTGAAAGGAAGGCCCTTATTATGGATTATATTTTCAGATGTCTTTTGCCTGAAGGAGCCGATTAATAATTGGCAAACGTTGCAAAAATGGGTTGTTATTCTCAGTTTTTCAATTAAAAGGTTTTCATTTTGAACACAACTGGATGACTAAAATGAATTTGCATCTGTTTATCCTGCCAACTTCTTTCTGCAGCGTTGTCCATTCATCTTTTTATACTTCCTAGACAATTGTGAATGATTTGAGAGCCAAATGAGCTGAAATATGACATCTCTACCGTTAGTGATTTATGTAACAATTGGCTATCCATACTTAAACCACAACTTTAACCCTGGGTTTAAGTTAACCCTATCTAGGCCGGGGTATTTTGGGAGTTCCTATGGCCGGGGGGGGGCCTCCCAGGCCCCCCCCTAAGATCTCGGCCGTCGACCGCGCGATCGCGCCGAAAATTGGCACACGGGTTGCCTGGGACATAATCTACAAGATTGTATAGTAATTTATTTCATGCGAATTGCTATTAAGTGATTATGCTAATTTATGCGTAATTAGTATGCGAAATCATACTTTTTCCTCTAACTCCCTAAATAAAGCTCCAAATGTACTAATTTTTGGTATAGAAACTCTTTGTGGTGTCCTAAGCAAGAGTACATGAAAAAAAATGTGATATCAAATCATTTTCTTATGTATTATATTGTTTTTTGCAATTTCTTATGTATTTCTTTGTTTTTTGACCTTTTGTTTTTCATTGTTTTTTTCAATGAAATTTGTTGGAGACTCTTCTGTGATCATAAAAAGCATAAAATGAATACATTTAGACTAGCAAAACTAAAAATAATTATACATTTATGAAATTTGGTTGAAAACACAATTTGCATTGACTTTGTACACGAAATCACGTTTTTGAGCAATTTTCGGTCTGACATGCACTTACATAATGTTGCGTAATTTCGGAACCACATACCCGGGTGACGCAAAATTGGTCTCAAAAGTTGCGCAAGACTTGAAAGTAAAAACTCGGTGAGCGGCGCGGTCAAAAAATTTCGCACGGCGAAAATATCGTGCGATTCGTTGAGGGGGGGGCCTCCGAGGCCCCCCCCCGGCCTAGATAGGGTTAAACCTGACCTCAGAATACGGGCCAGTGTGGTTATGTTAGCTTTGATGCTGATATGATTCTTTCTGCAGCGTTGTCCATTGGAGCAGCTGATTCTGCAGGTGAAGGTCTTGGACCTGGGAGAACCCAAGGCTATCCTGGCCTTGGCTTTGGAACCACCAAACCTGGACAACATTGAGAAGACCATTCTACTCCTCAAAGAGGTAAGATCATATTACTACAGTCTGCAATAGCAGCATTCTGTTTTGTGTGTTTTTTAGAAAGAAATCCATGGTAACAACTGTAATTTTAAATCTGAAAGTATATCTTTCTTGTAATAGATGAAATACTATTTGAGGGATCAACTTCAAACTTGGCTCATGTATGTATGTTTGAGTGAGGATGATCTGAGTAGATTCTAGGGTCGCAAGTTACAGAGATCACCAACTGAGAATTTTATAAGTTGTAATATGTCCTTGGTCTGGCAGTGGCGGGAGTATGAATTTCGAGTGCATGCAGGCGCAGATCAAGGGGGGGACACAGGGGGCACGTACCCCCCCCCTTTTGAGAAGCAAAATTACCTTCTTTTTTTTTGCTTTGGAAAATCCTGGATCCACCCTTGAGTGCATGCAGTCAAGAATCTCACCAGCCAAAAAGAATCGTTGCAATTTATCAAGAATTGTACACTTAAAGGTCAAGTCCACCTCAGAAAAATTTTGATTTGAATCAATAGAGAAAAATCAGATAAGCACAATGCTGAAGATTTCATCAAAATCGGATGTAAAATAAGAAAGTTATGACATTTCAAAGTTTCGCTTATTTTTAACAAAATAGTTATATGAACGAGCCAGTTACATCCAAATGAGAGAGTTGATGATGTCACTCACTCACTATTTCTTTTGTTTTTTATTGTTTGAATTATACAATATTTCAATTTTTATGAATTTGACGATTAGGACCTCCTTGCCTGAAGCACAAAATGTTAAAATAATGGAATTCCACGTGTTCAGGGAGGAATGAAACTTCATTTCACATGACAATGACGAGAAAATCAAAATATTTCATATTTCAAACAATAAAAAACAAAAGAAATAGTGAGTGAATGACATCATCGACTCTCTCATTTGGATGTAGCTGGCTCGTTCATATAACTGTTTTTGTGAAATGAAGCAAAATTTTGAAATGTCATAACTTTCTTATTTTACATCCGATTTTGATGAAATTTTCAGTGTTACGCTTGTTGAATTTTTCTCTTTTTATTCGAATCAAGTTTTTTTTCGGGTGGACTTGTCCTTTAAGCTTAGCTGTCAGTAACTGTTCTATCTCTGTGACTTACAGGTTGGAGGTCTCACCACAGTACGATCCAATGTTGCAAATCCTCACGATGGTGACCTGACATTTGTGGGGAGTGTCCTTGCATCCCTTCCTGTAGACATACGCATCGGCAAACTCCTGGTTCTGGGTCATGTCTTTGGATGTCTTAAAGAATGTCTGGTTATAGGTAAGTAGAGTCAAGGCTTAACGTACAGTACAGTATGTAGTAAATACGTGGAACCCAAAATCAAAGAAGAGCTTGAAAAAATTATTTTTCCAATGGGAGAAACAAACGTGGTTACAGTAAGCGATATAACGTAATACAGAATATATATAATTTAATTGCATTTTATTTTTTTGTGGTTATTTGTTGATTCCTTACAGGGGCTGGTCTGTCTCTTAAGAGCTTCTTCTCTCAGCCATACAAGAGGGCTCTTGAAGCATACAAGTGAGTATGAAAGACATGCAAATCCTAGGTCTTGGGCCCGTTTCATTATAACTCTGCCGTTATAGTATTTACCATCGAAACCTTGAGTGTGATTGGCTGCTGAGCTGTGTTATGATGGTAAAGTTACAATAGTTTATGAAATGTTCATTATGCCTCATAGAGCTGTTTGGCAAGGCAAATTCCTGTCTGCTGTTAAGAGCTACTAAAATCCTGTAATCCATTTGGTCAGGAGCAAATACAATATACAATATTTATTATTGATATCATTTTTCTCAAACAAGGTACTAGCTCTTAGAAAATTCTACATTCATTAAAAAAGAGAAATACATGTTGCAGATCTTCTATCTGACTTTAAGTGACAATCAAGAATTAATGATTTTGTTTGGAATGATTTTTGCTTGAAAATTTTCCATGAATTAAACTACATAATATTAACAACAAAGTCTCATGGAGACACAATTATAATCAAATATAAATGTCATGTAATGAAAAGTCTTAACCATACGTTATGTGAAAGCTTTCATGAATACGGATGGATCATATGGATCAGTGAATAAATATCCAGACTTAAGCAAGGCGTTAATCTATATTTGCCACTCTCCACCCTGGTATAGTAAATGGGTACCCTTTTGGAATGAACTCCTAGAATGCTGGAGTCCCTCCAGCTTGCCATGCTAAAGCTTGGGTAATGTTGTATTTGGGCTATATTCATCTTGCATATTGTTATTATTATTGTTACATGTAAATAAAACCTGTAAACAAGTTTAATCTAATCACTCTATTGCCTGCTTAGCTTTCCAACTTATTGCTTTAACTAATGGCATGTGACAAGCTTAGATCAGGGCACCCTTCTCACAAAGAGTTGTTGTTGATCGATTCCATCCCACCCCTGGTAACCCATCAATGTCATAATTCTTCAGATAGCAAATGAACATAATATCTCTTGTTGTGATTCATCTGATCAATCACAACTCTTAGTGCAAATTGGTCCTGGGGAGCGTTTCATAAAAGGACATGTCGGACGTTTTATCCGACAAGTCCCATTTTATCCGACAGTTACCATAGTAACAGTGCCTCTCAGCCAATCAGAATCAAGGAAAGATGTCAGATCTGACAACTTGTCAGACAAAAATGTTGATGAAACGGTCCCCTGAATGTCATTTCTTGTCTCTGTTTCAGGTCCAAGTTAAAGTGGGATTCAGGAAGTTTCAGTGATCCCATTGCCATCCTAAATGCATACAGAGAGTGGGAAAGATGTAAAGACAATGGATTCTTTGCTCGTAGTAGAAGGGTAAGGGATATTATTTATATTTTGAATTGAATCTCTTTGTAATATCTTTAAAATATCGATAATGATTATTATCTTTGTCTTCATTTGATACATTATTAAATATCATATTCATGAGAATTTTGTGATTTTATAAGTATTCATATGACTTGAGCAGTTGAATGTTAATCAGATCTTTTGAATCTTCCATATAAATGTACTGATCTTCTGTGTTCTTGAAAACTCCCAGAGAGTGAAATATGAACTTATGTTTGGTCGCCAAAAAAAACAGCCATTGTATGAATACTGAAGTTCTGATGATGTAAATATAAAATTATTTTTTACTACAGATATAACTGCTTTCAGACATAGTGGCCTGAATAGTGGTTTTGAAAACCCCACGGATGAGTCCATGGTTTACGCAGATTTCATGTATAAATTACGCTTATTTACTGCGTATATTGAAAAATGTCCAATGCTCATGCGCGCTTTTGTCTCAGTGCGCCAAATTGACGCCTGTAGCCGTGGTTATCCACACTATTTTATTCATTAGTCCACTGTTTTTATTCATGAGTCCACTCTTCAAACATTAATAAAATTGCGTATCTTACCATGGTAACAGGCATCAATTTGTGCACCGTGACAAAAGCGCGCATTAGCATTGAACGTTTTTTATACACGCGCTAAAATAAGCGTAATTTATACAGGAAATCTGCAAAACTGTGGGTTCAACCGAGGTTTTAAAAACCACTTTTGTGAATGTGGGCCTATGTAGTTATGTTGTTTTTTATTCTGATTTGAGTTGATATTTTATGTGTTTGTTTTAGGCTGAAAGAGAATGGGCAGATGAGAGAATGATACAACTCAACCCATTGAGAGAGGTAAGAAAAGGAACCATTGACTGAATAAAGAATCCAGGGACTTGTTGTGTAAAACAAAGCTTAAAGATGAATGCCAGTTGTGGTAACAATCTCAAAATGACTTTTTACAGAATCCGATATAATGACCACCCAAGTGTCTGTATGTATGAATAAAAATATGTGCCAAAAGATTCAGGAAGAAATTGTGTCATTATTGCTGAGAAATAAGCAAAATAAGCGCGGATTTGGTCACTTCTGCCGGGTCTTTATTCCAGCAATAATAATATACACTGTCCCACGTGTGCCTATCTGTGTTGCCGATCTTCAGGTTGATCGTTTTTCAGCTCAGATTTTAGGATTTCACAAAGTTCAGTTTATGTAACTGTACCAGATCTAGATCCACGATGATATAGTAATACTTAACCTTTGTTTTACAGACTTTCTCATGAAATCTGTGTTTTATTGCAACTACTTTCACTTAGCTTTAATACAAAAGTGACCCTTCATGTATTACTGAATTTTTATTGGCTGTTGAGCAACATACCATTTTCAACTGCCAATTTAAAATCCAATATTCCATGAAGAATTAATCCTGAAAGGCTTTTAGTACCTAAAAAAGGGGGAAAAAATCCTGAAATTTTTATGTCACAGTTTGACTGCTTGAGCACATATTGAGACTGTTGTCTTTATCTTACATTACAAATTATTTATTTACATTATTTGAAAATTTGTTGATATCTTTCCTTCACTGGTATTGTGATTTTATAATTGATGTAACACATCTTTTGATTTATCAGGTGGCCAAGCTTGTAGCTGAGCTTGAAGATCGGTTGTCCAATGCCAACATCCGTCTCCCAAAGGGTAACCCACGCAATCAACAGAGACAAGATCCCACACATAATCTACTCATCCTCAAGGTCAGTCCTTTGACATTTCTTGACAATTGATGTCTCAAATGACCTTTGACATTTCTGGACAATTGATGTCTCAAATGACCTTTGACATCTCTTGACATTTGATATCTCTAATGATCTTTGACATCTCTTGAAATTTGATATCTCTAATGACCTGTGACATTTCTTGACATTTGATATTTCTAATGACCTTTGACATCTCTTTGGGTATAACATGAAGACATGGAGGTAGACTTGCGTAAGTTGACCTGCCATAAGTATAACATGAATTCAAGAGGAAGCAATTTTTTTAGACCAGGGGAGCGTTTCATGAAAAAACTTTATCCGAGAAGTCCTATTTTATCTGACAGTTATCATAGTAACTGCAAATCAGAATCAAGAAAAGAAACACTCCCCTGATTATTCAAAACATATGTCATGTACTTCAGTCAGATAGCTTTCAAGTCAAACAGACATCCGTGTACTTTGTGATATAACATTTAGCTTAAGAACTGGTCACCAGTTGTTCGTAAACTCATTTGTGACTTACAAACGGCTTTATGAAACTCCCACTGTGTTTCATGAAATAGCAATGAGTCATACTTTCAAGTGATACAGTTGGGCTCAAAAGTTAGTGAACCCCACCACATAAAGCACTTCACCATGCTAAGTGTTAAATGTAGAAAACAACACCACAATGTTTCAGTCCAGGGGGCCATTTCATAAAGCTGTTCGTAAGATAAGAGCGACTTTAAGAACGACTGGTGAACCTTTCTTACGCACTAAACCATCGCCAATGAATATGCCATTTACCACAAGAAAGGATCACCAGTCGTTCTTAAAGTGGCTCTTACGAACAGCTTTATGAAACACCCACCAGAGAGATAAACTATATTGTATGTACATGTAATATTTTGTCACCCAACTTCACAATTGAAAATCTAAAACGTGGCAGCACACTTTGAATGTGTTCATTTTCTGGTGGGTTCACTAACTTTTGAGCACCACTACACTCCCCTCCAAAAGTTTGGGAACACCTGCCTTCAGTGTGTGTTTTTCGAACTTTGGTAGACTTTACTGAAGTTAGGCCTCATAGTACAGCTGTATTTTTGTTTTAAAGTGAAGGTTATACACCAGTGTACATTTTATCATTGATTCAAACAAATTCAAAGCTCTTAAGAGACGTGCAGTTGCCAAAGAGGGCAGGCTACCAGTCAAGATGGCTTTCTCTAAAAAATGCTAACTTCTTTTAACATTGTTCTGTTTGGGGTTCTATTCTGAAATTCTTCCCAGTATTTTGTGAATGTTACAGCAGATGACCTCAGAATTTGTTCCTCAGTATTGTTCATAAGACAATTAATTTATGGAAATCTGCATCTTTATCCTGGAAAACATCTGAACTTGACAAATGCCTAATCCTTCTTTAAAAAAATGCATGGGAGTGGAGTAGACAGTGCAATTTGAAATTCATGAATTCAAAAGTTATCAAGAGTTATTCCAGTGCACCTTCATTCATTTTGCCTATTCAGTTTTTCTTAGTCAAAAGTCAGTCACAAAATTAAAATGGCTAACACAGGACAGTTTTCTTTGGAAACACGTCAGTCAATTGCAGTTTTGAGGAAAGAAGGCTACTCCATGCGAGAAATAGATAGGAAACTCAAGATCAGTATCCATGCTGTTCACTACAGCCTGAAACGCAAAGAGGCACTGGGTCTAATGGGGACAGGAGACGAAGTGGTAGGCCAAAAAAAAACCCATCTCCTGCTGAAGTTAAATACATTCGGGTGAGCAGTCTGCGCAACCGTTGTCTGACTTGCCCAGAGATTACAGCTGACCTTAACAACACCCGTGAGATGCCTGTATGTTCTTCAACTGTTAGAAGACGTCTCTGTGGAGCAGGGCTGATGGGCTGTGTGGCTTCAAGGAAACCACTCCTCAAAGAAAAGAACCGGAAGAAAAGGCTTGCTTGGGCTACGAAGCATAAATACTGGTCTTTGGAGCAGTGGCAGGAGGTTATTTGGTCTGACGAACCAAAGTTTGAGGTGTTTGGCAGCAAGCGACATACCTATGTGAGACGGCGAAAGGGAAATAAGATGCTACCCCGGTGTATCAAGCCAACTGTGAAACATGGTGGTGGTAATGTCATTTTTAGGGGTTGCTTTAGTGCAGGAAAGGTAGGCAGCTTGCACAGAGTAGAGGGTATCCTCAACCAGCACGGCTATCATTCAATCCTACAGCGGAAGGCCATCCATTCAGGGAAACGCCTGATTGGAGAAGGATTCGTTTTTCAGCAGGACCCAAAACACACGCCAAGACTATGCAAAGACTACTTGAAGAAAATGGAAGAGAAACAAGTCCTGAAAATCATGGATTGGCCGCCCCAGTCCCTAGATCTCAATCCCATCGAGCTGCTTTGGAAAAAAACGAGACAGGAAGGTTCAAGAAACTTGCCCAACAAGTGAGACTCATCTGTGGGATAAAAAGAAATATATGATTTATTGTCTTTTATGTGTATTCAATAAAATTTATAAAAAAAGTTTTCCATATCAGTGAAACACTAAGTATTGTTTAATTTTATTTTTGTGTCTGACTTCTGACTAGGAAAAGGAAAAATGAATGAAGTTGCACATGTATTAGTGTAAAAGCTCTGAATAACTACAATAGCTGCATGTAATAAAAGAAGTTAGCATTTTGAGAGAATGCCATCTTGACTGGTAGACAGTCATTTAAGAGAGTATAAACTTGTTTGAATCAATAACAAAACTTACACTGCTGTATAATCTTCACTTCAAAACAAAAATTTAACTGTGCTATGAGCCTGAATATCAGTAAAGTCTACAAAGTATAGAAAAAACACACACTGAATGCAGGTGTTCCCAAACTTTTGGAGGGGAGTGTATATATGTTACATAATAATAATTTATAATTAATTTTCTCACAAGTGATCATGAAATTTGGATTTCCCTTTCAAGGTCAGCCTCAAGGCCACATTTTGCCAGCCTTTGGCCCTGACCTCGGGCTCTATTATGTGTACAAAGTGTATGGGAGAAGTTTTTTCCAGTGGCCGTGTGACTTGGAAGTTCCAGCCTCGACGACTTCCCTTATTGCCTGTGGGGGCCACTTACATTGATGAGTGGATACCATGCGCGACCAAAAAAACATGTAAAAAGGATGTCTTTTTCAAGATAGGGCACGTTACGTACGTCAAAAACACTAAAATAATGAAAAAAGGTATATATTTCGCTAGGAAAGCTACCTGTTTAAGGTCAAATTTGTGAGGTTAAAAAAAAAAGAAATTAAGGATGTACTTTTTGCCCCAACAGTCAACAATACGTGCTTAGGGTCCAACTTGCGCGAGGTGTGGAAGGTGGGGCTGTACTAAACCCAATGATGTTGGTAAAGGTAGAATATAACAATTAATATATCGCTGTATTCGTTTAGGGGTTTCCAATATTTGTTCAGGGTAGGGTTTCACACACAAACACTTGTTAAGGGGTGCATTTTCAGAATATGGAAAATACTTGTTTAGGGTGCTTTTCAAGACCCCATGGTCGCACATGGTATTGACTTGTCAATGGAAGTGGCCCTTTTGGAACTGATTGATACACTGCTATATGATAATTATATACCGATTGCTTCTTTGGTTTTCTTTTGAATGACAGGTTGTGCTAGCAGGAGCATTCTATCCCAACTTCTTTACCTGGGTTCCGTCTGATGAAGCAGAGTCGTTGAAGATACTGTCGGGCAAAGATCCTTGCACTACGGTCATGGTGAGTAGGATATACATGTTCATATGAAAATGAAAATCCATATTTTATTGCTCGAAATAAACATGAAATGAAATACTCCAAAAATTTGCTTTGCCCAATTGATCGTGGGCCCGGCAGCCACTGTGTTGCACCATATCGATGAGGCTCTCACTTTAATAGTTGAACGCCAAACAGGGTAGCAGTAACTCCCATTTTTTTAACGTCTTTTGATCTGACACGGCCAGGGTTTGAACCCCCGACCTCCCGGTTGTGAGACGAACCCTCTACCAACTGAGCCAACACACCGGTATATTATTATGTTTATGATTACAAAAAGTGCCAAGAATGTCATTTTTTTTAGGGTTGAGTATCATAAACAAGAGTACATTTCCTACTTGTATTGTAGACGTTCTTTCAACGACTCAACTCAATGAAATTGTTTATATGTAGGGGCTATGATGATATCCCTCTAATGGTGTTTCCAAGCACTTAGCATATGTATTATTATCCTAGTCATTGGAATCTGGCATTTCTGTATACGACTTGCACACAATCTCCACTCCATGGGGAGTATTCCTGTGATGAGCAGTTGTTGTTTTATTTATGGTATATTATTTTATTGGTTGTATTTTATTGTTGTGGAAGTGCCGTGGTGTAGCGATTCTGACTCTCGCCTAGTAATCAGAGGGTCGTGTGTTCGAATCCCACCATGGCCTAGCGTCCTTTGGCAAGGCGCCAATCCACAATATGCCACTCTCCACCCAGGTTTTAAATGGGTACCCGTTTGATGCGAAAACCCATGTAGCAAGTGAGTCTTGGAACTCTTGTTGGAATGCTCCCCAGCGAGTGGAGAAGGTGCATACATTGTATTCGGGCATGCAAGAATCCGATGACCGGGGTAATAGTATATCTGTAAAGCGCTTAGTGATGTCGTTCCGATGTTTTAAGTGCTATATAAATGGGGAATATTACTATTTATTTTAATACTGCAATCAAAAACAAGCTGTCAGCTACATACGAAAAGCTGTTTCAGCATGTCTATAGTCAAGACGCTCTTATCACCAAACAAACAACATTACCATTTGCTTCCTTATTGGCTGCCTATTGAAAACCCATTTAACACTTGGTAAATAGTGGCCTAATGTGAATTGATGCACTCTTTTATTTATTTATTTATTTATTTATCTATCTATCTATTTATTTATTTATTTATGTTGATTAGGTGAAGAACGTACCTCCTCATGGTGAACTGTATGCATCGTCCATCGGTAAACTCTTCCAGTGCTGCGGCAAGGGAAAGAAACTATTCTTTGAAGACACCAAGTAAGTGAACTTAATTTATCACCAAATCACCCAGTAAAATACATTGTGAAAAAGTACATCACATATGAAAAGCATAGTGTAATTGAAACTAAATATCATAGTAGAATGTAGAGGTGTTGTGGCTCAGTGGATAAGTCTTTGGACTTTGAACCACAAGGTCCAGGGTTCAAATCCCACCGCAGCACTAACGTCCTTTGGCAAAGCGTTTATCGACATTTGCCACTCTCAACCCAGGTGTAGTATATGGGTACCCAGTAGAAAGGAATTCCTTGAATGCTCATTGCGCCCGATCATGGTAGCTGTGCTAAAGCCGGGGTAATAGTATGCAGCGCTTAGAAACATTTGTATTTAGCGCTATATAAATGTTGCATATTATTATTATTATTATTAGAATGCCAATTGAAGTAAGCCCCTAATGAATTATGACTTTATCATATATTAAACAATGATTTAGATTAAAACACAATATTTGTACATAAATTAATTCTCCTTATACAATCACTGTACTCTGTTAACTTGTCCTTAATTCTCTGCAAATTTCAAAATTAAAAAAAATGGAAGGAAATAAAAAGAATAGTTTGATGTAATGTATATAAAGAAATTCATTCCTAGTCCATATAAGATAAATTTTGCAATTGTCTGAATGCTTAGTATGAGAAATAAAAACTTCATATACATGTATTTGAAACTTATATGTTGGATTATATTGTTTTAATAAATCTATTGTTCATTTTCTTCAGGTTGTTTGTCCAGTTTGAAAGACAGAGTGATTACAGTGCCATCCTACCAGCTGTTTACCATGCTGTCAAAATGAGGTATATATATGGTATTCATATTTATTCATATATCTATATTATCATGTATATCTATTTTGATATACATGTATATGACATTCCAATAACAATAGTTCATATTTCTATGAAGAAAACATGACTTGGACAAGATTATTTCAATGTTTTACTGACCTATCAATTTTTAGCTTATGCTAAGAATTAATTAATTTTTTAGCTTATGCTGTGGCGTCCGTCGTCCGGCATCTGGCGTCCATCGTCCGTCCACAATTTCTAGAATTTCAATTTCACTAGAAAATTATTATGCTTAATTTATATAAATTTATTCATAGATCACAAAAAATGCTTTTATGTCATTTCTTCATCAATTTCAATTCTATATCCTCAATTTATGTCACCAATGTAATTCACTACAGTGTCAACTGGGCTGAAATGAAAATTATGTTAAATTTTGTTGCGAGATGCCGGATGAGCTCCACATCATTGATGTGCTAGTTTTTTTCTTTTCAAATCTGAATTCTGTGTTTTCTTGCAGACATCTGAAGATGCCATTGGAGTTGGGTGTCTTTGAGATAGATCAGGAGACCGAAGTGGAATCAAACGTTGGAAGGGGACACTTCAAATCACATAGGTAATACTGTACAGCAGGATGGTTTAGAGCTTAAGGATTGTAGCTGTAGCAAAGAATGATTTCATGAAGGCGTATTTAAGATTAAGGTTAATAAGCCAGTTCGTAGTTCCTTTCTGCGCATGATCAAAAGTTTCTATGCATGATCAGAGGAAGGTCATTTGTACTAAAGTGACATGGTGGTTTAAAATCTAATGAGACAAGCACCCACTGTGATGTCTTGATTATTCATATATTCTTTTGAATAGTGGTTTTCATTTACATCCGCAAAAAACAACAATGCGTCCACGAACGACTGGTTCTTCACAGTATGCAAAGTACATTGTGCAACAAGCTATGATATGCATTCAAATTAGGAATGCAACAAATACCTTCATAAAGTGTACATTGGTGTGCTATTCTAGTCACCTGGTCTATTCAATTTCTTCATCCTGCAATGTAAGGCAAGCTTACGTAATATCTTGCTTTAAAATCTGCCTATCATAATGAAAGAAATGAAAGGTCATTTGACCAAAATTGTCCATGAAGTAACTACGAACTGGTCTATTGGCACAGTGGGTGATTTCAAGTTCAGTGTTGACCTTTTGGTGTTGGTGTTAAGTCAATTTTTACACGATTTTAAAGCCAAACATTAAATGAAGATGGTTGCGAAAAGTCACTCACTAGTTGTTGAGATGTCAATAATGTGATTTGGGTCAGTTTTACAAACTATGAATAAGTTTTGGAGCTAGGAGAAGCATCCAAATTTCAACACCAACACCACACTGGAAATCACCCCATATCATCATAGATCTAGTTCTAGAGAGCATTTCATCAGCGAATGGTCCAATAAGTTGTCAGATCTGACAATGTGCTTTATTCTAATTGGCTGATAAGCACTTTTACTATGGTAGCTGTTATATAAAACACACTTTGTTGGATAAAATTTCTGACAAGTCCTTTCATGAAATCCTCTCCTGGGGGCCATTTCATAAAGCTGTTTGTAAGTTAAGAGCGACTTTAAGAACTGGTGATCCTTTCTTGTGGTAAATGGTATACACAAAAATGTTCATTGGTGAGGGATTTACACGTAAGAAAGGATCACCAGTCACATTTAAGATCAAAGAAATAAATAAGCACATGTTTGGCACTAGACCCTGCAACTGGCTTGAACGTCATGCATTTTTACCAGAATCTTTGTGCATATTTTGTTTTTTTAACTCATGAAAAAAAAAACACTTTGTGGTCATTTAATCATGTATATAAAAGTATTTTATTGTTTTGGTTTCCTGGTTGACAGATACCAGTCTCCCTGGTTGACAGGGAGACTTCTTTAAATTGAATAATTTTACTGGCTGAAATTGACTGATTTTTTTTTTAGTGAAAAACTACAGATTTTCAACATCTCCCTGATTCATTCATTGATTTCTTTCTTTGGATTTAGTTTAATCAACAAAGACCTATCCCTTCCTTACTAAATTCTCCCTCAAAGGTGAATATTAAAGTTGGCAGTTCAGGGCCCCCGTCTTACAAAGAGTTACGATTGATCCAATCAATTGTAACTATATGGAAATCCATCAGTGTCATAATTTTTCTATAGGAAATTTGCACAATGTCCTTTCTTAACAAAGAGAAGCACAGTGAATTTTGAAGAAAACAATGAACGTATGAATATACATCATATTTTGAAAATATTTCGAACAAACATGCATAATAGATGTTGACATTGCTAGCAGTCTATAGTAGTGATTGATCGGATCAATCGCAACTCTTTGTAAGACAGGGCCCAGGTGTAGTTATATGTGACAGGTTAGTTCAGTGTGTGTACGATTAATACCTCTTGTCTCTCATATAGGACGGCTGTCAGCATGTCTTCTGGAGGCCCGCAGCAAGTACCCCTCCCAGATGCTTCCACCGATTGGTGTCTTATCATGCCTACTGCAGTAAGTCATCTATACTTCTTAACCTCTCCCAGTTTCTTGCATTTTACAGGAAATGAAAATTCAGGAAAAACAAAGAATTCACAGAATTTTAAGGAAAACACAAAGTTTTCACCCCCCCCCCCAAATTTGAATTTATGAAAAATGAAGTGAAAAAATCACGAAAAAATCAAAGCAAAATTTTATTTAAAAAAATTGTGTAAGATTGAAAAAAAGAAATTGGCCCATAAAATCTTTTCACAGAGTTTAGCATGTGTTTATTTAGATTTATCTGTGTGTAAAATAATGTTTTTGCTGAGATTTTTACTGAGCATTTAATCAAAATGGAAAAGATGCTATAGAAATTGTAAGTATTATTATTATTTACAATTGATGTATCATATGCTTTGTACATGTTTTTTGTTTATTCAATCATTTTGATGGTATTATCAAATAAATGAATTAAATTGAGTAGAAGCAGTAAAGAAGCCTTTGATTTCATCATTGCAGGTTGTAGATGGCAATAGATTCTGGGCTCATTACATGAATGAAGAAACCCTACAGATCATGTTGACTCTCCTTGAGAAAGCTAATGATGCAGGATATAGAGAGTTAGAGGTGAGACAATAATATGTTCTTAAGAAATGCGTCATCTAATCTGTTTAGATTCTGGGCTCATTACATGAATGAAGAAACCCTACAGATCATGTTGACTCTCCTTGAGAAAGCTAATGATGCTGGATATAGAGAGTTAGAGGTGAGACAATAATATGTTCTTAAGAAATGCGTCATCTAATCTGTTTTTCAGGAGTTTTTTTTTCTCTGCAATGCTCAGCAGATACAAGAACATAGTGGAATGTATTCAAAATGCCTGTCAAATGACAAAGAACAGCTGGGAGGTCTTTGTCAAAATGTGAAACGGATAGGCAGTTTCGTCAGAAGTTTTGGAGCTGACGAAAAATTGCAAATAGAAAACAGAAAATGTTACTGGGCTATTGTGAAAAGCTTTATTAGCTGAACTTTAATAATGATAATGATAATAATATTCCGCATTTATATAGCGCTTAGCGCTTTGGAACGACGGATCCTGGCATGCCCGCATGCAATGTATGCACTCCCAGGGGACCATTCCAACAAGAGTTCCAAGACTCATGGGCTTTCGCATCCTATTGGGTAACCATTAGACACCTGGGTGGAGAGTGGCAAATTGTGGATTGATGCCTTGTCAAAGGACGCTAGGCCATGGTGGGATTTTGATCACACAACCCTCTGATTACAAGGCGAGAGTCGGAACCGCTACACAGCGCTTCAACGGCGCTGTGTAACACAAATGTGGTAGAGAGTTAACTGAATTTCTTCAAGCCGTATTTGCATTGCAAAGAAAAGTAGAGTTCAGGGACCACGTTTCACCAAAATTTTAAATTGTAAATGTTACCGTTGGTAATTTACCCTTCCCTGTGGATTATGATTTTTATGTGTTTACCAATTTTGATTGTGTTGTTTAGGCTTTAGATATGAATGAGATAAGAGAAGGAGATTTGGTGCTTGCCCCGTACACTGATGATAATCAAACCAGATACTTCAGGGCTAAGATCCTACACATCAGACGTCCTTCAAGGGACAGCATGCAGGTTAGTCTCTCAATTTGTGTGTTTAATCATACATGCATGTGAAAGTCCGCCCTCATTGTGTCGTCACTCTTGAGATGTTGGTCGATGGTAATGTACTCAACACCATGCATTAATGACAGTGTTTCTCTTTTAAAGTTAAAAGATGTTAGTCGCAGCAAACAATTATTTCATGAGAAAGTCTTTTAATCAAGGTTAACTGCAACAATATTATCATAGATCTAGATCTGGTACATTGAAATAAACATATATTTGTGAATTCTTGATATTTCAGCTGAAAATTGATAATTCTTATTATCACTAACACAGGAAAGCATATGCGGGACAGTGTATTAATATTGCTCGGAAAAATACCCGATATTTGATGGAACCCCGTGCCTATTTTGCTAATTTCTCAGCAATTACGCATTTTCGTTTAGAGTCACTTGGCACATATTTTTTATTCATACATACAAACACTAAAGTGGTAATTTTATTGGATTCTGTTCGAACTCATTTTGAGCTCGTTACCAAAACTAGTATTTATCTTTAAAGTATTAAAAAACACGACAGTTTTCCTGTTATTTCACTTTTAGTTGTACTGATCAATCCCTATTGGTCCCTTCCTTTTGTAAATCTTTGTTTATACGAATTTCTTTATTTTTTTCAATTCTCACTCGAGATTTGTTTTATCTTGTATGTGGTCAGCCTGCAAGCCTCTCGTGAACATTGGCAATGCAAGTATTATCAAATCCTGATTTGAAATGGGTGGCGATATCGCTCAGATAAATAATTATGCTAATTCATGCACAAATCAGACCTTTTGCTATAGATCATTTTTTGAAGGTAGATGTAGATGCTCTTTCTTATGTTATCAAGTAGGGCCTATACCAGAGCAAAGATTGGAATCATATTTAATTGCTTCATTCTTTAATTTGATATTTTTCAAATACTATATATCTTATGTATTCCTTTGTTGTTTTTATGCTTTCTTTTTGGTTTTGTCAAAATTAATCGGCGACACTATTTGGATCATTACCAGAATCAGACTAAAACTAATTGACTTTAATAGGTGATCATACATTTATAAGTATTTTCGGAAACGTAGTATGTCTTGTATTTGTATATGAAATCAATTTTTTTAGCAATTTATAAATCCCATGTGCAAGTACCAAAATATTGCATAATTTGAGAATGGCATACTCGGTCATCACAATTTGGTGTGCAAAGATGTGAAAAGTTCTAAAGTAAAAAGGCATGCAGTGTTGCAAAACATTTAGGAGATGGATTTCACCCACACCCATCGGCGATTAATGCTCAAATGTGGTTTTTGTTTCCAGGGAAACCATGTGGAGGTGTTCTTTGTAGACTATGGCAACAGGGAAGTGATTCCTGAGAAGTATCTCCGCTACCTACCCAAGTCACTGCTGAACATTCCATTCCAGGTGAAAAACCCTCTTCAGATCCAAGTGCCTTTCTTGGTCTAATTGTCATTCAGCCTATTTCCAATTTGTCTGATTTGTAGTGAGGTTATCACTTGGTATAACACCACTTTTAGTCTATATGATTAGATGCCTGTTTCAGGTTCCGCGGAAGCGAGGGGGCTGGGGGACCCACATTTTTCCAAAACCATGTACAAAAACTTAAAAATTACCATACAATGGTGATTTTTTGCATGGTCAGCCCCCCCCCTTTGAAAACCGTTCCGCAGCCCCTGTGTTTATGAATAAAATTTTCATTTGACAAAGTGCAAAATAATAAGTTAATAAAGTAGAAATTAGACCATCTTGCTGATAGACTAAATGACAGTCAGACAGAGTGGGTAATAGACCAAGTGACGGTTAGTGTGTTAGACCAATCAATGTTTAGACCTAATAGATATTAGCCCAATTGACGGTTAGTGTGTTAGACCAATCAATGTGTAGACTAAATTGATAATAGACCAAGTGATAGTTAGTGTGTTAGACCAATCAATGTTTAGACCAAAGTGATAATAGACCAAGTGACGGTTAGTGTGTTAGACCAATCAATGTTTAGACCAAATTGATAATAGACCAAGTGATGGTTAGTGTGTTAGACCAATCAATGTTTAGACCAAATTGATAATAGACCAAGTGATAGTTAGTGTGTTAGACCAATCAATGTTTAGACCTAATAGATATTAGCCCAATTGACGGTTAGTGTGTTAGACCAATCAATGTGTAGACTAAATTGATAATAGACCAAGTGATGGTTAGTGTGTTAGACCAATCAATGTTTAGACCAAATTGATAATAGACCAAGTGATAGTTAGTGTGTTAGACCAATCAATATTTAGACCAAATTGATAATAGACCAAGTGATGGTTAGTGTGTTAGACCAATCAATGTTTAGACCAAATTGATAATAGACAAATTGATGGTTAGTTTGTTAGACTAATTAATGTTAAGACCAAATTGATAATAGACCAAGTGACAGTTAGTGTGTTAGACCAATCAATGCTTAGACCAAATTGATAATAGACCAAGTAACAGTTAGTGTGTTGCACCAATTAATGCTTAGACCTGGCATGAATTTATTTCTTGAAACGCAGCACGCATTACAGCTGCACTGCTAAAGCCAGGGTAATTATGCTGCATATACTATAGAGTGCTTAGAGACTTCCGACAAAGTAAGTATTAAGCGCTCTATAAGCAAGTATAATTATTATTAGACCAAATCAATAATAGACCAACTGACGGTTAGTGTGTTAGACCAATCAATGCTTAGACCAAATTGATAATAGACCAAGTGGATGTAGACCATAAAGTATGCATTGATTAAATGGATCCTTTGCCTTTGCCTCATATTTTCTGTTTATGTACATGACCATTACATGCTGACATGAACTACATGTATACAAGTTGTGAACTATTTTTTCTTTTATCATCATCATGTATTTCTCTTGCTAAATAAATTTTACATTCATATACCCATGTTATGAGGTTCAATGACATTTGCTCTGCCGACAATTGCTCTGATGGAAAATCGGCATGTTAAGCCAAGCATAAAACTTAACTTCCAAAACTAAATAAACCGTTATCCTTATCTTTACATTATTCTGAACCAAAAACTCTCATACAGTCCTAGCTCAAACCCGATGCCACGTGAGAATTTAATACCAGAACAAATGTTGCAGGAGCAAATGTTGTTGTGTCACTGTTAACAATGTGTTAACTGTTATGCTTTTTCTTCAATCGGTTTTAAGTATATGATTTGAATTAATTTATTTTGTGTTGCTTGTGATTTTTCATTGGAAATAAACTTAATCAGTCAATCAATCTTTTATGCTATTCTACGCAGGCTTTTGAGTGTGTTCTAGCCGGCATCAAGCCCCTCTACAAGCTGCCTCATAACCAGTGGCTTCCGAAGGCCAGAACAGTCCTCGAAGAGAACATCATCCAGAACATATCTTTCCAAGCCAAGGTAAGATTTGAGTTTTCTTGTTGCAATGCTCCCCAGGGAGTGGAGAAAGGTATGCATTGTGTGTGGGCAAAGTCGGCAAACCAGGATCTGATGAAAGGGGAGTAATATATATCCGTAAAGCCCGGCACACACTATGCGATTCATTGTGATCCCAATTTTAAGGAAGTTTGTAATAACTTTTGATTTAAACATTCCAACCAATTTTTCTTAGCGACCAGAGTTCAAATAGTGGAAGGATTACTGAAATAGAAATTCAGGCTAGTTTGAACCCCCCTGTAGGAATAAAAGCAAATCCAAATCATAATATTTTCATCATGGGCTGTGACTTGAAGCCGATTTGGACTTTACTCAGACCACAAGGCCTGCCACAAAGCAAAATTATTATTTTATTATTCCTTACAATATGCCAAACTTCATATGTTTCATATGGAAAATGCTGATTTTAATAGATGATGATGTTGATGATGATAGTGATGACGTTGATGGTGATGATGATGAGGATGGTGATGATGATGACAAAGATGATGATGACGGTGATTATGACTTTGATTGATTGATGATGATGATGATGATGGTGGTGATGACGATGATGGTGGTGATGATGGTGATGATGTTGATCTCGATGATGGTGGTGATGAAGATGGTGACGATGATGGCAATGATGATGATGTTGATCATGTGATGATGATGAATATGATGATGATGTTGATCATGTGATGATGATGAAAATGATGATGGTGATTGATTTATAATGATGGACCCTGATACATCTATAAATCAAAGCCTTCCAATCCCATTGCATTTCTACAGATCTTCTCGGTTGTTGATGGGGTAGTGAGACTCGACCTGTACAACACACACGTGGAGCCAGAGCTCCATATCCAGGAGCTCCTGATCCAGATGGAGATTGCTGAGCAAGCGGAGGAGCCTCATCTCTCCAAGGTGAATCGCTTACAGCGAGAGATGGCACGAGAAGAGACGAGAAGACAGCACATCGTACATCCCGATCAAGTACCACGGTCGTTCGAGGAAGACTCTTGGAGACAGATGAACGTTGGACAGGGTGATCAAGGGAGGCACAAGAGGAGAGGCAAGGTGAGGTGGTATCCAAATTAAAACCTTTGATTTTTAAAATCTTCTGTTGAACATAGAAGGTGGAAGGTGGAAGGTGTGGTTGGTAAGATGAGCCACCTTTGTTGATTTGGATAAACAAAATTAAAATTTTGGACTTGCTACTAGTCTTACTACCTTTTGTAGAGCGTTGGGGCCCAGTTGATTAGTCTCCCGACTTTGAAACAAGAGAATCTTGGGTTGGAATCCCAGCCCCAGCATAATTTCCCTCCACAAGAAATTAATCCATGCACTACACCAAGCAAGGTTCATGGGTACCAGCAGGAATTGATTCCTCACGAAGCTGTCAGCACCAGAATCGGTAGACCAGCTTAGCCGGGGTAACGTAGGAGCGCCTTGAACACCTGACAAGGTGGATATTAGCGCTATACAAGTAATCTATATGTTTGTTATGGTGGTGGTGTTTTTTTTTATTGCCTATAGTCCCTCTTTGTTATTAACTTTTGTTTATGTGGACATTAAATGTTTTTCACCAATAAAGAAAAGAGCAAAAGAGGCAATGGCTCATATTCTGATGTCCAGTTTAATTATGACATATTCCAACTCTGCTTAAATTATTGAAATATATTTTGAAATATCACTGTTTGATTTTCTTTACTGCATACTTTCCGCATGCTGCTTTGATGAAAAAAAAACTGATGTTAATTAAGTTTACTTTTTCTTCCAAGGTTTATCTTCATGGCCCACACAGCCCATATGAGATCAATTTTGCCAGCATGACAAGAGTGGGTAGACTCAAGTAAGTTCTATTAATTTTATCAAATCTTATGCTCCTTGTGATAGAGTATCATTTTGATCGAAGAAAAGAAATAATACTTTATAAAGTATGAGACCTTTAAATACCATTTTGAATTTAATTGTAGACATAGATATATCTTCAAATAAATTTTTTACAGATATTTTGTTCTGCAAAGCCTACATTTATTGTATGATGTTTCCTTTCCTCTTTTGCCGTGATATTTCAGTCGTTTCACCCATTCACATTGTTTTGTCATAACAATATGTTCATTTACTACTACTGTTACTAGGACATGCCGAGTTGACCGCAACAGCGTGAACTCTGTAGCTCTCAGCACAGAACCAGAAGACAAACACGAGAAAATGATGGTATCATCTCACGTAGGTCTGAATCCAACGGGTACCGTCCTCCAAGCCAGGAATACCACCTTGATGCCAAACATACCCGATCTACCTGCTCTAATCTGTATGCTCTTCGCTCCAACGGTTGAGCTCAGGTAAGGTGACCAAGGTCCTGTAACATGAGGGGCGTTGCACGAAACTTGCGATCAATTGCAAGACTATTTTCGTTCCCGAAAACAAGCATATGCCGTCCAATCAATGGCAAATTTGTGATTGATTGCTAATCTGCTCCATGTAACAAGGAGTGTAATCTGATTTCCTATAGTTAAAAGTGATCAATCAATTGTAAAATTGCAACAGAATATTTGCGATTGATTGCAAATATCTTCTTGCAACACCCCCTTTGTGATTGATTGTTCCAATGATTGATTTCATTGATTATTGTGTATGATCAATCATAAAACTCACCCACATATCAGTACTAAGTTTTAGGCTTTGGAGGCCCAGGGGGGACTTTCATGATGTTATTTGGTACATGGAAATAAATATGAAAAATGAAAGGCAAAATTATGATGATTGAATAATTGCTTAGATTAAGTACCATACGATGGAAGGTATCTAGCATATTGCTCTTATTTTGATATCTGAATTAAATTATGCTGGGAATACCACAGGATCTTATGGATTTATCCTTTTAATGCAAAAATGCAATGTAGACTGTTACTATGTGTACTGTTGGATAAACAAACTTTTGATTGATAAAACATCTCTGAAAAGTCATTTAATGAAATGCTCCACCACACTTAATTTTCAGCTTCAGACAGCATCTCCAAGACCGTTATTGAAATCCCCAATTCTTAATAGTATTTGGATCATGGTTTGCATTTGAACAGAACGGATAGCAAGATGACCCGGTTGACTGGTCTACTGTGCGGACTCGGATGGGATCCTGTTGCCCAGTCGCCCATGCTACCTGATCATGATATAGAACTTGCCTTTGATACAAAGATCAAGAATGAAGATGTATCCAAGGTACCAATCTTTCCATTATCTTCTAAATAATTTGAGTATTTCACAGTATACAGTGCGTCCCACAAAAAAGAAACGCACTTTATTATAACCTAGCCAATCAATGTTTGAAGGGGTATATAGAAATCAGTGTATGGTGGGTTGGTCTGTCAGTTCATTGCAAATCTTGCACTTTGAACTACTTCCTCAATTTCTAACCAATTCTCATGAGATTTTGAACACCCACTGGTCTTTTGCAAACAAAAAGATATGCAAGACCTTTGTATCGCATGTGTTGGAAATTTTCTTGCCATGATAACAGTATATTATGGCATAAATTAGGTAAAAATCTTGCGTTTCAAACTACTTCCTCAGTTGTTAACTAATTCTCATGAAATTTGAGGAAGAAGAGTAGATTAATGGTAATCTGTATAAAAGCTGTGTACCCCTTTTGTTCCTGTGTGTTTATGTGTTAGATGAATGGACTGAGGTTCGCTATCAACCTAGCTCTCGCCTCCAAGGATTACATAGCTCAATGGGGAGCCAATGCTACACATCAGATTCAATGCCAGGCCAGGGATGCTCTCATTGGGTAAGATTCTACGCTGAAAACTTTTTTTTTCAAGAATTTACAGAATTTTATTTCTCGCACCAGAACTGAAAGAATCCTAATGGCATACCATACGTCCATCCATCCTTAGTGCGTCATCCGTCACAAATGTAAAGTTTACATGGAAAATTTGAAACTCTTTCTAAACGTCTTTTGCAATCAATCAAGTACTTGTGGTGGTGGTTGTTTATCAATTTTAAAAATCATGTATCATTTTTGTCTCGCCTGAATAGCAGAAGCAAAACATGGGCACCATTTTTCCAACAGCCGTGGCAGTATTGCCAACATTGGAATCTTAACCAAGTTCAAATTTGAAAGTAAATGGATGTATTTCTTAGGACTTGTGCATAGGGGTAATCAAGTATTTCTGATCATCTTGCTTGATTTTCAGGTCATGTGATCACGGTCAATGGTTATTTTATAATTAAACGAATTGTATTTTTTTACTGATTAAAAAAAATTGTAGTTGCTTTCAAAGTCGGCACTGCTGCTATATTGATTTGCATAGTATAAGGTACTTTTTTTAGCTCCATAAAAATTGTAAAATTTTCATTATGGCTGACTACTTGTTGGTTTCTGAGTGGCAGATCACATATTTTACATCTTTAAAATTCAGGTCAATATGTCAGCAGCTAACTAATTAGTTCTTTCTTTTGGCATGCTCTCATTCTGTTTAATAAACTCCCAATTGATCCTTTTTATCATTCATTTTAGATTGTTCACAGCCAAGCGCACACGTGTTGAAAACCCAGTAAACTACCGACATTCCTATGCATGGGACCAGGTAAATATAACACTGGGGTCCATCATACAGAGAGTTGCATTTGTTCCGATCGATCACAATTATGGAAAGCCTGCAACGTAACATCTAAATTGTATGTTTGGTCCAAATATTTTCTAGATATGATGCATATTTATACATTCATCTTTTTCTTGAACATACAGAAGACATTGTGCCAATTTCCTGATAAAAAAGTTATGACATTGATGGATTTCCATATACTTGAGGTTTACCGTATCAATCGTAGCCTTTTGTAGGGGGTGGGGTCCCTGGGCTCCGTCTTATAAAGAGTTACCATTGATCCGATCAATCTCAAGTATATGGAAATCAATCAACGTCATAATTTTTTCTTTAGGAAATTTGCACAATGTCCTTTAAAACAAAGAGAAGGATACTGAACTTTGAAGAAAACTGAATGTATGAATATATGCATTTCTGGAAAATATTTTGAACAAACATATATTTTAGATGTTGACATTGCTGGCTTTCTGTAGTTGCGATTGATCAGGGGCTCATTTTATAAGGGATTGTTACTGTTGTAACTTTGCCATAATGGCAGCTACCATGGTAACAGGGCTCAGCAGCCAATCAGAATCAAGGTTTCCTTGGTAGTCGCCATAGTGTCAAAGTTACAACAGTTGCAAGTCCTTTATGAAACAGGCCCCTGATCAATCGCAACTCTTTGTGAAACATCCCCCTAATGTATTAAATTTCTGACCACTTTTGGTTTATCTGAAGGCACAGACCATAATCTCAACTTCGAGAAACAATAAGGATTTGAAAGTGGTCCAGAACAAGTGGTGACTATCCGTGTCTTACTCATTGCGTACTTGAATTATTTATTTGAAATACCCTGTTGAGCACTGTGGCCTGGATTAGTCTCCTAATTTTGAAACAGAGGGTCTTTAGTTCAAATCCCGGGCATGGCATAGTTTCCTTCAGAAGTTGATCCATATTGTCCTGGGTACTCACTAGGTTTGATTCCTTGAATGCCCGATGCTGTAAATGGCAGCTTAATCTGAAGCCATTAATGATACTACACATTGGAATAGATTATTCCTAGACAGGGGCCTTATTTTGATAATTATTATTAGTAATTGGTAATATTACTAAACAGGTATTTACAGTGTAGGATGGGGTGCTTTCACCTTTTTAATATGGTTGATTTGTGGCATGGGATGATCTTTTGATTTTAAAGAGATCGTGGTAAAAATGTGAAGTGCATGATTCAAGAAAGAGAAGCATGTGTATCATTTAATATTCCATTCATACATAAGTGTAGAGGCCAGTGATTTTTTTTCCCAACCGTTTAGTTTAAAAATTGCCATTGTTTCATATCTAGCTCCCTCGCTCAGCTATTTTTCATTTTTGTTGTTTCTGCATTGGAGAAGTGAAAGATAGATGCCACTTTACTAGTGGTGGTGTCTTCATCAACATCAAATCTTAAAGGACAAGTCCACCCCAAAATGTCATCAAAATGTGTTATAAAATAAGAAAGTTATGACATTTTAAAATTTTGCTTAATTTCACAAAACAGTTAAATGCACATCCTGGTCAGTATACAAATGAGGAGACCCACTCACTATTTCTTTTGTATTTCATTTTATAAAATGTGAAATATTCTAATTTTCTCCTGATTGTCATGTGAAACGAATTTTTTTTTGTGAAAAATAAGTGAAACTTTAAAATGTCATAACTTTCTCATTTTACCTCCGATTTCGATGCAATTTCCAGCGTTCAAAGGATAAATGATAATGAAAAGTGTTTGATATTTCAATATGACATCGTCAACATTCCTGCTGTATTGAATTCTGTCATTCAGGAGGCAAGACGGCCAGAGCTGTTCCACTTGTTATTTGAGTTACTTTGTTTTTTTTTAATCTCAGCTTGATGAGGCATCCATCATGCCTATCATGAAGGAAGACTACACTGAGGATAACTTCCCAATGCTCTACCAGTTCCACAATGGTGTGTACCTAGAGAGTCCTGAAGATCCCGAGGAAGACGAAGAGATAGCCAGGCTGAAAGAACATCTAGAGGATCTCCATGAGAGAGCCAGCAGGTAAGACAGGCTCACTGCATTCATTTACATTTGTTTCGCCATACCCAGGAGAGGGGCATGGGCCGAGGGCTTGTGTCAGTCCAAGGCCACATCACCTGCTGTGCTGCCTGTGAAATTCCTGGTTCCTTTGTCATTATCATTAGTACTGCTAACATCTATTACCATCATCATCGTCATCACCACATTATCATCATCATCCCAATCATCACCACCATCATCATCACTATCACCATCAACCATCATCATTATCACCATCATCATCACCACCAACACCACCACCGTTCCCTCTGCCACTACTTCCAAACATCATCATCATTATCATCATCATCATCATCGCCACCATCATCATCATCATTATCACCATTGTCACCATCATCATCATATTCACCACTAATGCCAACACCACACTATCACCATCAACCATCACCATCATCATCGCCATCATCATCATCATCACCATCAACTACTATCACCATCATCTTTATCACCATCATCATCAGCATCATCATCACCATCATTATCATTATCACCATTGTCAATATCATCCTCACCATCAACCATTATCACCATCATCATTATCACCATCACCACCATCACCACCAACGCCAACACCATCACTGCTACCGCCACCACCATTATCATCATCACCACATGGTATACTGTAGGAAAGATTAGCCAAACACTATATAGAATGTTCAACTTTAATAATTCAGTCTTGATAATTGTTCGCACGCTTCTGCAGGAGACTAATAATCCATTTCATCTCTCTTCTCACAGATCGACGGTTCACTTTGTGAAGCCAATCACATGTATCCTGTGTGATGTGCAATGCTACTCGCCTAAAGACCTCTACTATCACCTCCAGAATACTGCTCACTTAGAACAAGAGCAAGCCCTGGAACCGCCTCCTCTCGTATGATGATTACCTGAGGAGTACCCAAAGATCTTCACTAATATCCCAAGAACACCACTCATGTCAAAAGATTTGGATCTTTCTCTCTCTATATTCTGGTAGTGACCCAGAGTTCTGTATTTCACATTAAGAATACCGCTCACTTAGAGTAAGAACAAGCCTTGGAACCACCTCAATTAATTTGTCAGATAATTACTCAGAGATCTACACTGTTATCTCATGAACAGAAAAAAGGGTTGGATCTCTTTCAAGTCTGACAATGACCCGAAGATCTCTTCTATCAACTTCAGAACACTGCTCACTTATGAAAACAAGAACAAGTGTTGGAACCACCTCCTCCTGTGTGATGATTACATAGAGATCTATACTGCTATTGCAAGAACACTACTCATGCAAAAACTGTGGATCTCTCTCTCTCTCTCTCTAATCTGGTAATGAACTCAAGGTATTTACTGTCAACTTCAGAATACTGTCTATGTGGAACAAAAACAAGACTTGGAGCCACATTACTTAGTATGGTGTTTACCTAGAGGTCTATGCTATCATCTTGAAAACACTGCTTGTGTGGAATGGTATGTGATGATGATGTAATGACTCCAAGTTATTTGTATCAACTTGAGAGTAATGCTGACGTAAAGCAATAACAAGGTCTGGAGCCACGTCCTCTTGTATGATTGGACCTTTCTGTAGTGTAAGCCTCAAAATACTGCCTTCTAGGAGAGAGAAAAATAACGAGAACCCTCTTCCCATTCCCATCCCTTTAGACTGATAATGTCCACAAACTCTTTGGCCCGTATTCTGAAGTCAGGTTTAATTTAGACCATGGTCTAACTCTGTGCTAAAATTATGGGAGACAAAAACTCAAAATTTCTGCTTATATTGTATAAATTTCTGATTAATTTCTTTTGAATGTATTTTTATTGTAAGTATTATGTACTCTTGTTTAAACTCGTTTGTAAACGCTGTGATATAGTTAACTATGGAGAGCGTACTAAATGCTAGTTATTATTATTATTATTATTATTATTATTATATTGTATATTTCTTCTATTTACTATTCAGCTTCCCTTTGCTTTTATAATGAAGAAGATATTTCAATTATCATTCTGAGATTGTTATAATTGATTCGAGTGCCATAATAGTTAATACATTTAACATGTACCAATAGAGATTTGTGCCCCAATTGGCTGGCTCTCCATAGTTAAACCACAACTTTAAACCCGAGTTCAGAATACGGGCCGTTTTGATCACCTGAACTGGAGCTCATGTAGAATGAGAATAGGCCTCCAAGTCCTCTCAAGTCTTATAATCATTTAGAGTCCAATACATTAACCTCAGACTACTACCCACTTAGATTTTCATATCTCTGTAGAAGTTTTTTTTTACCATCATAGAAAAGTTTGAGATCACTCTCCACTCTGAAACAGATAAGAGATCAGCTACGTTAGCTGAAACGTGTGGATGTAAACAGCCCCTTGAAAAAGGAATGAAAATCATCATTTTTATTCATGTTTCATATTCACAATAATATACAATACCTGAGGTTGTGTAATTGAATCAAATGGGTATTCTTTATAGATTGAGAAAAACAATTTCTTTTTATTTGTTGAGAATATTCCAGTGTTGTTTCAATGCCTTTATTTCCTTTTGCTGCTGGTAGGATTTTTTTTGGCAGATAAATGTTAGAATACAAATTATGTGCATTGAAATTTGAGGTTATTAGGTGCCAAATATACATTGTCTGATGCATGATACATTACTGTATCGTATCTTTGTACAAGGGGTTGACATCTTTCATAGGATAACCATATTTCTAGTCATATAATATCGATTTTGAAATGCATGAACTCACAAGTATTATGGTAATTGCTCGTAAGTGACATACCATCAGTTGTGCCTCTCTTCTATGTGATGAAGCATTGTCAATATTATCTTGGTTCAGTTGGAGTCTTCTAAACATGAATATAATTGAACAATTCACAATCTTTTTGCATGTGTAACATCACGGGAAAAAAAATTATTGATGTAGCCAGGTGTTAATGTAATGAGGCATTTGAATGTCTCGTTTTTTGTTGTCAGTACCGGTAATTGAAACTCAATAGATTTAAAATTATTTCGCCGGCATTGACAGTTCTGCATTGTTTCATATCGATCAGGGATCTGTTTCATAAAGAGTTACATAGATGTTAACTTTGCCATTATGGCAATTATCATGCTAACAGTGTTCATCAGCCAATCATAATCAATGTTTTTATAGTAGTTGCCATAGTGTCAAACTTAAGTCTTTATGAAACGGGCCCACAATGTCAAAAGAATATAATTATAATTTGGTTGTTTTCGCAATAATTTGGTTGTTTATCATACATGTAGACTTCACAATTACTTTGAAATCATGTGATATTTTATGAACACTTGTTCCTACAAAGTACCACTAAAAGGACTTTTAAAGATGCTTTGTTAATTTTTAAGGGATGAGTTTTTTTTTACTTCATTGAGGCTGATATAAAAATTCAGATATTTAGGGAGTGAAAAGTATATTTTTATTCCAGTGTTCTTTGGAGTTGAAGAGTTTTGATTAAAGACACTTGCAATGAAATATTTTTTTTATAAAGCAAGAACATCAAATCATGGAATTACATTCTTTTTGTGGTCCCTATATCAATGATTGCTTTGATTGGACACAGTGTATTTCAGGAAATCAATGTTGAAATCAATGGAAATTGATGTGATTGTGTTTGAAGGAAAATTCTTTTTTTTGGTGTGTGTGCAAGGTTGATATCAATTTGATCATTTTGCAGAAATTGTTACTTAGTAGAATAAAAATGGGGGGGGGGGAATGGTGCACACATATAATCTTCTTATGATCTGATTTTTAAAGAGATAGCAATATGTTAATTTAAGAACATGGTGCCCTGGTCAAAGCCAATTGCTTTCAAATTGTAGACAATAACTAAAATCAGGTATTCTATCTGATTTAAAGCTTTCATTTGTGATGTAACAACCATCAAATCTTTTCAAATATGATTTGTGATCATATATTACTACACAGATCTTTAGTCATGTTTGAAAGTTGGTTTCTTATGATATTGTTCCTAAAAAAATAGGACAGAGGTTGATTTATGGTGGGTTTTAGGTCTGGTCTGTGCACTTCTTTCCTTCACACTTTTTCTCACAGCTTGAAACACATTTCCATCCCGTATTGCTGAAGAGTAAGGAAACATTCAAAGGGGATATGCCCTGTATAGGTGTTCTCTTTTTTTTATTTCAACATTTAGCTTTAAACATGTACATATATATATTTCATTTTATACGTCATATGTTATTGGTTGTATCCAACAAAATGAGGTATGGTATCCTCTTATCATTGTTGTTAAGGAAGAAATGACTTGGTGCCGCAATACTTTCCTTTATTTCATCCATACTTTCATTCAAACTCTGGTTGTGTTGTAAATAACATGACATTGACAAGCCGTCAATTATTTTTTGTTTTATAAAGAAACAAATTGAAACAATACTTTGACTTTATTGTCTATTTTTGTTTGGTTGATTTGTTCTTCTTATATCTTCAGAATACCAAGGCCCCAGTTTGACAAAGAGATGTAATAGATTAAAAAATCAAACTCATAATGGGATTGATCTTAATAAGTGTAGATAAAAGATTAAAAAAAGATAGGAATTAAAGATCAATCACAAGCTGATTTTGATTTGGATCTACTGCATCTATTTGTAAGACAGGGCCCATGGGTATTTCATAAAGCTATTAAAGTAAGACATCACTTTACATACAACTCACATATGGAAAGCTTCTACCCCCCCCCCCCGAACAATTAAAAAATTTACATTTTCAGTTCTTGGACCAATATATGTGTCTTTAATTTCAATTTTGATTTTCCACTGAATATTAGTAGGTATTGCCAAAAAAAGGTCAGTAAATCAAACTCAGCTTTCTGTTCACTAGAAATTGTTAATGAAAGTCATACTACACTTATACAAATGGCTTCATGAAATGTTCTCTCAACAACTAATGTCTTGACTAATATGTATCAGTCACTTCTGGTTTTCAGTGGCTTGTCATTTTAAAGTATCTTTCCTTCAAAGGTTGTTGCCATGACAGGCAAGCCAAGGGCCCGTTTCATAAAGAGTCGCGTCTATGGGAATTTTTATGGCAACTACCATAGTAACGGGGCTCAGCAGTCGTTATGAAAAAGTTCAAAATCTCAAAAAAATTGTGTCAAAATGAAACATTGATTTTATCCTCTTACAGCCTTTAATTCCACATTTTATCAATGGTAGTGATTTTTTTTTACCTGATTGCTAAGAGAGCATGCATGATTGTAAGCAACCAGGGGACCAACAGCTTGAGATCCTCTCCGAGGGACCTTGTAATGAGGATGAATGCCTTACCAAAGGGCACTAGTGCACGAAGTGAGAATTGAACCCGGGTCACTGGAATCCAAACCTGCTCTACCGACTGAGCTATCCCACCTCCTTTTTTAAATTCTTTGAAATGAATGTGTGGAATTACTTTGATTTGTTTTATGTTCCCAAGTTTGAATGAAGATCTTGAGCCCATTATTCCATCTTCCATTGTGTTTGTTTATACATTTATCAACTTCAAATAAAAAATAAAAGATGAGCCATTTCCAATCCGATATAGAGCGACACAGTTGTCTGAAAAGACATAGAGATTATTAAATGTATGATGATAAAAGCACATTTAATATAGAAAGTATATTTGAAGAACGCATTATACAATGATAAACATAATTGACATAATTATGAACATTCAATAAATAATTACAGAAAGCACTTGACATATTCTCAATGGCATATAGATATAAACAAAATATCAATAAGCATTTCTTAACTTAACAAGTAATAATATTACAGATTATCATAATCCTATAAAAGATGGCACCATCATATTAAGAAAAAAAGAAAATAAACACAAAAGCACATTTTCAACCAATTTTGTAGAATATTTTAAGACAGTCCACTACTCTATTTCTGTACTTTTTACTAAATATGCATTTCCAAATGATATGGAAAACAACACTGTGTTGCACATTTGTTTATAAACAAAAAAAGAACTCTCGATGTGTTATTTCTGAGGAGGCAAAATCACAAATTTACTTCTGAAAAATAAAACTCTGCTTAGGTCGTTGCGTCTTTCTTACTTGAAATTATAATCTTAGATGGTAATTAAGCAGAATAGGCAATTTCTTTATTCATTAATAATCTTTTAAAGAACAGTAATTGTTACACATAATCAGTAATTTTCTGAGAAATATTGAAGTTTGCACATATTACAAAGAGCTAGCCTAGCAGAGAGGTCATTAGTACTTGGAAATTTGTTCATGTAATTTACATAGCACATGAGCACAGTCATTAAGAACCCAAAGTACAATGGTATTTCTTCACAATAGAGTCTATCGCCACTTAGTGAAAGGAAGAAATTCCATGAAAATACAAAGGCTTGACACAAAAACCAGCATTGTTATATCAAAAGAATGATTGTTGACGTTTTGATGGTATGTGTTGATTTAAGCTTTGAACATTCACAGTCTGTAAGACAAACAATAAAGCCAGCTATTATTCACTTTTACGTTTCGCATTTCAAAAAGTCCCCCAACAACCATAAACCACTTAGGCTTGTTTTTGTTTTTGTTTTTTTTCCTCTGGCGATTTCTTACTGGGAGCTACAAGAATGCTCTTCTTTTTTTATATTTTTTTTATTTATTTATGTATTTATTCATTTACCACTCTAGGAATGGAACAACCTATCAGCAAATGCTTTTTTTCGTAGGGGTCCATACACACAAAAAGAAAAAGTACCAAGAAAGCTAGTATTCATTCATTCACTGCCATAGCGACGCACCTGTCTCATTACATAATCATTGGAAGTGTTTTTATTCTTCTTTGGAAGCCCTTCAGTTATGGCCGCCACAGGTTGCAGTTCTCTGCAGTCGGATATTCATCTGTGTCCTCCCAGCTTCGAAATGCTGCTTACTATACACGTGAGTTGATCGATTCTTTAAACATTCTTTCATCTTTCAATTCATTAACTATTCACTGAGATAATAATGCTCTCATGTTTAGTGTAGAAATCATTCTCAATGTTCTATATACAAGCAACTTTGTTTTAACCAACGTGGTGGGTTAATCACACATCGCAGGATTGGATGTCGGTTCATTGTAGTTTGACCCCAAAGTTATGTGCAATCAGAACCTAGCCCTTCGTTAAAGAGTTTGGCTAATTCGTTTTCCATGGGTTGCAAAAAAGGCGCGAATTGCTATGTCGGGCAAGCACAATTCAAACCCACTTAAAGCGAATCGATAAAGATATCTGATTGCACCCAACTTCTGGGGGGCAAACCGCCATGAACCGCCATCTCACCCAGTGATGTGTGACCGCCTTCTACATGTAGTAGTTTGATATATTAACCTTTTTTTCGAAAAGGTATCATCCTTTCCACAAGTCCTAATGAGTCATTTGTATCTTGTTCACACTGTCACAATGTGAAATCCGACTCCAAATGAGACAGATGAAGAAATATGGCTTTCAATGGCATATCATATTGGTCAGACTTAAGTTGGTTTCGCCAGAGTGGGACTGAGGCACAATTAATGCTGAAGTATATAGATTATAACAATCCTCAATGCTGCATCCATTTATATTTTGTTAGCACCACGTTCATATCGAATACATATTTGAGTTTCTATTTTACCAAATCTTGTTTAATACTCGATAGAAAATGTCTTTATCCGTAATTATTGTATCGCACAAACAGAGCTTTTATTTTGTTCCAGTGTGGTAGGTAACGTGGTCTTCTTGTTCTGGTGTAACCGGTCAATGACCTATCAAAAAAAAAGAAGTTAGAAAGAACATAAATTAAAAGTGGATTCAAATAACCATGTCATTTTATTTAAACAGTGGTGTACACTTTTGAAACAAAATAAAACAGTGGATAGTTCTAGTTTTACATATTTCTTATTCTTAAAATGTGTTAAGTTGATTTGGAGGAGATAACTCTCTTAATAATAAATAGTTCGAATAATAATAATAATAAATAGTTCGAAAAAATATGCTTGTAAATTATGTTTAAAAAGGTAATGTTATTTTTTTCAAATACCTGTAATTAAATTCAATACAATTTTAATGATTTCAATTTCTATTGTTAAAAGGTACATTATACAAAATAACATAAATTATTAATTAGTAAAGTTTAAAATAAAAAAGGAATGAAATAAAAGGGGGAACTTGTAAAGCGAAAAATCTTGTCTAAATTATTTGAAGAATTTTTTTGAAAATAAAATGTTGTAATTTGAAGTTTCAGATTTAAAAAATGATAATTCATGAACACTGATGTTGCTATTTCCAATGTCATTTCTAGAAAACTTTAAAAACAATATGGGGCGAGAATTTTCAGATGTTGGGAAGGGATACACTTTATTTCATTGATAGAGTACCACGCTTATTTTTAACCTTATTACCCTAAAATGGTATCAACTAATAAATATGCCTATATTCTTTTCCCCTCAAAAAAAATCAAATCATTGAATCCTCCATAAGTTAATTTGATTTTACCTTCTTGAGAGCATTTTAAAATTACTGTTCAACGTATTAATGAAATATATATGTTTGCATTACAAAAAAATATTTCTAAAAAATCTTTATCATATAAATGCTAAGGAAATAAAACAAATTCATTATCGATTTTTGCTTACCACAAGGCATTCCATGAAATCTAAATCATTTGATCCATCTTTATCAATCTCCTTGACAATATCCATTACTTGTTGTTTTGTGAATAGCATATTCCCGCTCTCCAGAATTTTCTCCAATTCATGGCCATCGATCGTCTGCAGAAAATAAGACATTAAGATCGTTTGCGCTATATATTATATCATTGCTCGATTTGCTTTTAAAAGAATAAAATATGAATATATCACTCTGAATTTCCACCAGACTTTATGTAATTATGCAGACTATCAATAATCATATATTGCATTTTGTAATATGTAACGTCTGCATTCTTCAAGTTTACTTGATATCCAAGGTGCAAGTACGAACGACTCTGTTTGTAATTTTCAGGGTGATGATATAAGGTTTGAATACCGTAATCTTTATTTATGTCCCGTTTATAAATGTTATGTTCTATTCTTATATTTGTCTTCGAAAATGCATTTTTATGATTGCGTGGTCTAGTGGTCGGACTCTCGTCTTTAAGTCTGAGTTTTGGGTTCGAATCCCAGACACGAGGTGTTTTTCGTTCAGCAAACATTTATTCTACTGCAGAGATTTCAGGTTTCAATCACTTAGTTCTTTCATAAATAACTGAATATCTATAGGGTTTGTTATGTTTTTAAGAAGATGTTGTTACTCGTGTTCCAAAATTAGGGTGTCAAGCGTGCCATAACATGAGGACCCCTCGGTAGACCAGCAGCACCATGATTGATGCTGCTAAGTAGGGCCATCCTCCCGTTTTTCATTTATCAATTCACATGTATCATTTTATATGTATTGTTATTTGTTTTTAACGGAAATAAATTCAATTTAATTCAAAACTAGATCCAAACGAATCCTCCTCCTGGCGGCCAAAATAGCTACCCAAACAAAGTAAAAAATAAACACATGTTACAATATTGTAAAGAAAACTCATCATGTACTCGTAAAACAAACTTGCAAGCAATAGAAACAAATAAAATGTCTTTTCTCGTTATAGTATTTCATGTACACACAAGGTGCGGAAAGGATTGAATAGTCTCCATCTGGGGCCTGTTGCATAAATTGTTTACCTGAGAAAACTCTGGTAAAAACTGAAAACTAAGGTTAGTCTTATTTCTGCCATTGACTTTAACACAGGGCAAAAACTCTGGTGAAAACAACCTGAGTTTTTTCAGGTAAAAAGTTTTATGCAACGGGCCCCAGGAGTGACAGTGTTTTCCCGCCACTTTAATTAATAGCTTGTCATTCCTTCGCTTAAAGGGATGGTTCATTTCTTTCAATCCGTTCATTCTAAGAGTGATATGAAGACAAAATGAAGAATTTACTCACTCCGTCTCCATTTATATCGGCATCGATGAATTTCTTTTCTGCTGCCATCAACACAGAGAGTCTTAAGTTGGGGAATTTCTCGGCGATTTCCTAAATATTTAAAAGGAATGTAGGTGAATATTAATGTTTTATATAACACTGACCCCAAATAGTTTTGGTAGGTTAAACTTTATGAAAACAAAATAAGATAGAATTTGATTGTCATACTAATAGTATAACAAGCGAATAAAACAATTGTTTTGTCGTTTATCAATCCTCCATTGGTTATTGACTTCAGTTATCGTTTTTACTGATTTTGCATTCCTTTCTTTACTTTTCAATTCTTCTTGTGTAAGTTCATTCCTTCATTCATCTATACATTTTAAATTATACTTTTTTTAATTTATTTATTCTATTTGAATACTTATCAATTTACTTATC